>NC_143261.1:87425656-87733365 GCF_984573655.1 Nuphar pumila
CATGCAAATTTAGGACCGATTCAAGGGTCTTAGTGACTGATTCATGTGATTTTAGGATCAGTCAAGGGTCGTAGTGATTGGTTCATGCGGTTTTAGGACTGGTTCAAGTTTTTTTTTTGCCGATTCATTATATATTTTTTTATTTGGATATTTATTTTTCTTCATTTCATGGGCGTAAACATCAAGTTGTAATATGTTAAAGTTTATATTTTGTTAACATGTTCATTTATTTATAATTGTGCATGTATAAAGAATGTATAATATTGGCATCAAGGATAGCTAGATGACTTAGTGAATTCATATCACCAAAGTGACTGAATACATGTGTGTTGTCAAATTTTTGTTCTATCATAGAGCTTTAGCCAATATTAATGTTGTACTTAGATTCATGAAATGATAAATGACCCAAAGAAAGTTTTGTCGTGTTTGAAATTCAAGTAGGGTAAAATAAGGCAAATGTGTTGAGACACATCACACACATGTATCTAAAAGTACCTTGTGATGATGGTCTAGTTTTACATGAACCTTAGTTTTACCAATTATGGTCAAAAGGCATGGTGGTTATGCATATTGAAGTTCTTACAAAAGTAAGGCTTCAATGACTCCCTACACTTGCTCGAAAATAAGCATATTTAGAGCCTTTTATTTATTACTTTTTCCATCAGGTTTGTCTCATATATGCTTTCTTTTGATACGTGTCTTTTGTCATGCAGTTTCTAGTTCTGTGATTTTAGATGACTCGAATACTATTCATTTTCTTGATAGATCTAATTTTAGTGATTGAAAAGAAACTATCCTTTTTACATCAAGGTATATGGATTTAAATTTGGTCTTAAGAATGGATGAGCTTGTTATCCTGACAGATCAAAGCACTGCCGAACAAAATAGTACTTTTGAAAAGTGGGAGCACTCGAATAGATTTAGCATGTTGCTTTTGCAATCTAAGGTAGCTAAGAATATTCACAGTGTTATCCCATAATGCAGGGCAGTGAAGGAATTCCTGAGTGCTATTGAAGCATAATTTATCAATTTGAATAAGGCCAGAGCCAACACCCTAATGTCGAAACTTATATTTATGAAATATTTTGGAGGGGGTAATATTTGCCAGAACATTTTGGAAATGAGAAACATAGCGTCTCAGCTAAATGACATGAATTTGACCATTTCTGACCCATTCTTAGTGCATTTGATTCTTTATGGACCTTTCAAAATCTCTTACAACACACATAATGATGAATGAACATTCAATGAACTTATGACCAAGTGTGTTGAAGAGGAAGATAGATTAAAAAGAGAGAATGTGCAAAGTGCACATATGACTTCTCATGGATCCAAGGTAGGACAAAAAAAAATACATTTAAGAAAAATGCTAGGAAGAAGTCAGTAAAAGATAAGACATCTCAAAACAAGCGACCTGATTCTGCTCCCATAAAGTGCTTCTTTTGCAAGAAGAAGGAACATAGGAAGACAATTTGTATAAAGTACAAGAAATGGTTAAAAAAGAAAGGTAATTTGTCATTTGTTTCTCATAAATATAATTTATTACATATTTCTGAAAATAGCTGGTGGATTGATTCTGGTGTTATTGTTCATATTGTCAATTGCTTGCAGTCATTCTTGAACAGAAGAGAACCAACAATGCATGAGAAAAGCGTCTATTCGGGAAACAAGATGCGTTCACATGCGAAGGGTGTTGGGACCTGCAGGATCACTTTAGATACCAGCGTAGATTTGAAACTTCATGATGTCTTTTATGTTTTATCATACAATAGAAATTTAATTTTAATTTCAATTTTGGATAAATTTGGATATTGCTTTAAATTTGAAAACTCTAAGTTATTCATTTACAGAAATTCAATTGAAATTGGTTCTGCATTAGTTTATGATGGTTTATACAAATTAAACATGAAGATCTAAACTCAGGAGTCTTTGACTTCTGAATATGTATTGGTTGGCAATAAATGTATCATGATTAATGATAAGTCTTACATGCTTTGGCATCGAAAGTTGGGTCATATCTTTGAAAAGAGAATAAAGAGACTCGTAAATGAAGAGATTTTTAAATCTCTAGATTTTACTGACAATGACTTGTGTGTTGATTGCATAAAGGCTAAGCAAACAAACATATATAAAGAGGGTGCCAAACATAGTAGTGAGATATTAAAAATAGTTCATACAGATGTATGTGGACCATTTACCCCTTGTTATACAAGCAAAAGATATTTTGTCACCTTCATTGATGATTATTCTCGTTATATGTATCTCTACTTGATTTATGAAAAATATGATGTTTTTCAAATGTTTAAAGAATTTAAGAAAGAAGTAGAGAAACAAACTGATAAAGTTATTGAGATAGTCAAGTCTGATAGATGTGACAAATATTATGGTAGGTTTACTGAGATGGGTCAAAGGGAAAAACCATTAACGCGATTTCTAAAAGCGGAAGACATTGTGCTTAAGTATACCATGCTGGGTAGTGCTTACCAGAATGGTGTAGCTGAAAGGAGAAATCATACGCTTAAAAAAATGGTCAAGGCCATGTTGAATTATTCAATACTTCCCATAAAATTGTGTTGTGAAGCCTTAAGGACTGTTGTATATATTTTGAATAAGGTTCCTATGAAATCTGTGCCTAAAACTCCCTACGAGTTATGGACAGATAGAAAACCATCACTGTCTTATATGCACATATGAGGATGTCCTGTAGATGCTAAGTTATATAACCCCCACATTAAAGCCTTTGATCCAGGAACAACCAGTGGATTTTTCATTGGTTGTCCAGATAGATCAAAAGGATACATGTTTTATTGGCCATCTCATTCACCATAGATTATTGAAATGGATAAGGCAAAATTTCTTGAAGATGGTTCAGTTGGACTCGATTTGAGTTGTGCAAGCGGTTTCATCTGGTACAAGAATCTTGGTTTTGAAGAAATACATGATCCAATTTCATTACTTGTTAAGGAGAGCACCGAGAGATACCATATTGTTATTCTTAATATTGATGTGGTTGATCATCCGATTGTTGATACACAAATCCAAAGTAAACATATTCTGGACAATGCAGAAGAGCATGAACAGGTTCAATCTAAATTTGAAGAACGACCTGTTTGGAGATCTATAAGAATTAAAAAATCTGTCATACATCCTGATTATGTGGTGTACCTTTTGGAGCCTGATGATTTCATAAATATAGATGATGATCCGTTGACCTTTATGAAAGCTGTTGAAAGTAAACAATCTTCACACTAGATAGAAGCCATGAAAAGAGAGTTAGACTCTATGGCTAAAAATCAAGTATGAGATCTTGTCGAGTTACCTAAAAGAGTAAAACTCATAGGGTGTAAATAAGTCTTTAAGACCAAAAGAGACTCTAAAGGTAACATAGAAAGACATAAGGCAAGATTGGTTGCTAACGGGTTGACCCAGATGGAGGGCATTGGCTATAATGAGACTTTCTCTCCTGTCTAAAGGAGTCAATGATAATTTTAGCCCTTGTAGCTCATTATGACTTAGAGCTACATCAAATAAATGTAAAAATGTTTCTTAACGAGGATCTGAATGAAGAGGTATACATGAATCAACATCTTAGTTTTTCTGAAGATGATTGTTTGGTTTGCAAACTTAATAAATCAATATATGGACTTAAACAGGCCTCTTGACAATTGTATATTAAATTTTTCCAAGTCATTGTGACTTTCGGGTTTACAAAAAACATTATTGATCAATGTATATACCTTAAAAAAAGTGAGAGTAAGTTCATTATATTGATGTTGTATGTGGATGCCATTTTGCTGACAACCAACGATATAAAGTTACTTATAGAGACAAAATAGTTTCTTGCATCGCATTTTGATATAAAAGATATGGGTGAGGCTGCTTATGTACTGAGCATAGAGATCCGTCGAGACAGAGCAAAAGACTTTTTAAGCCTCTCCTAAAAATCCTACATAAATAAGGTATTAAAGCGATATGGGATGGAGAATTATTCTCCTGGTATATCACCCATATCAAAAGGTGATAAACTGAGCCTAAAGGATTTTTCACAGAACGATATTGACAAAGCACATATGAGTGTTTATCCATATGCATCAGTTGTTGGCAGCTTGCAATACACGTAGACTTGTTCACGACCAAATATCTCTTTCGCAGTAGGAGTGCTTAGTAGTTTTCAGTGTAATCTAGGCATATCCCATTGAAAGGCTGTTAAGAAAGTCTTGCGATATTTACAAGGGTCAAAAAACTATATATTGATGTATCATAAGGTTAATCAGCTCGAGGTCATTGGCTACTCAAATGAGGACTTAGAAGGATGTCTTGATAATAGAAAATCTACTACTAGGTATGTCTTCTTACTTGCTAGGGGAGCGATCTCTTGGAGGAGTGGGAAACAGACAACCACTACTGCTCACACCATGGAGACAGAGTTTATAACATTGTACACGACTATTTCGTAGGCCATATGGTTGAAGAACTTCATATCACAGTTAAAGGTGGTTGATTCCATTGAGAAGCCACTGAAGGTCTACTGTGATAATAAAGTTGCGGTGTCCTTTTTGAATAACAATAAAAGTACTATGTCATATAAGCATATAAAATTAAAGTACTTTGTGGTTAAAGAAAGGACATAGAATCATCTAGTGCATATTGTTAATATTGGTATCAAAGAAATGACTGTTGAACTTTTTACTAAAGGGCTAGCACCAGGATTGTATTTCGAACATGTATTGAGGATGAGCATGTTAAACTCTTTTTGACATATGCATATGAATAAAGTGATCACATATAATTTTGATTCTCATTATGATTGTTTATTGTTAATCTCGCAAGGATTAAAGATTCAACTAAGAATCTGTAGAATAGATTTGTAAAGGCCAATTTATTAATCAAGTCAGTCCCATAAAGTTTTCTAGTTAAGGGTTTATCGTTGGAACAAGTGGGAGAATGTTAGAGTAACACACATTGTGTGGTAGTTACCCACGTTCGGGACTCCTCAAAAAGGTGTCCCTTCTGATAAACACTAAAGATTAGAGAGAACAATTATCTTAATTGTTCACTAACTAAGGCTATAAAACAGGGCGTCAATGAGAAACCTGGATCAAGAGAGAGATCAAGAAAAATTCCTTTTTTTGAGATTTCAAAAAGTGGAATAGGATCCTGCTCACCAGTTGCTGAAGGTACCTGTGCTCATTGAAGGGTTGCGATCTCGCTGAGGAGAAAATCTTCTCACGTTTCTTCTGCTCTGCGAAACACCATCTGCCATTGCCAGACTGGAATGGCTTCTTCAAGTACACCTTTGAACCTCTTACGCCAGAGAATCCCAACAGTCCCCCCCACCCCCCCCACCCCCAATAAACCCGGTTAAAAAAATAAGAGAACCTGTTTTACAAATCTGGGTTGAAAACTCAGTCTTTCCCAAAATCTAGTGTTGTGGCATAAACCTAGTTTGATACCCCAAAACCAACCTTTTTTTGGGTGTCATCCAAACGGTACTTAGCCTAGGTCCCATGCGTGTGAATCGTCATCTGCACCTGTCTGTCAGATGCACCAAGCCAGGGTCCCATGCGTGTCCGCGCATCCACACATACATGAAACATGCAAAAGCAATATTGGTGCATTCCGTGGACGGTTATTTGATGTTTGCCGATGTTTTGTGGGGCACAGAACAACGGAAAATGGCACATGGACAAAAAAAACATAAAAATTTATTTTCTAGGGTGCATGGACAGGCCAGGATAGTGCGTCTTATCCTGTTTGCAGATGTGCATGAACGTTCTGGCTAGTCCTGTTCTCATGTGTCTGCTATTCAAATGCACCCTAATATAGACAATACATTTATACAGTTTCTCTCTGTGTTCCTCGTCATTGCATTTCCTCACACACTCTGCACCCTATCAAGGGTGGACGCATCAGATGTCACTTTGTTCACCTAACGCCAACCATCCTAGTAATGCCTCATCAAACTCAATCATGTTGTGTGACAAATCTAAGCCAATTAACTGAATTAAATCATACTACGTCTTTTATCTCAATCTTAATATCCCTCACCAGTTTTCTCATCAAGTATACCTCACATCTGAATATTTCATTTCATTTTAATTTACTAATTTTAAATGCTTGCATGTGTCAACCACAATGGTAGAATATAATTATTTTACATGTTTAGTGAAGCAAACATGAAGGGGGTGTTTATTTAAATCTGTTAAGAATCGTTTGCTTAGGCAACTTTTGGCGCCCCATCCTGAACTCAGAAGGTCTTCCAGGATGTGACCCTATGTTTTCTAGATGGGAAGGTGTTTGGAAGCCTTAAATGAAACTCCTTCCCATCTAGAATAGTGATTTTAAAAGCAGTTTTTTGGAAGGAAATAAAAACTTCTTCTCGTAGGAAGGATCGGGATCGGGAAGGCGTATTTTCTTCTTCGCGGGGAAGATGTCCAAGCTGATTTTGTTATTTATAGCATGCAACATATAAACGATGTGGCATTAGGGTTTTTATCGCTAGGTCACGGTCGACCCAGAGTCATTGTCGTCTTCGCCGATCCCTCCCTCCTTGACACCATTATCCAGGACAAGCACACCATCGACAGCAGAACCATGAGTGGATGGCTGAGCTTCTCTCTCTCTCTCTTTTCTTTGGATTTTCATGAAGTTTTGTCGATGGTTCTCATCAAATTTGGTCGAAATTAACACATTGTAGTAGAGAGAATAAGCTATCTGGATGAATTGAAGACACCCACCAAGGTACCAATGAAAGATATTTGATTTTGAGGGAGAGAAACCTTTTTTTTTTGGTCCGATGTTCACCAAGTTTTGTTAAATGACGATCAAAAGAGATGTTGCATCCCTTGGTGCCATCATTGGTGGTCGGGATAAACTTTAAAATTTGGGGGCATGATTTGGATGTTGTGGTTCTTCTTGATGGTTGAACCTTTGGAGATTGAGAAGTTGCACATCAACTCTTTGTTGAAATGCTTGAAAGATATAGTATCTTATGGATTGACGTGATTTTCTCTTGTATTCATTTTGACTCTTACTTTTGGTGTTCATGTGCTTGTTTAATTTTTCTCTGCATTTTAGATGTCAACTAGTATTAATGTGTGGTTGAACAAGCATTTTCAGTCGAGGATTTGGATGTATAAGGCAGGATGTGTTTTTAGTTCTATCTTGAAAAAGAACAAGGAAATAGGTGACACTTGTGCTCAATTCAAATATAAAAGCTTAAATAGGTTGGATAGGTGAAGACAGTATTCAAATATGCTAGCACCTTTCCTTAATTCTAATTAAGTGCCTCTTGTTTTGCGATATAGCTGCACTATGATCTTGTAGGGTCATTTAGCAGTGCTGTATATGCTCATTAACTGCGGTATGATCTATAGTTAGTACTCTGTTCCTTGCACTTATATCTATTGCCTTTTTCTTCTCAAAATTCTAAAACTTGCATTTCTTTTTCTTGTCAAATTGGAGTGTGTTCTTTGGTTGATATTGCATCCCCATCCCTATTTTTGCCTTCTTTTTTTTGCTCTTTCCTACTTGGTTTTTGAGATCTAATGCTTTTTTCCCATTGTCTTGAGGGCCACTATTGTTCGTATTATCTTTTACGGATTTCTTGTCAGTCTGAAATGCCTGATGGTTCTGTAGGTGTTTCTTGGTCTAGCTTCTCATTTTTACTTCACCTTGTCACGGAGCTTTCCTGCTGATGTGCTATTATTATCTTGATCTGCAACACTAATGAACATGAATTTTGATGTTCGATTCATAACCATAAAAATATTTGGTGATTCCTTGTCTGACGTGGAATCAAATAATGAAACTTGACTTGTATTTCTATGCAAACTTAATAATATTGATGGTTTTTTATACTGAACCAGACATTCACCATTCAAACTAGGTATTTTGTTTGCTCATTTGAAGATTTGTGTCTGGTTTCCATGTTTGGGGTTAAAGTCATGTCCTTCTGGTCTTGTTTCTTACTCCTTCATGGCCGATTGGTGTCTACTTTCATCATTGCAGATAATTTTTTTAATGATTAATGTTGGCCTAAATATGTACTTAAGTTTGGTTTGTTGCTACTTGCTGCATTACCACTTTGGCCTAATGCTGATTACGTTTGGCAATTCTCTACTGAAGATGTTAATTTTGTCCTTTTTCCTTGCCTCTGCCCCATTGCCTCCCAATTGTTTGATGCCCACCATTTTCTTCTTCTTCTGAACTATTTGTTATGGATAGATTAGCATGGTGATGTGGAAATAATTAATAGCAATTATAAATGGTTTGTCTACTCATTTTTTTATTGGTCAATGCCTCTCTGTATGAGCTGCTTTTTCCACTGAATCTTTTCCCTTTTTTCCCCTGCCATTTTAATTTCTGGGCACATCTAAAGCTTTGACTTCTTTCTCAAACCATTGGCTACTAGAAGTCCTGCCCCTGAAGATTGCCTTCTGATAACATCTTTTTCTCTGTGTAGGGATATCCTGTGTTCAACTCCATTTCTTATCTGTCTCCTATTAAGCCAGTTAAGTCTGCTCATGTTTCACACTCATTCCAAGAGCTTAATTGTTGTTCTCCTCCATGTGTTTTTGCACTGCTAAGAATCAGTTCCATGAGCCAGTCTGGCACCCTTAGAAGGTGAGGCCTTTTTCTATTGATTAGTTTTTCCTATCCAATTCATTTATTTTTATAAGATTGATTTTCTAATTCATATTTTTCTTCAGGGATCAATTCTCTGGTTCATGTGATGTGAAGTCTTCAGATGTTGAAGAAACGAAAGCACCAACAAGGGCTCAGAATGTTCTTGAGCATTCTTCTTGTTCCACTGAGGCACATTTAGGGGAGTCGCATTTAGGTCAGTCACAACAACTTTCAAATCAGAATTGTAATTTTGTTTCTTCTTTTATGCCAAAATACTCCCAAATTAGCACTAATGGCTGGAGCAGGACACAAACTTCTGGTTCTTTGCATTCTTCACATAGTGTCAGTTTAAAAGATCCTGCAAATGGTTCCAGGGAGCTTGAAGAGCAGGATGATATGCATCTCACTCCTCAAGTGCCCTCTACAGCTTTGCAAAATTGCAGAGTATGTTGGACAATGGTGACAAGATTGAGAAAACAGATGATACGTCCATATATCCTGATGGGCATTGGATTCCACTCAGCTGTAAGTTACATGCGCATTTTAAGATTCTGCTTCCGAACATCATTCTTGTAAAGACTGCGACAGGTTTTATTTGAATTGTATTAGTAATGTGGAATAAATTTTTCATCTAACTTTTCGTTTTGCTTCTATTTTCTGTTTACTTATTTTTGTAGAGATCTGAAGGCACACACCGTGATCCAAATTGCCTTTCTTTTAGGGTTTTTTTTTCGGGAGGATGTGGACAAAAATGTTGTTATTGTGGTGAGTTTTCAGTTGCAGTTTTACGTCATTAATTATAGTAGTGGCCCTTCTGTTTAGTGCTTTTAGTATTTCCTTTTGACATGCTTTATAAGCGAATGCCCATAACCTGCAGCTAGGACTTCTTTCAATATTCATATTACAGCAGTGTCATCTTACACAAATTTGTAGTGATATATATATATATATATATATATATATATATATATATATATATATATATATATATAGATTTATGCCATTAATATGATATAATTTCTCCTGATTGGGTGTCCAATTTGTGGCTTTTCATTGCTAGTGATATATATATATTTTAAAAAGTAATGTTTTACTGGTGCAAAAACTGTGTCAGTAAAAATATATATTTTAATAAAATGACTTATGCCGATGATATTTATCGTTGGCTAGATCAAATCGGTTTTCTTAATATAACTGGTGATATTTATCGTCAGCTAGTTGAACATATATGATTTTTCAATATATATACGACGATAATTATCGTCGACTTTAATCTATAATTGACGATATTTATCGTCAGCTTAAAATAATATAGGTGATGATATTTATCGTTGATTTTAACTAACATAGCTGACGATATTTGTGGTCGGTTATTTGGACATATGTTTTTTAATATAAATATGCCGATAATTATTATCGGTTTTAAATAATATATGCAACAATATTTATTGTTGGTTTTAACTGGTATAGTTGACAATATTTATTATCAGCTTTAAATAATATAGGCGACGATATTTATCGTCGGTTTTAACTAGTACAACTCAATAATTATTGTTGCCTTTAATTACTATTACTGGTGACATTCTAGAGCCGACCATTTTATATCGACTATATCATATTGTCAAATTTATTTTTATAAAAATGATGATATATAAATATCATCAAAAATAGTAATATAAACGATCATAAAAAGCCGATGCCTAGAGCCATGATAAATATCATCATTTATGTTATTGGCCACTATAAATCATATATTGTCGATGATAAATATTATCGGTAATGACCTGTTTTCTTGTAGCGATTTCATCTTTCACAAAGAATTCTCTATTTGCATATAGTTTCTACAAAGGAACTGACCATCTATGATATCAAGGACAAATGCAACTTATCCACTAAACTTCTCGACATTGTGACTAAGAATGTTTTAGAAGTGAACCATGAGGCTATAAGATTACTCCTTCATTGGTTGGCAACTGATTTCTGAAGTAAAATTGCTAATCACTTGATTAAACAAGCAATATCCTGTTACAAATTTGTTTTATCAATTTAATGTTCAACCCTTCTCGTTGAGGCATGATGATTGGAATATATTAGATTAAGAAGTTTTTCTGCAATGAGGCTCTTAAGGTAAAATTTATTTATTAATCTTGCATGAATCTATTGGATAACTTTCACTTCCCATTGGTTTTGCCAACCATTGATACGCTAAGAGATACCGCTAGTTGATTATATGCTATAGATATACATCGAGCTGATGATGTGCTATACCTCTAACTGATTACATGGTTTATGATATACATACGAAAGTCTGCATATATTATCTATCATTTCTCATTCACTTGATCAATTTTTATCTGAATTTATCTAGATATCTATTTTAGTTGTTTCGTCTGGATCTATCTTTTACTGTTAATATTTTCATTTTCTAGAAAATTAATCCACTTGATCGAATTTCTTTTGACCGCCTGTGTATAACTGTTTAGTTATTCACTGCCGGTCCCAAGCCCGGATAAAGGAGGAGGGTTGCGGTAGGCCTGTGACAGCCAGCATAAAAACTTAGTCATACCCTATGAATATGAACCAATATGAGAATTTCGTTGGGGCGTTTCCTATTGAGCGACGCGCTGTACTCTATAGGCCCGGAGGCAGTGATAAATGGGCAAGGGTTGCTAGGTCGTCGCACGGAAGCGACGCGTCACACCGGCGCCCGGGTGTGGTGTCAAATAGGCAAGGGTTCCCTCACTTTGTTGGACGGGTGGGGGTAAAGAAGTTAGTCCAAGACCAAAAAATTAGGTTAGCCACTTGGAGCATAGGGTCTTTAACTGGTAAGTTGGTAGAGTTAGTAGATGTTATGTGTAGGAGAACGATTATATTTTATGTCTACAAGAGACCAAATGGGTAGGTGAGAAAGCAAAAGTGATAGAACCTTGGGGATATAAGATTTGATATACAGGAATAAATAGGAATAGGAATGGAGTAGGGATTGTTATGAGTCGTGAGTTTATAGATAATGTAGTTGAGGTCCGTAGGAAGGGTGATAGGATTTTACTTATTAAATTAGTATTAGGTACGGATATTATTAATATTATTAGTGTTTATGCACCTCAAGTAGGTTTAGATGATTCCACTAAGCGTCAATTTTGGGAAGATTTAGATGGAGTAGTACAAGGGATATCTTATGGAGAAGGGCTTTTCATCGGCGGTGACCTTAATGGGCATGTAGGCATTAGTAGGGATGGATTTGAGAGTATCCATGGAGGCTATGGTATAGGAGAAAGAAACGATAGTGGAGAAAGGATTTTAGATTTTGGTTTGTCCTATGATATGATTTTAGCAAACACTTGGTTTAGGAAGAGGGAGTCTCACCTAGTAACATTTAAAAGTGGGGTTAATACGAGTCAGATAGATTTTTTCCTACTTAGAAAGAGAGATAGGGGTTGTTGCATCGATTGTAAGGTTATACCGGGAGAAAGTGTAGCTACACAACATAAAGTCTTAATTTTAGATCTTAGAATTAAACAATGCCGCAAAAGGGATAGACATAGGATAGATCCTAGAATTAAGTGGTGGGCACTGAAAGGAGCTAAACAAGGAATGTTTGTAGAGCGGGTAGTTAAGGAAGTTGATTGGTGTCTCGAGGAGGATTCAGAATCTATGTGGAATAAGATAGCGGGTGGCATGAGAAAGGTGGCTAAGGAGGTATTGGGTGAGTCTAAAGGCGGTGCACCGCTAGGTAAGGATACATCGTGGTGGAACAAGGATGTCAATTTAGCTATTAAGGTTAAAAGAGAGTGTTATAAAAATCTAAGTAAAAGTCATGATAATGAGAATTTGAAGAAGTATATGATAGCAAAGAAGGAAGCTAAAAAAGTAGTTCGGAACGCGAGAGATAAGGTATATAAGGAGGTTTATGATAAGTTGGATACCAAAGAGGGTGAGAAGGATATTTATAGGATTGCAAAAATGAGAGATAGGAAATCGAGGGATCTGGGTATGGTTAGATGTATCAAAGATGAAACGCAAAGGGTTTTAGTCAAAGATGAGGAGATTAAGGAGAGATGGAAAGATTATTTTGATAAGCTATTTAATGAAAGTCATGCTCAGGAT
This sequence comes from Nuphar pumila, assembly GCF_984573655.1. NCBI lineage: Eukaryota > Viridiplantae > Streptophyta > Magnoliopsida > Nymphaeales > Nymphaeaceae > Nuphar > Nuphar pumila. The sequence continues at coordinate 87,438,392 of NC_143261.1, forward strand.
CTTGGAGACTTTTCCATTCCTTTTTATGAGATGAATCGTGACTTCATGCGCAAGATTCAAAAGAAAGAAATTGCAGAGGCTTTGAAGAAAATGAAATCAAGAAGGGCAGTTGGCCCAGATGGTATACCTATCGAGGCTTGGAAATGCTTGGGAGAGAAAGGTTTAGAATGGTTGACAAATCTTTTTAATAAGATTTGGCGGACAAGTAAGATGCCTAATGAGTGGAGGAAGAGTACTTTGGTGCCTCTATATAAGAATAAGGGTGATATACAAGATTGCACAAACTATCGTGGTATAAAACTCATGAGTCATACTATGAAACTTTGGGAGAAGGTGATTGAGTCTAGGTTGAGGAAGGTTGTCATGATATCGGAGAATCAATTTGGTTTTATGCCTGGAAGATCTACTATGGAAGCTATACATCTTCTTAGACAACTTATTGAGAGAAATAGAGAGAGGAACAAAGATTTGCATATGGTTTTTATTGATTTGGAGAAGGCTTACGATAGAGTACCTAGGGACGTTCTCTGGTGGACTGATGAAGAAATGTGTTTCTCTCAAGTACATTAGTATAATTAAAGATATGTATGAAGGAGTAGTAACCAATGTCCGCACTTGTGGAGGGGTGACAACTAATTTTCCTATAACGGTTGGGTTACATCAAGGATCTGCTTTAAGCCCTTTCCTATTTGCTATAGTGATGGATGAGCTTACGAGATCAATTCAAGAAAATGTGCCGTGGTGTATGTTGTTTGCTGATGATATTGTTTTGATTGATGAGTCTAGAGTTGGGGTCAATGCTAAGTTAGAATTATGGAGACAGACATTGGAAGCAAGAGGTTTTAAGTTGAGTAAGAGTAAGACAGAATACATGGAATGTCGATTTGGTAAGCAACGAAATAGAGATGGGAGTGTAGTGAAGCTTGGTGAGCAAGAAATACCGGTGGATGATTCTTTCAAATATTTGGGATCTATCATTCAAAAGTATGGAGAAATTGATGGAGATGTAAATCATAGGATAAAGGTTGGGTGGATGAAATGGAAGAGTGCAACTGGAGTGTTGTGCGATCGTAGAATGCCATTGCGGTTGAAGGGAAAGTTTTATAGGACGACTATTAGGCTCGCTTTACTATATGGTACAGAATGTTGGGCTGCCAAGAGACATCATATTCAAAAAATGAGTGTAGCTGAGATGCGTATGCTGAGATGGATGTGTGGAAATACAATAAAAGATAAGATTCGGAACGAGGAGATACGTAAGAAGGTAGGCGTTGCACCCATTGAAAATAAGATGAGAGAGAATCGTTTACGGTGGTTTGGACATATTCGACGAAGGCCTAATGATGCTCCAGTTAGAAGGATGGAGAAATGGGAAAATATATTAGTTAAAAGAGGTCGGGGTAGGCCTAGGAAGACATGGATGAAGGTGATAGGAAAGGATATGAATGCTTTGAACCTCACCGAGGACATGACATTGGATAGAAATGAATGGAGGAGAAGGATTCATGTGGAAGACCCGGAATGATTTTCTTTGTTGGTTCATATCGCCGACCCCAATTGTTTTGGGATGAAGGCGTAATTGTTGTTGTTGTTGTTGTTGTATTGTCGTTTGGTTTTAAAATCTTTGCTCCAATGATTCTATCTAATGAGTTTCATTTCTTGTAATGATCATATCATCCACATAAAGTAAAAGTGAACAAAGTAGTTTATATAATTAAGGCAAGATCTTGGTAGTTTTTTGAAAATCATGATATTCTCATGTTTCTTCATTAAATATATATTATGTTCTTTTATGTTCTATGATTGTTCACATTGTATTGAGATCCTCATGTTTAATTTTTTTTATATAGGTGTTAACACGTTTATGGAGATCCTCTGCCTGAATTTGGATGATTTTGCTTTGTCCTTATTTTTTTTTGATGAAAAGAAAGTGAATAAAAAAAGTTCATGATGTATTTTAGCGTTTGATTGATGATTTGAGATTTCTAACAATTGAAGTTTATTTTTTGTTTCTAATATTTAGGTTAAACAAATATAAAATATTTTGTTCAACAAATATAAGATATTTATGTCTGAGGATATAGTGCACATTTTTATATTTTACTAATTATCCATGGACCTTTTTATTGTGCATTATTAAAATTGCTGTTATAGATTGTTTTTAATTATATATGCTTGGTTATTTGAATTGAAGAGCAGTTTTCATAATAATAGAAAAATCTTAAATTTGAATTAAAGTTTGAAGTGTGTTTGAATTGTTATGTAATAGTAGAGTTTGAAGTGTTATATTTTTTTTGTAATAATTGAAGTGTCCTGTAATAATAAAAAAACCAGTTTATACAAGAACAAAACAAAGAAATTCACACGATTCTATGTGAATTTTTCAATAATTGAGAGACTTTTGATTTAATTATGCAAAATTTATGAAAATTTGCATGATTCCATGCACATTTCCTTTTAATTGGGCAAATTTTTATCAAACTCCGAAAACTTTTTATGCAAATTCGCACAATTCTATACAATTTTTCTATTAATTGAGTAAAGTTTCATCAAATAATGCAAAATTTCTATGCAAATTTGTATGATTTCATGTGATTTTTCTTCTAATTAAGCAAATTTTAATCAAAATATATAAAAGTTATATGCAAATTCACATGATTCTATGCAAAAATTGTGCCTGTACAAATATATATATATTTGTTAAAAAGAGACTTACAATAATATTTATGGTTGGTTATATCAAAGTTAATTGCGATGATATTTATAGTTAGTTTTCTTAATATAATTGATGATATTTATAGTTGGTTATTTGAATATATATGACTTTTTAATATATATATATATATATATATATATATATATATATATATATATATATACAATGATAATTATTGTCGAGTTTAATCTATACTCGATGATAAAATAATACAGGCAATGATGTTTATCGTCGAATTTAATTATTATAACCGATGATATTTATTACCGACTATTTGAACATATATGATTTTTCAATATCTCTACGATGATAATTGTTGTCAACTTTTAATATATAATCGACCATATTTATTGTTGGCTTTCAACAGTATAGGTGATGATATTTATTGTTGGTTTTAATTAGTATAGCTGACGATAAATATCGTTGCTTTTAATTACTATTATCGATGATATTTTAGAATCAACCATTTTATATAGACTATATCATATTATTGAATTTAATTTTAGATACATGATGATATATAAAATATTGTAAAAAATTGTAATATAAACGATCATAAAGGCTTATGACCTGGGCAATGATATTTATTAACATTTATGTTATTGACTACCATAAATTATATATTATTGATGATAAATATCATCAGCAATAACCTATTTTCTTGTAGCGCCAAAGCTTGCAGCTTGACACGGGTCTCCGCTTACCACATGGGATACCACCTCGGTGGTAAATTAATGGCCGCGGTTATGGCAGCATAAAACTGTAGGGGTTGTAACAAACATATTACAGTAAGAAAGTTCAGGGCTCCTTTTTGGCATTCCTCCTCAAGCTAGAGTGGACGTTTGAACTCTACTTAGAGTTGGGCCACATGGAAAGGGGGATATGTAGATTGCTTTCATTCATTCTTTTCACTTTAGTCTTTGTTGAAATTCAAAAGTGGGTTAGGTAGAGGAGATTGCCATTGCTCGAGTCAAGTCAACTCCGTACAGTCAGCAGTCAATACGCTTTAAACTTTTTATAGTCAAAGTCAACAAGGCCCTCTCGGCCTGTTTATGAGCTTTATATACAACAAGGCTTGCGGGCTGGGTTTGAGTTGCATTCGGATGTCCAACTTTTGATAAGTGGTTCAGTTTTGGGTGCATATCTAACTCATGATATATGGTAGAATTCTAGATCCAAACACGGTACGACACCCCACCAGAGGCGGAGCTGGGGGGGGGGGGGCAGGACTGGGCTGTAGCGCAGTCCTGCCTCCCGAAGCAGTTAATTTTTTTTTAAAAGCTCAGTCCTAGACCAGCCCTGATTCCATATGAAATAGATTTTTATTCATTTTTTTAGTCCAGTCCTAGCCCAGCCCTGATTCCATATGAAATAGATTTTTATCCATTTTTTTAGCCCAGTCCTAGCCCAGCCCTGACTGCAGCAAATAGTTTGATTTGTCCATATGAAATAGATTTTTATTAATAATTGTAGCCATTTTTTATTTTATCTCAAAAACAATTTTTTCGGGGGCGCTGCCCCCCAACCCCCAGATTTTTTTTTGCTACACCCCTGTTCTTTAAACATAAAATGATATTTTTTTTAATATTAAGGATGTTTATTTTCATATTAAGAAAAGTAACCTCTCTATTTTTCAGAAACAAGCTTCTCGTTAACATTCAAAGTCAAGTTAACTTTGTACAGTTAACAGTCAACTCTCTTTATTTGCATAAAATTGGAAGTGATGCTTAAAGTGTGAACAGAGAAACAAGCACTTTTTTTTTCTTTTTTTATTCTACAGAGAAAGCTGGGGTTAGGCGGATCCCTACCTGTTTATTGAAAGAAAACTAATTACATTAACGTTTACAAGAGGGAGTCCAAACTGGACTCATATCAGACAATTGCCTGTTGGTTTTTGGAAAAACACTGTTCCTGCTCTGAAACAGCATCAACCTCCATATTATCTGAATCCGCAGGTCTGGGTGAAGAAGCATCACCTACTGAACGATGACCAGTTTAGATGCAAGACCTTCAGTTGAGGTCTTCGTCTCAAGAAAGAACACAATCTCAGGTTGGTGAAGTCTCAACATGCCCGCAATTTGCAGCCTTGCCCATCTCGAACCCAAACCCTGGACATTTCAGCTAAGGAAGAATACCATAAAGGTTCACATGAGAAAATAATTTTATTTAAAGAATGATGTAAAATCATAGACAAAAAGAGAGCGGGCATACAATCTCCCACCACTCTAAATAATCGGAAGATACGTTAGGTCCAAGAAAGATGGAAAGACTGACAAAAGAACTCCAACTATATTTGGTGGCATGGTATACTCCGGACCAATGAGTAGACATCAGATCGAATTCTTGAACGATGCCTGATAGAAGATGAGTGTCGATGCACCTCTGCCTCTGCGAGAACTGCCTGCCATATCTTTTTGACTGATAATTGACACAAAAGAATGGTTCAGAGCATAGGATCCTCGACATCGGTCATTTTCTTTTTCGGTGGTACTATTCTTGGCTCACCAACTTCTTCCGTATGTTTTTGAATCATCTGAACGACTGTGGATTGATCTGCACATTTGTACTTTTTAGTTTTCATGGGGAGAGATGACTTTGCTTTTGTACGAATTCACCAATATCATGGGCCTATCAAAGCCAACTGGTCAGCTAGATGATCCTTTAGAGCAATAATTTTTTATCAATACTAAAAGACTTGACCGTCGAGATGCTCTTGTTCGAAGAATAGGACACCCATCTTGGCCGCTTATCGAAGAATCTGGGAATCAGCACATCAATTTATTTAAGTTCTACCGCCAATACGTATGAGGCATATGAAGAAGTCAGTAGAGCAGCTCGAGTGCGAATCCAACATACCATGATCCTATGCATTGTAGGGTTAGTTTTCTTTTAGGGCGGACAAAACTATGTGGATGTCAGAACCGTCCACCTGTTACGAAGGTAGGGAAGTTAGCAGACCAACTGCCTCTCTATTGCCAAGGCTGCCCTAACCTTCTTTTATCGTGGTTTGACCCGCTTCACTCTCGATGATGCAATCTTGGTAGAAGGGTGCATGTATGCCTTGCAATCTTTGTTTCTCCAACATGTACCAGCTAGAGCCAACTCCTTCAGATACAATGACAAAGAGCCACATCATACTCTCTAATACCGAGCCCTAATCGAGAATCTATATCAAGACAAAAACGAGATCATTTAGAACTGCTTCAACTGGCGAGAGTTATTTTCTCGTTACACTTATGCACATCAGAAACATGACTATCGATAGAAGCATATCCACTTTCCTTCAAGCAATTTTGAGATTGTCGAAGTGGTTGCAACCTAACAAAGCTATTGGTACTGCTTAGGCAACCCACTTCTTGCGGGGTTGTGGGTCTAGAAGGATCAAAAGCCCCAGTTTTGTAGCGTTGATGCTGTAATTGGTAGAGACCCCATGCTGTAATGAAGAAAAACGCCATTCGGTGAAGGAGGGATGTTATCATTGGAAATAATAGGGTCTGCCTTGAAACGAAAAGCAGTATTGTTGGGAGCCCGACTTGTCTCATCGTCAAGTGTAGTGGACTTGAAGGGATCCTCATTAATTAGACCGTATGAAACCTACATCGGTAGGTGATTTGTCCACAGTGGGCATCAACATACCCACATCAGCAGGGGATGTGTCTGTAGTAGGCGGCACTTTAGGCAGCAACTTCCCTACATGGCAAGCAGTTGAGTCTAACGTGGCCACCCTTCCATCCAAAGTCTCCAACTATCCCATAACTGGACTACTGTGAGAGGTGGAGCAATTTCGTAACTGTTCTGGCTGATTCACCATACCTGCAGATACTTTCGACTGAATCACCGTACCGGTAGAAACGTCAGGCAACTTTTCCGACTGAGCCTCCAAATCGATGACATTGGGTCCCGAAAACTCAGTAGATGATCCATTCAAAGGAGGTTGCTGTTCGACTTCCATAGCCATGCCAGAGACGTCCCTCACAACTGATGGTGATGAAGAGGGTAATTCTTGATCTGACGCCTGTGGTTCCTTTGCCAGATTTTTGTTTTCAGAAAGAGTAGGAAATCTATTTGCTGTCAGAGCCCGAGCAGCACGAGCAACTGGGGCCTTAGGACGCCGATGAATCTTCACCTATTGCGAATCGTCCTTAGGACGATCATGAACTTGTCCCGTAGGCGGCATATGACGAGCAGGGCAAGTAACTGTTGGAGTGATTTGTAGATCCACAGCGAGAGCAATAGCAATAGCAATAGAGATACAAGCACTTTTAAAATGCCTGAATAAACACGTTTGATGTGCGAACGAACGCTGCAGCGACAGACAAGTGCAGCATGCCCCTTTAAAGCGGGGACAATGCTGTCCCCATGGGGACCTCTTTGTGTCCACATCTCAAATGTGAAACAAGTCCCGCAGGTACAAGGCTGCTTTGGACTTGTCCTGCGAATCAAACACACCCTAAGATAATCTTTAAAATTATGCATATGTGCGATTCATATGTACATATGAATCATGTGAGAAGAGGCCCAACAGGGTTTGGCATAGTGTGCATACCAATAATTGATAGTGTAATGTTCGAGAGAGCATGGAGCTAAACCAAATGGACGAGCTTGTGGTGAGCTGCTCACTCTTCGTATTACTATGTGAAATCTCGATGCAGCTCGACTTTGTCAAGTGTAAATTGGATATGGATTTGGATAAACTATCATCTGACTCATATCCAACCTGTTAGCACTTTTAGTAGGGCTGTGAAACAAAATGAGCAGCTCGCTGTTCGGTTCGGCTCCAACATTGAGCTTAACGAGCTGAGCTATGAGCCAGCTTGTTTAGCTAAATGAGCGGAGCATGAACATGACAAGCTCAGCTCTTATAGGATCATTTTTATATATTATATACTTATATATTATTATAATATATATATATATATATATATATAATGATAGGGTGCTCCCGGAGCACCTACTCTCACCTAATAGAAGCTTCAAATTTTGACAGACCCTATATATAAGATCTGCAATCATTATTTAGTGAAAAATAAGTTTTGGATCATGTGATTATGGCATACATGTAAGTTTTTTAAGGTCTTCAAGAATCAATGGCTCACAATATATATACCAAAATTCTATGACTTAAAAACCTTATTTTGATATTGAAAAAACATGATCCAAAACATGATTCCTATCAAATAAACTATGTTAAGTGCATCTATAAGGTATGATTGAGAATATGCAACCTACAACTATGATTTCTAGTAGGTGGAAGTAAGTATTCTCGAAGAACATTAGCATTACTATATATATATTATCCAATTTAAAAAACACCTAAAATTAAATTTTAAAAAAATGAGCCAGCTTGCGATTGACTCGCCAAGCACGGCTTGGGATGAACTCGAGCTTGGCTCAGCTCAACTCGTGACCAGCTCACAAGCCGAGCTCAAGCTGGGACTTATCCTTAAAGAGCGGAGCCCAAACAGCCCAAGCTTGGCTTGTTTAACCGCCCTAGATGATACTTATAAGCCCAAGCCCAAACAGCCCAAGCTCGGCTCATTCAACATCCCTAGATGATACTTATAAGCCCAAAAGTGGTTGGTAAAAATCAGCTTCACATTTAAAAGAAAATATGCTTCTAACATAAGTTGTAAGGTTCATTTGTTTCATGCACCTTCCATACACGTCGGGGATCGATGTTGCGAATGAAAGGGGCATAGTTTCCCACAAGACATTCAACTAATGCGATCCGCAGAAAACTCATGTGGAGCCCATCACATTTCACATGAAATGAAGTGTTTGGTGTGAAATGAGCATTTTAGGCACTCTCGTGGCTAGGGATGGCACTGGAATGGGGTGGGGGACAAGGTCACCACCCCGGCTTCGTCTCAAAATCTTACCTTTCATCCCCACACGAGTTTTAATTTTAACCTCGATCCCTACCTCCATCATCGTTTTATTTCCTACATCCTTATTCCAAACAGAGCGAGGTAGGGTGGGGGCCCATTTTCCTTCGGTCCACTGCCATCTCTAAAATAGGATCGGGGATGGGGCAGGTCGGGGTCTCATTTTTTTCCCTGTCCACTGCCATCCCTTCGTGGTTGTTGTGTCGTGCAAAGTGCTTGCCTTTCATGTGATCGAAAAAAATGCCTTAGGACACATTTGTGTGCCACAAAAACAAGGGTTTTCTGCAGGAGATCGCCAAGCACGAAGCATTTTTGTGGCCCCACCGTGGCTGTTTAAACATTGCCCTCTCTTTTCCCATGGAAAGAGAGGGTCATTTTCAACACAATCCCCTTCTTTTTCGTAGAAAGCTTTCCTTGGATTCTATTTCAGCGAAAGAAGACTGCTGAAACCCTTGAGGGGGGTATATTTGCACTGCACAAACGCCCCCCAAAGGTGGTGTTTGTTTCACATCACTTGATATGAAAGAGGGTGGCTTTCTCAATAGGGGTGACACAAAATATCCCATTGAGAATTAAGTGGAACCTATTTATCAAACAATGAAACTGTCTACAACCGATCTTTCAGAATGGGGAATGTACAGTACAAAGCTCTACTGAGTGGAAAATACATTGAGTGTAGGAACGCACAACATGCATTTGCTTGATTGGTGACGTGCGATAGTAGCACGACATGAGATAGGCATCAGTATCATCGTTAGTGCATCGTTGTGTGGTGGCACGTGGAACATTGTTCAGTTAAGTAGTGCCAGCGACTCAGAGGATGTTTCCTTTGAAGATTTGGTTAAGGATAACTCAGCTTGCAAGAGTGTCTCACGCGTATCAGTTGGATGCACGAGGGTGCGTGTGGGTTATGGCTAATTCCCCCAGGGATCACATTAGGTGATTCCAACCAAGTATGGTAACTTGAGGCTAGGCGAATGAATGCCTAGGCACCAACGAATGAGTCTGGGTGGTGCTTTTTGCTATAGTGTTCAATCATCAACTGGTCTTTGGACTGGGGCTGCAAGTTCTTGTTCCTTCAATGGTAAGGTTTTGCTATGTTGTGCGCATGGAGCTGCAATACGCTTCATGGCACACAATGCTAAGACAAAGTTTATGCCTCTTTCAGAAGTGATAGCTGGTATGAGACAACTATGCACTAAGCAGAATGAACTACATGAAATATGCATTTGAAAATGCGCTTGATCAACTTTCGCTAGGTAGCTGCGCACGTGGTGGTGCGTAGGGCCAATAAAAATGATTCAGCACATGAAAATATGTTGGTACGCGGCCTTTGGCCGTTATGTTGGTCAACTTGGCGCGTTGTGGGTTTGCGAAGCATTCTATGCCTATAATAGAGCAATAGAAAGGCTTGCAGTGGTCAGGAATGACCGCTGCGCCATACTGGCTTATGAAAAAAAGTAAGCCCATGACAAATTGGCATCAGAGCAGAAATATTCATGGAGACCTTATTCTTCATTGTGTGCGACACTGTAGAGGACAATGATAGTTTATCTTGGTGACATAATTTTGCGTAGTTGAAGTGTGATTGACTGAGCACAGAAGCAGAATATTGGTAGGATGGTATGGGACATCTTATCGATGATAAGCAGGAGTGTAAGGTTGCCATTCAGTTGGCTAAGAGAACGTAGATAAGCAAAAAATTCCTACCAGTTTTGCGTTAGGCTCACAGGTAGAGTGTCATGTTTCCTTGTGCATGCAGAGAATGTACGCTGGATTCAGCGAGATGGATTTGCACCTTTGGGTATGAGAGACTCAATTAAACATCTAGATTCTCTCCCAACATTGTGGGTTAGCGGAATGCTCACATTGAGCAAAAGGTTCATTGTTTTGGTCTCTTGAGTTTGCAGATCTTCAATGAATTGTGTGTGCAGAAAAAATTGTTCATGGCTCGTTGGTTCCTGTGGAAACATTTTTCTGACTCTAAGAGAGAGTCCAACATGCTGGCTTCAGAAGGAGAGTGTAGCATTGGGGCAAAGTGCCATTGTGAGGATGAGTACTCAAGAAGACACTTTGAATGACCGCATTGTGGTGATACGCAAGCAACCATCCTCCATTTGATGACTAGTTTGGACTAATGAAAAATCACAAGTTGGTGCTTAAGGGAGTTAATATCCCCGCGGCACACATTGGTGGTCGTGTTTCTCTGTGAGGACCACAAAGGGATTGGACTTGTCCTTGTTGGGGTTGGAAGGCACCCCAACTATGAGCATCAAGACAACAAGTTTGTCGTACGGGCGAGGATGGTCCGTTTGTGTTTCAGACTATACTAAGGTCTCACGAGCAGAAAATGCTTGATGTTAACAAAATAGAAGATCACAGTCTAAGTAATCGAAGATGCGTTAAAGGTATGAGACTTGACGTGTTAAAGGTTACAGTGATGGTAAATGTAAACTAAAACAAGTTGAGTACGCTGAAGAAAAAGAGTAAACCAAAGATAAGTACAAAGGAAAACTGATATATCAGTGAAGATTGTGTTCTTACCTGCACCAACATTGTCGAGGACAACAATGGTTTTGGGTGAGGGAGAATGTCCCGGGCCAATCTTTCGAAATGGGGCATGTGCAGTGCATAGCTCTATTGAGTGAAAAATGCATCAAGTGTAGGAATGCGCGGTATAAGTTTACTTAATCCATGACGTGCGGTAGTAGCACAATATGCGATAGGCATTGATATCGTCATTAGTGCATCATTGTGTGACAATATAGACGTAGAGCGTTGTTCGGTTAAGCAGTGTCAGCGGATCAAAGGATGTTGCCTTTGGAGATTTGGTTAAGGACCTCTCAGCTTGCAAGAGTGTCCCACGCATAGCGCTTAGACGCATGAGGGTACGTGTGTGGGTTAAGGCTAATTCCCTCAGAGATTAAATTAGGTGATTCCAACTGAGTATGGTGACTAAGAGCTAGGCGAGTGAATGCCTAGGCGCCAACGAATGAGTCTGGGTGGTGCTCTTCGTTTTGGTGTTCTATCATCAACTGGTCTTCGGACTGGGGGCTGCAAGGTCTTGTTTCTTCAGTGGCGAGGTTTTGCTATGTTGTGCGCATGGAGCTGCAATACACTTCATGACATGCAAGGCTAAAGCAAAGTTTGTGCCTCTTTCGGAAGTGATAGCTGATATGAGATAGCTATGCACTAAGCAACATGGACTACATGAAATACACATTTGAAAATGTACCTGATCAGCTTCCGCTAGGCAGCTGTGCACGGGGTGGTACGCAGGGCCAATGTAAATGATTTAGCATATGAAAACATGTTGGTATGCGGCCTTTGGTCGTTAGGCTGGCCAGCTTGGGTACCTTGGCATGTTGAGGGTTTGCGAAGCATTCTATGCCTGTGACAAAGCGATAGAAAAGCTTACGACAGTAAGGAAGGACTGCCGCGCCATACTGACTTATTGAAAAAAGTAAGTCCGTGACAGAAACTGAGTTGCACCTCCCGCACGAGCCCTCCAACAAGTCCTTTTGGTGGAATTGAGATTAGGGTAATGTGATTGTACACTTTAAGTGAGTTGTTGTACCTGATTATCCACCATAAGAGGGTGTACCTCAAAGATGGTCGGAGCAAGGGCGGACCCAAGAATTTAAATAAGGGTGGGCACAAAAGCACAAAAAAAGAAAAAATAATTACTAATAATATGTTAAAAAAATTTAAATAGTTTTCTAAAGCATTAATTATTCATGAAGTCATGCATAATGGTAATTAAAATAAAAAATAGAAAAAAACTATAACTAAACATATATGTTATGTTTTAAAAATCAAATCAAAACCTTGAATCACAACAAACATCATAGATATGCTAATTGAAAAAAAAAACTAAAATTCTAATTAAAATCAAACATGCATTCGTGGCACCATGTTTAATGTTGATTGAAAACAAAAACTTAGAAATACCTAGAAAGTCTAGTTAAATATTCATGTCGTTTGAAACACCAAGATAAAAATTTAAAATCTTAACAAAATCAAAGATTTAGCAGTTTGATCACTAAAATCAAGCATTGATTAATGAATTCTTAGGTAATGACAATTGAAAAAAAAACCCATAAAATAAACCCTAACTAAACATTCATTTCATTTGCCAAAGTCCAAATCAATACCTTAAATCTTAAAAAAATATTAATTTATGACAAATTAAAAAAGCAAATAGGACTCCTAATATTCTAAGCAAAACAAATCATTCATTATTCATGAAGTCATGCCTATTGCTAATTGACCAAAAAATACACAAAAAACCTAAAACCCTAATTAAATAGCCTATTTCTAATTGACCAAAAAACACATAAAAAAACTAAAACCCTAATTAAATAGCTTATTTCTAATTGACCAAAAAATATGCAAAAAAAACTAAAACCCTAATTAAATAGTCTAATGATAATTGACCAAAAAATACACAAAAAATCGAAAACCTTAATTAAATAATCATGTTATTTAAAAAATTAGAAAAAAATAAATCAAAATCCTAAATCCTAATAAACAGCATCCATTATGATAATTGAAAAAACAAAACAAACAAAACCCCCACAATCAAAACCCTCTCAAACATCGTTTAAAAATCTCATTTTAGTATTTCCTTGCACAATATCTACCAAGAAAATATTAATCATAAATTACAATTAGAACCAAAATGAGATGGTAGAAGGATTCATACCAGAAATTCAACCAAAACCCTTCGGCATGAAAATTTGATGGCAGAAGATAGCTCGATATCCAACATAAAGAGAACCACTGAAGAGGTTGCAAAAGAGTGAAAAAGTTTCGGCCAAGGACAAAGATTTTTTGTTTTCTTTCTTTGGTAGGCAAGTTGGGGTTAGGCAGACCCCCCACCAATTATACAATCACCATTGGGATTTGAACTTGCTACTTCACAACACAAGGTGACGGGCACTACCTGTTCCTACCATACAAGTGGAGCCCCGTTGGAACAAAGCTTAAGAATAAGCAAATAGGCAGTCCAAAGAAACCCTCTGAATGGAAACAAAAAAAGATGTTTGCAGCAGAGAAATTGGGGGAAATGTAAAAAAATGAACCATTCTAGAGAGAGAGAAACATTAAAAACTAAACCATTGTAGAGAGATTCACGGGGAATCTGGGTTGGGGGAGTATGTTTTCACACGCCAGTCGGGTCCCAGGCTGGGTACTACTTACCCTAGCCTGAACCCTTTGTTGGAGCCATGTAGCTCTGGCAAATAGCTGCATGTAAGTAACATGCCCTAAGGGTATGTTTGATGGCTTGTCCAAGGTTAGACGAAATGAACAAAAAGAATGGAACAAAGCATTGGTTCTGTTCGTTCTGTAACAATTGTTCTAAGTCCAACGTTTGTTTGAACCGTACTCAAATGCTATGTTCCAATTGTCCGTTGTTTGATGATGATGTGCCCTCAGGTTGGATTGCATTGTAGCAATCTACAGTGGAACCCGTTCAGTTTCTCAAGGTCGACCACCGACAGCTACAACAGTGGAAGCTGTGAAAAAATGGGGTTTCACCCCCTGTCCCTGCTAACCCCCTTGTTGCAGCCGACCACACTGGCATTGGCGATGGCAGTCGTCAATGGCCAGCCATCGTCGACATTGGCCATCATCGGCGACAGAAAACTGCTAGCAGAAATTTTGACAATGCTCGTCGGAGATGGGAGATTCCGACGATTTTTACGCTGCTCGTTTTGGTTCTTTGCGTGCAGGTGCCATTTTTCTGGCGAGCGCATCACCGGTGGTGGGCATCAACTACGAGCAGGTGGCAAACAACCTCTCATCGCCGGATCGGTTACATAACCATCGGGAACGAGGTGCTCACCGGAAACGACTCGTCATTGGCCGGGTGCCTCGTTCCGGCGATGCAGAACATTTACGCCGCTCTGCAAACCCTAGGGTTGGGGGATAAGGTGGAGGTGACGACGATGCACTCGCTCTGCAAACCCGAGATCTCGCCGGATCGGTTCAGTCTCTGCTAGGGTTCCATGGGCGGACCAGATCACCGTTCCTAATCAACGCCTACCCGTTCTTCGCCTACATGTCAGACCCGAAGCACATCTCCCTCGACTACGTCATTTTTCTTGGAGAACGCCGGAATCTTGGACCTCGACATCAGGCTTCACTACGATAACATGTTGTTCGCCCAAATTGAAGCCATGTACGCCGCACTAGAGGCGGAGGGGAAGGGGAATTTGAGGGTAAAGGTGTCAGAGATGGGGTAGTCGTCGAAGGGGGACCCGTAGGAGACCGGCGCTTCGCTGGAGCAAAGGGGGATGCCGAAGCGGCCGGACGTGGGGCTGGAGGTGTACGTGTTCGCCCTGTTCAACGAGAACCTGAAGCCCGGGCCGGCGTCAGAGAAGAACTACGGACTCTTCAAGTCTGAAGGGACATCGACATATGCCATCGGGTTTGACTCCGCCAGGCTCGTCCCGCAGTCGGGCGATGGAAGAGGAGGCATAGAATGCGAAGGAGAACTCAGGATTTGATAGGAACCAAGAGCTCACGGGTGCGCCCATCGAGAAATTTTCGTTCCTTTCGTTCCTGTTATTTTTGTAACAGGGGGGAGGGTGGAACTAAAATAACATACTTATAAGAAAGCGGTGGACGCATCAAACGTACCCTAAAGGAGCATTTGTTTCACCCCACTTCCTATAAAAGAGACGTTCTTCCACGGGAAAGAGGGTCTTTTTCTAACGTAAATCAGATCCTATTTATTTTCCATTGATCCATAGTTTAACATAGATTACAGTAGTGTAGGCGTAGATCATAGGTTGTAGATTGGTAGTTTCTCACAAATCCAGCCTGGGGTTTGCTTCACTTTCTCACTAGGGTGAAAGGAACACGCTTGTAAGAATTAGATGAAGAGGTCGATCTACTAAATTGTGGAGATTGATTTTCCCATCAAAATCAAGTCGCATTTAGGGTTGGGCACTGGGCCAGTAAATTTGGCCTTGGCTCAGCCCGAAAACAGTGCTGTCCATGGACAGTGAGGATGGGACATCATGGAAAGCACGCAAAAAAAAAAGTTTTAGGGTACCTGGACAGGGGAGGACAGTGCGTCCTGTCCTGTTCATGGACAGGATGTGCTGTACATGTTCTTCCCTGTCGGCGAGTCAAACACCCCCTCAAGAGAGAGTAAGTTCTGCCTTCGTATTCTAGTTTTTAACCTCACAAACCCACTTGGACAGAGCATGGAGGGAAGGGGGGCATGCTACGTGATCTTGAGATTAGTTTCAACCATACTTTTAAAACCCAGTGAGTCATCACTTGGATAATTTATGATTGACTATAAATTGACTTGCAGGTTACATTAACTTTATAGTTTATATAAAATATGTAATTATATGTATATTTTATAGCATATTGCCAATATATTATATATAATATACATTGTATGATATTTTTATAGTATATTTAATGTATGATTTTATTAATATATATAACCATTTTTTATGTATTATACACATTAAATATATATATATATATATATATATATATATATATATATATAGAGAGAGAGAGAGAGAGAGAGAGAGAGAGAGAGAGAGAGATTTGATCAAAACAATTTGCAAACAAATATTTGGGTAATGGTTTATAAATAGGTGATATATTGATCAGTTTGACGAATCTAATTTATCAAAAGAAAATAGCAAAATAATTTGATTAAGATGTAAACACGCAGACGTAGAAAACAAAAAACTCCTTGCAAATTGAACAACAAAGTTAAACCAGATATTTAAAAAAAGAAAAAGAAAAAGAAAAAAAAAAGAAAAAAATAGGAGACCGGCACAGTCTCCATTTTACAATTTACATTCCTTGTTTTTTTTGGCAATGAAGCGGTCTTTATTCACAAAGCAGATAAAATAAAAACGGGTTCTGCGGGCTTCTGATCTGCGGCGGGTCGGTCCAACATCTTCTTGAGCTCCCGTTCAAAGATCTTCATGGCCGGAGCCGGCAAGCAAACCGGGATCACCGTCCCTTCTTCGCCTTCCTTGTTCTTGAAGTTGATGTAGAAACTAGCCACGCCGGGGATGGCTCCGACGCCGCCCTTGGCCGGACCGCCGTACACAGGCATTCCCCAGCCGAGGTCTAGCTCGCTGAACCCGGCGCGCCTGACGTCCGAGACCACGAAGGTGCGGACAACCGTGAAGTGAGGCCGGCCCTTGAGCACCATCAGGTCCGCCACCGACCTCATGTACTCGTCCGTCACCTCCTCCTTGGCCTTCTTCACGAGCTCCACCGCATAACCCAGCGGGTTTGCGCAGAGCTTCGCCGCCGTCGAGACGGAAGCCGGGAGAGAGAAGGCGTTGCCATAGTACCCCTGTGGCAGCTGCGGCCTGTACTGGGACCGCGCGTTGAAGATGCACAGCAGGCGGAACTCCTCCTCCGGGTCGGGCCGGAGGGCGGCGGTGCGGCACCGCCACAGGCAGGCGGTGAGGAGCTCGAAGGAGGTGGTACTGCTGCGGAGGTGGTGGGGGAGCTGCCGCCTGAGGGCTTTCACCTCTCGCGGGCCGAAGAAGAAGGACTTGTGCGCCATGTCGTCGAGCGGCATCAGCGTGTTCTTTGTGTCCGGGACTTCGTCGTACTCGCGGTGCGCCCGCGTCACCACCGGCAGGCTGCGGGCGTTCAGGAGGTGGCGATCCCAGACGGGCGCCACCGAGGGCGCTGCCGCGCCCTTCGCCATTTGGCAGACCGCGTTCAGGAACTGGACCAGTCCCGAAGCGTCGCTCATGGTGTGGTTCAGCCGGACCGCCCAGATGAATCCCCCGCACCTTAGTCGCGTCACCTGCACCAACATCGTCCATGCAAATTATTACGCCAGAACAAGAGGACGTCACCGATGGGAGATAGAGCGTGTGAGTGTCACCCATCCCACTACTCTCGCGCAGTCACACTTAAAGCACGAAAAAAAAAAAAAAGCTGTTACCTGAAACAGCAACAGGGGGCAGTTGGTGACGTCTCCAGAGCCAGGGACTTCATAGAGAAGCTTATCCCAGCAGGGGAAGGGTGGCTGCAGAGCATCCCCGAACTCTTGGAGAGTGACGTCGGCGTCGGCCTCGACGAAGAGCACGCCTTCGCCGGTGCACTCCACCATCAGTTTCCGGCCGGAGACCTCTCGCAGTCTTCCGGCGAACGGGTAGTAAAACACCAGCGCTTTGGCTAGTGCATCCTTTACGACGGCGGCCGGATCCCGGCCGTCCATGGCAGGGTTCCGGCGGTAGAAGTGGACCACGGGGATCTGAAACCGGAACCCCTCCTGGTCGTCGATGTCGGACAGCGGTTTGAGTTCGCAGGGAGTGGGTTTGGCAGGAGGAACCAGGGTGGGGGTGCCGATTTTGACGGAAAATTTCAGGGAGGTGTTCATTGCTGGTTGGTGGACGAGTGGCGGCAAGAAAGGTTGACGCCGACTGCCGGCAACTAAGAAGAAAAGAAGAAGAAGAAGGGATCGAGAGGAAATGGGAGCTGAGTTGTGGGGGATTCTGGGGAACGGTTGTGATGGAGAAGGGAATTTATAGACAAGTCGGTTGATACGGGAAAGTGGGGAAGAAAGTCAGTTTACCCCAGTTTTTTATTTTTAAAATTTTATTTATTTTGTTAGGAAAATTCAAGGTTCGGTATTCCTTTTGGACTGAATTAGTATTGACTTTGAAAAAGCATCGAAGGTTGATTTACAGTTTTGCCTATCATTGACTGCTTGATTGTGCGCGCGTCCAAGCGAACTACAGTTCCATGGGAATTGAGCAAAACATATTTTCCTTCTTAAAATTCCACAGAAATTCTAGTAACTGATCGACTTTTAGCATTTAGAAGCCCTGATTTCATTGAGTTATTTGGGCATTAGATTATGCCCTACGAAAAGAACACAATAATTAATGTTAAAAAGCAGGGGACTTTGGTGGGAAGCCATTTCTGAATTCTGTCCTGCAGGGTCCCAAGCCCCGTATTGCCATTCTTGGTCACATCTATCTCGTCCCTACAACGGTAATTAGGACAGTCAAAAGTAGAAAAGCTACCTTACTTTAAGACTCTTTGTATATATGCGGTTAGTGAAGCTCATGGTCTTTTATTCTTGGTGATCGAGGAAGAGCCAAAACCTCACAAAAAGCCACGCAACTTCTTCTGAATCCTGCTTTTCCCATTGTTCACTAGTGTTGATGAAGCTTCTTTGCAACCTCATAATGAAGACTTTCTCTAGCCAAGATAGACAATAAATTAACTAGTGTGAGTTGTGGGGAACATAGCTACTGCAAGTCGCAGCATGTTAGGTGGGTCAACATACGAGAGCTCATATCTTTAGACCCAAGAAAAAGAAAAAAAACTACGCAAGTTAGATCAAGGCAAGCAAACCAATTGCATGAACCAACAAAAATTTGATGATGCCCCACTTTGGCCTAACGCTTAGTAAGTAGTGGACAATGGGAACCCTAAAAAAGAATTCCAAGGTCATCAACGTCAAGCGTACGTACCATAAATAAAGCAGGTGTAAGTCCATTGTAACAAACGTTCTTTTCTATTTTAATATTTACACGGACAGACAAAACCACCCTCAGGATCATAGACCTAGCCGCGCTGACTCAGCCTGCCGTATTTCCGGTAGCTGTTCTGGCAGCGTAAAACTTCATATAGGCTTACCCCTTACCCTGGTCAAGTCTAAGACAATTTAGATTCAGTGGGAGTCCAATCAACTGTTAGATGGTTTCTGTTGGATGGCTAGAATTGAATGTATGAATAAACCCATCCTATTTCAAATGATGGGATCCGTGTTCTGTTCGAGTCTGCATGCTTGGCTTAGTGGGAAAAGCAAGCAGGCTGCAGCCTCACGTTTGGACCGGTCAGAGTCAGCTCGATCGATCGGGCTAGCATATGTCACGAGTTCAAATTCATCTTGATCTGTGCCATCATTCAGGAAACGGAATCTCTTGGTCCACCAATTATTCCTGTTCCGTTTCGTGGGGCACTTCTCATCTTTGAAAAAAAATGGGAACGCATATACTCCACAATTTCAATGTGAAAAATGCATGCATTAAACGTTTCAGGTACTATGGATAAGTAAAGGAGTTGCGACGACAGGACAGCTTGTGGCCTTTTTCATTTCTCCTCTTTTTTTTTTTTTTCTTTTTTAAAGTCAGACCTCTGATCCAGTTATTGTATAACCATACCATTGGTATTCGAACTTGCAACGTCATAACCGTATCCGGATATAGTGCATATCCTCTATCCTCATCTTTTCATAACAGGCCCCATGTCCTCTATCCTCATCTTTTCATAATCATGCAATTGTATTGAAATCAGTTGTAATGTCTACCCTACACGTCTATCATGTACAACAATAACATGGTTTTTTACGCTTCTTATGGCATTGGATCAGGCAATCTAACCTTGCCTCTCAATCTGGTTGAATCCGTCATCTCGTTCGCCACCATGTTGCTTGATTGCTTCATGGCCTGTCGCAGCACCTGCCGTTGAACCAGCCGCCTCAGATTTGTAGCTGGCGGCTTAGACACCATTCATAGGCTGCCACAATACTTGCGGTTTCCTGTTCTCTTCTCATCAGCGTCTCTTTGAATCTGCATTCCTTTGAAATCTTCAGATCTGGGACTGACGTATTCCCAATAAACCATGTGGTAGCCAGCACTTTCACGACTTCTCTTGTTGTGATGTTATTCGATTGTCACACGTTATGGTGGCAATCGTCAATCAAAACTTCGAGAGACCCACTCAATCACCTTATTTTTTTTACACAACTCGAAAAATAAATTTGGTTTCATCGATGGGTCTATATCAAAACTGTAAGACTCATGTTTTCAAGAAAAAAAATTGTTGTTGTTGGATCTCTATTAGCCTATTTAAACCCCCCCCGGGGTGGGGGTGGTTCTTTTTACAAAACCTGAAGCACCCACTCGACCCTGACTCTCCCACCTCCCTTCTCACATTGGAGGCACGCCGAAGTCCCCTCGAGCCCTGCTACCTCTCCTCGACTCTCTCTCACTCTTTTTCCCCTCGTTTCCCTCTCTCGCACAATGGCTCACCCGAGCCTTCGTCTCCCCCATTTCTCATGTCGGCGCACACGACCCCAACACCCTCTCTCTCTCTCTCTCTCTCTCTATTTCTCAGATCCTCCCTCTTCTTCTCTGTTTTTGTCGGCAAACCAGAGCCACCATGGTGGCTCTGGCTCGCCAGGACAGAGGGTGTCGAGCACCCTCTCATCTTCTTTTCTTCTTCTCTGTTTTGCTCGCAGATTAAAACCACCTACAGTGGTGCCTCTGGCTCGCTAGGAGGGAGGGTGCCGAGCACCCTCTCCTCTTTGCTTTTCTTCCCCTGCCGACCAGGTGGGGCGACTGAAGCCGCAACCCACCCCCTACCTTAGCTTTCTCGCCAGCAAACCCAGAGCCACCAACGTCAGTGGCTCTGGCTCACCAGGAGAGAGGGTGCTCAACACCCTCTTCCTTCTCGATTCCAACAACAGTCATAAGTTGTTGCTATTGGGACCAGGTCGGGCTCGACCTAACCACCGAGCCTACCCCCTCCCTAATGGGTGCTTAGCCTGCCGAGCTGAGCTCGACTGGAACCGAACTCAGCTCGGTCCTTGCTTTCAGAACGAGCCAGCTCAGTTAGTAAACTGAGCCTGGCGTAGTCATGCTTTACCCCCGCCTCTTGGCCCGAGCCCAGATCAGTCAAGAGGGAGCTTAGGGCTGCCTCTTACTTGGCTCAGCCAAGCTGAATTCAACATGGGCTGAACTCAACTCAAGCCATCTTTTTCGGTATCAGGATCAATTACGTCAAACTGAGTTCTGCTCGAACTTTTTATATCTTTTGAGCGCTCTACATCGGTCCAATGGATAAGACATGCTTATCGAGTCTCAAGCCTTTAAGAACCTACGCTCAGAATCGTCAGATTCAGACCATCTTCGAGGTAGGGGAAAGTTGTATACGAGAAAAAATGACGGAATACTTCTAACTTATATATATATATATATATATATATATATATATATATATATATATATATATATATATATATATATATATATATATATATATATACTTTTAACTCAATGATGCAATTTTGTGTATTCTTGTCCATTTGAATTACGTTATTTACTTTATCGTCGTGTTGTAATGTGCATAGGCTCCTACTTTCATAATTTATTTAGCCTGATGTATGGTTTCGTACATCGGACATCGCTTGCACAATTTATTTAACTTAATGTGTGGTTTCATACATCAGGCCTTGCTTTATGTCATTGTCTTTGTCACTGCAGTATAATGTGCACATGCTTATGCATTAATATATATGTATTCTATATACATATATAACTTTATAAAATATGTAGTTTTGCGTAGTCTTGTCTACTTTAAATTACACATGTATGTATTTAAAGATGCATATTTGTACATCCTCGCCGAGTTTTTATTTTTAAAGGTTTCATATGCGAGATTTCAAGCTCGCATTGTTCGCTGTCTCAAAAAGCAAAACAAGTATTTGACATTTGCATATTCACAATTGAGTTTTTTCTCTTCAAACCAGCATAACAAAAAGGTTTCAACTACGTAGCCCTAAGTGGTACGTACGTCCGTTCCTTCCTTTTTGGTATCTGAAATGACTCGGATATTCTCCGACTTAATGCACGTGACTTTAAAATTTCAAAAAAAAATGTTAGGATTTCTTTATGAGAAACTGATATATTTCTCATCGTAGTGGTACTATCAGACATGCATGATATGTTAGTACTACGATGATTGGATTGACGGTTTATGATAACCTCGCAGTGTAAAAATGCACAATGATTAAAAGAAAATCACATAAATAGTGATGATCGCCTTCATAAGCAGGATGTTTGATTTGGTTTAAAAGACCAGAACATGTAGAATGGGTCCTCAGTTAAAATAGAACCTAATATACTCATTTGTCTCTTTGATTATGTCAAGAGAGAGGATGATATGATACAAAAACTATGATGGACAAGTTGTTAACAACTACGTTCATCGAGTAGCAATAACTCGGTGTCCTCAGTCATCGGAGTTAGGGGACTAGGCTACCAAAAATTATCCTAGGTGATAGATCTCAATGACTTCAGAAGAAGTTTGGATGCATCCTCTTGAACAAGTGCCCTCTGAAGAATTCTCTCTAGGTCATTGGTCATCCTCTTAGGAGCATACTCAACTAGTTGTTGGGGGTATCAAAATACATAGAATAATAAACCCCCAGACAATCTCAGTTGTTTCTACACTTGTTCTATGTGTATTCTCATGATAGTTAATTATCGAAACAAGTATCTAATATGTAGAATATGTTAGTACCTAATCATCACGTGTACATTTTTTTTATGCGTATCCTCAGAACACCCCAATTTTTAAGTCCAAAAAATTATAATTTTTTTTTACTTTAAATACTTTTATAAAATTATAGCAGAATAATAAAATGAGACTAAAATTTGGCGCATTACTTCTCGTTTACATTCACATTCAAACATGCATTTTGAACTTAGAATTTTAAACATCTATAAATGAAATAAATGTTCACACATATCCATAATTAATAATAAAATCCATTAATATAATAGAGTTTTGAGCAACTAATATGCTCTTATTTTAGAACTTCGAAGGTTTGGGAAAGGTATGACTCGGATTTCGTCGCAACCTCCCACTATCGCACGTGAGCCCATTCACTTCCTGAAAAATATTAAAAATTCATGGGGTCAGACAAAACATGTCTCAATAGAGCAGAGCTATACTAAACATATAATCTAGAATTCATAAGCAGAAATCTCTTCAGACTTTTATGCATTTAACAATTCAAATATGATAAAGTTCAACAAGTATTACAATTATATCAAGTAAGCATGCAATTACAAAAGTTAACATTTATTCATCATTCATTTAACTTAATAAAGTAAAAGTGCATGAACAGTTAAAAATGCATATACTCACCAATGCAAAAGCCCTTCATATGTATGAATCGATTCTTATATTTAATTATCTTTTTTTTATATGATGCATGCCATACCTATCTAATGCACATATATTTAGGTTTCACTTCTTAACCACATGGGTACAAATACATGCAGATACCTGGATCGGGGCCATAATGTAAGCAATGTTTTCATACGGGAATAACTTTGGCCTAGCTGATTATTTTTCACCAGTCTGGATGAGGGACGATAAAAGCGAGATAGAGTCCCAACACCACCAACCCGATGCATCAGAATTCTATTCATGAGTTTCTTCCCCCTACGCTGCAATCTATTGTAAAAGGTTTTCTCTATCTTCGTGGGTGAAGAGGAGCAACATTTCGTGCTCAAAACATATTTTCATGAAGCTAGATGTACCACTTGTGCCCTCTTTCAAAGCCCTTATTTTAATGTGACATGTTTTACTTATTTTCATTAATGTCTTATATGTAATACTATAATTGAATCCCTCAAATAGGGTTCGACCACTTTGGCTATGAATGCATATTTAGAACTTTGCATTCGATATCATGCTCATACTTCTTACATTGAAAACATGTGCACATATAAATAAAAAAATATGATACGCTTTCATAGCTTTGCATGCATAACATCAAATACAATTAAGCATCCACATGTCATATTGTACAAACTCGAATCTCTGTTAATTCGATTTTGAAAAATCGACCAAAAATTACAGAAACCGAATTACACCATTCCAATTTTACTGTGAATGCCTATATTTCTCAGAAAATCGTCTAAATACCAGAATTGAAAATTTCTTTATAATAAAATCAAAAATATTTTGGGACTAAACCTTGTTCAGAGAAAATATAAGACATATCTTGTTATCTGCAGAAAGTTTTCTTGGTTTGAAAAAGTTCTCCAGACCTATAGAGAATTCTTTTCATAAAACCCTTTTTACAGAATCATCTTATATATGTTAGCTTTTACTCATATTATTTATTTATTTATTTTGAGAAATATTGGTTGGGTCTTTACAACTATCAAAACCCTGGGTCAGGACAGTCCTGCAGACAGGGCAAAAAACCTATGCTCTATTACAATAGACATTTCAGCCTCAATATAGATCCAAACAAAGCAACATCAAGCTCTGGATATGTAGAATACTCTAGTATTTTTATTTTAATTTATTGACTTTGTTTTTATTAAGATATTGATTTTTTATGAAATAGGTAAGGATAAAAAATGAGGATAGAAAAAATCAAGATTCAAACTTATGCAAGATTCATCAAGAAAGAACAAGATTCAAGGTAGAAATCCATACAATCACGAATTTTGATGCTCTAAACATGGTTATATCATTTCATCGTGTATACTTGATCAGATTCATGCTAATCTTTCTAAAACAATAACATACATCATTCAAGAATCATAAATCCATCAAGAAATATCCCAAGCATGCTTACATCTATGCAAGAATCATACAAAACCCTAAACAATCATAAAACATGAAATCTTTATGTAATGACATGCTGTTTAATCATGCTAAAAATGAAATAATCTACCCCATATGCTTAGATCATCTTTCTTTAATAAGAATATCCAAGACCCTACATTCGGAGATCGATTCTTAAATCGGTCTCAAATTTATGAAAAGTCCAACTCTGTTTGACTGTTATAGAGGCTATAAAAGTTTTTCTATTTAATGGTTAGAGCTATTTTTTTTTTAGTTTGTAGAAAATTTTGTCAGTTTTCCAATACTGCAAACCGTCTGTAAAAACTCATTCGTATGGGGGAGTTATGAATATTTTTGTGTAGACCTACACTTTTCTATTCCGACTATCATAGATTCGTGCTCTATCCATGAACAGAGCCCAAAATTTCACAGTAGACGCAAAATTTTGTTATCTTTTCAATGCAATAAACCACTCATTAAAAATTCTTCAGACCAAGGAGTTACAAGCGATTTACTAGTTCAGTGTCAGGCCAAAAATATGAAATCTATTTTTTTTAAGAAACCTGAAAACACAAAACATATATTTTCTTATGAAAACAACTATAGAAATCATTCATTTTTTTACAGAACATCAATATAAACATAATATACTAATCCAAATCAAAATATACAGAAAAAAAACCAAGTAACATGCATATTTTACTGTTTTTACGATTTTATTTTCTAAGAAAATCGATTTTGAGAGAAAATAACTTTTAGAGGGGATTTCTTTCGAAAACCCCTTTCTATCAAATGCATAGACAACCCTAAGCCAAACTCATGTGTAGGAGACATGGTTTAGGGTCTATATATATGAAAAATCAAAGAAATTTATACCCATGAATTTTGTATTACGTGTAGAGTATAGAACTTCCTACCTTAATCAGGTTCTGAAAAGTAGATCGGCCTTCATCTCCCATCTTCAAACCTTAGAGGAGATTTAATGGATGTTGAAAAAGCTCCAAGAAGGAAGAAAAAAAAATAGAGAATTCTAATGAGAATAAGAGAGGGAAAGAGAACTAACATTGTTAATCCTTCTTATGAGGGACTCTATTTGTAGATGGGCTTAAACAAGAGTCCCATTTCCAATATAAAAGTTTAATATTTATTAATATATTTTATCAATAAAATAACTAAATAAGTTATATGTCATAACTTATTAAAATTTGAAATTAACTAAGTTAGAGAAGAAAAGTAGAGACTTCTTACCCTGGTTGGGCTCAAGTGACATGGTAACCTTCCAAGAGGCCTACAAACCAAAAGACTTATCAGAATTCGATGTTTAAATAGTTGATTTGATAGCCCTTAAAACGTAGATCAACATGACAGTCTTAGATTTAATCATACTCACATGGATCAATAATAAAATTTAGTCAACTTTGAAGAACATTAATTTTTGACTTACAATTAGGCCTGAACTTCAATCAATTATAAAATGTTTAAATCAACACTAATTTGGGCGTATAAATAGTTGATTTCGATGCCCTTGAAATAAAAAATGTCAAGATCAACTCTGATTTAATAGATAAGCTACTTATCAGCCAAATTTTTTGTCAAAACAATAATGACATTTTTTAGAGCGTCTGACCCTATGGGTCCAATCCAATGATATATGATTTAAAATATCCTAAATTATATCCAATCTAATCTATCCCTAAATTGATCTAAATATTATGGATTATATCCAACTTAATTAGGTTTGATCCAAATATCATTAGTTAAATCCACTACCTAATTTAAGGTCTAAATCCACATATTTTTTTTATTTATGATTAAATTCTAATTTCATGCCTAATTAAATTAAAATTCAATTCTTTACAAATTTAAATATGAAATTAGATGAAATAACATTAAATGACTATAAATTAGGCTTAAATATAAATAGATTTCATATATAAATTTTTGATTTTTTATATATTTAAATTATTTATTTTAAATATTCCTTAAGAGGTTAATTCAATTTTTTCAGAAATAATTTTTGAAAACTTGAAACTCAATGGGGTTGATGAGACCCTTGGGCATGTAAGGGTGTTTTTTACACTTAAATTTTGTTGTCTAAGTCCTATATACTCTATACTCAACACAAATTATCATTATTTTGACGAAGGGTGATTTTTCTTGATGCATGTGGGTGTACCTTATGCGGTACAAGAGTGAAACCTTCCAATTCCTAACAAAATTCTGTATTTTGGTAAAAACTCAATACCATTGCCAAGTAAAGTGTATTCATACTGACAATGGTATAGAGTTTTTATCCCATATAATACAGATATTTTTCACTCAAAATGGCATCGAGCATCAACGCTCGTGTCCATACCCCTCAACAAAATGGACGAGAAGAGTTAAAACATCAATATTTGTTTGAAGTCACTGAAGCTCTTTGTTTACAACTGAATATGCTGATAATTTTTTGGGGAGAATGCATTTTGACAACAACCTATCTTATCAACTGTATACCCACTCTCATTCTTTATGGCAAAACCCTATATGAGCTCTTATTTAATACCAAACCCGCCTATCATCATTTAAGGATGTTTGGATGCTAATGTTATTCTTGAAACTTAGAAGGCAAAGATAAATTCTCATCATGTTCTATTAAATGTGTTTTCGTGGGCTATCCTTTCAGGCAAAAAGGTTACCATCTATATGATTTTAAAACCCACTCATTTTTTACTAATCGTGATGTCATTGCCAGCTATGATATAGATCAACGAGGGTCATAATGTCAACTCTCGTGCTATTTAAGTCATAGTCGCCATGACTCCAGTAGTCATTGCCATTACAACGATAATTTTTTTTTCTCTATGACTGGCGGTTTAGAAGGTCCTTGCATCATAAGGTCTCTGTGATTATCGTGCTCGCTAGCCATTCTTAATCACAAAACAACTTTGTCACTATCATGTTTTTAATGAGTAAAGACATATACTATATTTTATATCATTGAACTTGTTGTGAATGATGTACGTTTTGTGTGAATCTAACTCTGATATCACTTTGTAACACCCTAAAATGGAACCTCGAGAGTCCAAGTCCGGTTGATATTACTTTCTAAAGAAAAATCATCCAGAGTTCACACAGAGAAAATATGGCTAATTTTTTTTTCTTCTAATAAACTCAAATTTTTTAAACAAATTTTATCATTTATAACATATAAAAATAATAATTATATGAGTGTTCAATGACAAGAAAACAAAACTAACAAATACTCTGTTGCACAGTTGGAGTACCTGATAACGTCATGTCTGCGCTAGTATGCTTAAAACCTACAATTGTAATTATACAAAGATTGAGTCTAAAACTTAGTAAAGAATATTTATAAGCAATAAATAACTTAAACTTATAACTGTAGTTGGCTCTAAGCCCATAATCTAAATTTAGTTTTTGATACACCACACAAGATTTATATGTTTTAAATTTCTTTCTTAACTCTCTCAATCAAACACCCACTCACACCAGATTATAACACTAGGTCAGCTATACCAATCATAGCCGTTTATAAGTGTAACAACCTGCATATAATACCCCAATTCTATATTGTTTGCCACACTATGAACCATATACTCTCAGTAATCCCTGGATCACTAAACACTACAACGAAACAACAAGGAGACCCCACTGATAGCTAGCTAGGAGGTCAGGCTCAAACTTGGCATGATTGATACTACATCATAACTATAATGACTTTCAACCATCTATGATTATCTAGAGTTCCATATATTGTATGAATATAGTCCTAAGTCATATTTTAAGTTCATTACATTAAACCTTACTCTCAAGCTCATGTTTCACTCGTTCTCTCACAAGTACTATCGTAAAATAATCACAACAGATCTCATTCTCAATTGTCATGGTTCACTCATTCTCTCACAAGTACTATCGTGAAATAATCACAACAAATCTCATTCTCAATCGTCATGTTTCACTCGTTCGCTCACAAGTACTATCGTGAAATAATCACAACAGATCTCATTCTCAATCGTAGAATGACATGAGGGTTCACACATTGTATCATACTAAGCATGCAACGAGGTAGAGTTTCTATGTCGTTAAATCATCGATGACCCACTCTCTATGGTAGTTGCACTCTGGCTGCGAACTAGGTACCCCTTTTCACAGGTCACCTCTTTTAAGATTTAAGGAGTTAAGCATGCTAATCTTAATATCAAATTTAAATGATACAATCAGATTCAAGGAAGTTAAATCTAATCACAATCTCATCACAATGCATTTTATTCATAGATTATAACATAGATATGTTATCATAAAACAATATATTTCTAATATGCATGACATATCACGACTCACATATGCATATAGTCATCTCATTGCAATAAACTCATGTATGCATGGTCAATCTATACATATCATATTCACACGTAAGAGTTATATTTCTAAACATACTAATATACAACAACATTAATAACACACAACATAATATGATTTGTTAACAACTAAGATTACTTATAATATTCCTTACCTCGAATACGATTGCTATACTCTGGTCGCAATCGAGTCTTAAGTGAATTTAACAATAGAGTATGATCATCAAACAAATATATTTATATTAATACATATACCTTCTTTATATTTAAAAACATTACCAAAATACCCATTTTGAGATGACTCATCCGACCTCTATTTTTGTGCCTCTAATTTGACCAGAACCATAAGACAAGAAGATTCTCCTCTATGAAACAAGTCCTAAACCTCACTCAATTATAAGTTCGCAGTGCAAAGTTATGTCTGTTTTACTTAATCGAATATTGGGTGCATACAAGGGTAATTTGGTTATTTTAACTCTTATGATTTGACTTGATTCATCATAGGTCAAAAATAGTTTTTGTCTGAGTTTAGAGTACTAGGTTTATTGAACCTAGTCTCTACCCAACTGAGTTTGGTTTAAAAATTCAAATGGATTCTCAAAATTTATAATAAATCACAAACTGGATCCACTGGATTCAAAACTGTCAGACTGGATTTAAACCCAGATCTAATCTAGATCCAGACTTGATCCATTCAATTATGGGTTGGATCCAGATCCAGCTACTTATTAGATCAAACATGGATCCGAACAATTTCGAACTGAATCCAAATCTAGTTCTGATATGGATCTAGATTTGTCAGATAGGATCCTAACTCATTTTTTTTATCTAGATCCAAAACTTTATCTATCTACCCCATACCAGATTTAGACCCAACTTTTTGTCTGGATTTAGTTTAACTTGGATCGGTCCAAACAGACTTAATCGAACTGGACCTAGATCCGGTCTAGTCCAGATCAAACCAGATCCAAACAGAGAACTGAGACCCTATTAGACTTGACTTGGTCTGATTCAATCAGAACCGGCTTGATCAACTGAGTTGAGTTCAAAACAGTTGACTAGACTCGATCTGGACTGAACCGGACCGAATCAGTCTTGGTCAGACTAGACCAATTCGATTTGATCGAGTCAGTCTGATAGAATTAGACCGGTTCAGTCTTGACTAAATCAGTCGATTGATTTTTTTTACTTGGTTGGTCTGGGTGCACCGAGGACTCGACAACCTGTGTATAAGGCAAAAGAGGCATAACCCCTTCCTAACCTTTCTTCCCCTCTGCTGCATAGGTTTCTCTCTCTCTCTCTCTCTCTCTCTCTCTCTCTGCAACAAGGCCAACAATCATGGTTGTCGGTTTTGTTGTATGATTTTTTTCTACAACCTACTGGCAGCCATGGCTACTGACCTTCTAAACGAAAAAAGGACAAGATGGGGAGGATGAACAGGGCATACCTAACAGTAGTTTCTCTCGGCGGCGTGCGTCGGTAAGCCTCTCCTACTCCCTCTGCAACTCTCTTTCTTTGAAATCTCTCTGTGTCGAGTGGGTAGGGAGGACCACCGTGAGGAACGGTGGGTGAGAATAAACTTGACTCCACTCGTTGATCGTGGGCGGCGAGGTTTATCCTCACCTCCCTACGACGAGAATGGGGGAAAGATGGTTATGTAAGGGAGGGAACCATCTTCTCCTGTTTTAATGTTTTTTTTTTACCTCTCCCCTCAACTCGACTTCGTTGGGTGGGTTTTATAGGATTTGAAAGGATATACTCATTTTTGGTATTTATACGGAGAAACCACCTCTAGGATCAAAGACCAATCATGCTGGCTCTGCCTGTCATACTTACAGTCGTTGTCCTGACAGCATAAAACTCTGTGGGCTTATGCCTTGCCCCCACTGTGTCGCTACGCTTCAGCTTGCGCAAGGGTTGGCACTCATGAGATTTGAACCTAAACCACTTCTCTAGCGGCCTAGGTCCCATCCCACTACGCCAAACCCCCTTAGGCAAACAATTCTTTCTGTTTGTATTTCCTAAATTTGTAGAGATTTTCAAGGGGGATTAAATAGGCGCTCTTTGAGACTTATAATGGAACCTTCACTCTCTCTTGCGATGTTGAGAGAGAGTGCAGAATCACCGTGGATGTAGGTCCAAGTAACTGAACCACGTTAAAAATGTTCGCCATTGTTTCTGTTTTACTTTGCTTGAGTGCCGTCTTCGTGCTCCTTTAATCACCATCCTTGAGAACCTCTTGAGCTGCTTACACCAAGAGATTGAGCAAGGAAGGGATGAGGCAATTAACAGAGAAATCCAGCTAAAGCAAAAGCTTGTGGAAGCTCTTCGAGAAGAAGAGCTCCTATAGAGACAGAAGTCGCAGGTCTACTGGTTCTAGGATGGAGATAGAAACACTGGTTTCTTTCACGTGCATGTAAAGGGCCAATGTCAGACAAACAAAATCACCCAAGGAGGCTCAGAAATAACCGAATATGAGCAAATTCAAAATATGTGGTGGGTACTTCAAAGGCTTCCTCACCAATGAAGAATCGGATGGAGACATGTTTACACTGATTATGGATGGAGCTCTTATCTCTGATGAGGAAAACTCCAAGATTCTCTCTCCCGATGACTAGCGAAGAAGTGAGGGTGGCAGTCTTTAGCCAAAATGGGAACAAAGCTCTGAGGCCAGATGGCTTTCCAAGCTTCTATTTTCAAAACTTATTGGGATATAGCGGGGGAGGATGTAACCAAGGCAGTGAAGGAGTTTTTCCAAAAAAGTGAAGCTAGTACGAAGGACCAGTTGACATCTTTCCAGTCCAAGTTCAATCAAGAGCATAACTCAATTAGATCAGTTTTGGTTAAACATGCATCTTACATCTCTACCCAAGAATGACATTTTCACATTTTCATCAGAAAAAGTTTTCCATACAGTGTTTGCCTTTATATCATTTAGGTTCTGTGTGGGAGTGTTGAATGGAAGGTGCATTGCAGTTTCCCCAACATCCTCTGTTGGTTGGCAGCAGTGAATTGCAATTTTGCCAACACCTTCTGTTGTTTGGAAGCAATGGTGCGGTCAAAAGAATGCAGCAGGGATGAATTTAGCAATAAAATTCATCCCAAGAGAATGCTTTTGGGAACTCTATCCTCAGCACCACATTTTGGCAACATCATATTTCAACAATGCCGCATTTTGTCAACACATGGTAATGGTGTTTCCATCCCAATACAAAACTCCCAAACAGAGCTTCCAAAACCATAGAACGTGGTTTGTTAGATAACCATGTTAAACGAGTTGGAACAAAATACAAGTTCTGTCAAAAAATTTCATAAGATTCAGTCTTCTTCAGGTTTGTGTGGTAGAGTGTAATATTTATTTAATTCCTAGCTTCATCTTTTGTTTATTGGTTGCCTAGTTTAATACCTAATTTTATGGGTCAACCATGTCAAATCAAAGTGTTATAGCACCAAGGCCTTTGGTGTATTGGAAGGGGACTTGGGTGGTTAGGGTTTCATTTCCACGGGCATCAGCCCCTCGCATATAAGAAAGGGCAAGGGCATTATGCCTTTTGCTTGCCAAAGCAAGGCGACTCCCTTGGGGCAAGGAGTGCGCCACAGGTTTACACCATCAGGAAAGTGACTGTAAGTACCACAGGCATAACCATCGTGACTAGATCTTTGATCCCAAGGGTGGCTTCCTCGTTCCTCATGGGAAAAAATAAATCAAGTGTTATCATGCATGTCCCTTTCCATTGGCAAATTGTTCCACTCACAAACAAACGTCAGTCAATTGACTATCCCTTCAAGTCAACAATCTATTACTTGACTTGGGGTCATCACTTGACTTGACTTGGAATTAATTATTCTCATGGGAACAAGTCATGAGTCTGGTAAGACTTTATTCTATATTATGGATGACATTCAATCGAATACCAAAAGAAGAAATTCCAGGGCAGGTTATGTTATGTTTCAACCTCCACCTACTTAAATAATGGGCCAAGGCAAATTAAATGATGGGTGGGCTCAGGCTCGGGCTGATCTGATATTACTCACACCTGGCTCCATCTGATCAAGTTAGTTGGATCACATTTAATGCTGGAAAGCAACAACTGGGCGAAGAATTTCTTATGTTAAGACGGGTTTTCAGGAGAATATAAACATGAAGGACCCACATTGCACCAAAAAAACTTTGCAATGGGGAAAACAAGTTTTTCTCTGAAACTGTTCAGTTTGAATCAAAAGCATTGCCACCCAGGACTCGTTCATTACTCAGTGCTACACATGGTATACTAGTTTCACAGGATTCAAATGTAAGAGTGCTAAAATTTTGTAACTGAATCACGAGAAGCCTAGCAAGGTTAGCAATGGTGACATCTAGGCAGCATTGGAAAGACAAACCACCCGATTCGTATCCCTATGGTTTGCAACTGTAAATTACTCTCGTTCTATCTACTTTCTTTAAAGAACTGGTAAAGGGTCTGACACGACCCAGCTTGGCTACACTTGTGAGGGGTGAAAATCTATTTCATTGTAAGCTGTTGATTTTTTAACTCCCAAAAAACCTACATACATACTAGAGAAACATGATCCAAGGACCGATTCCCACTAAATTAACCAAACATGTAGATCACAACTGAAGTCCATACCTAAAAATAAATGTCATTTTACTTGTGGGATTGGAAAACCCAACCCAGAGTATAGCTAACAGTTTCCAACTTATATAAGATAAATGGTTCCTCTTAACACCTTACAATGTAAACAAGGAATTGATGGTAGGTAGTTTTTACTTAATCTGAATCTGCAGATGTGTTTCTTGTTGCTTTGTTAGTAAAAAACATAATGTTGGATTAATCGATTTTATTGAGAAAACCTGATTTCGCATTATAAATTGTAGACGCAATATGACCATTGTCTTTTAATTCCATTGTAAAGATGGGGAAAGATAAAAATTCTATAATCTAATACATGGTTTCCACTAGATTGAGTATAGAAGATTACATTTATAGGTCTGATTTGCAAAACAATGTGATAAAATACTAAAAATTAAAGCTATCCATTACTTGTCGTAGTGTTACGAGGAACTAATTGAGAGTAGCTAGATATGTTCCGATTTCAATGTTCCAACGCTTGTTTAAAATCAGATCCTACAAATGTGTTCTGCATGTTCCATTTGCTAGGAGGTAGGATCTTATTGTTTGGATCGTGTTTTTTGGTAAGACTTTTTGAGCTTATAAAAATCTTGGATCATTGATATTTGAAGCCCTTCAAAAACCCATTTACGTATTGTCATAAGATCTAAAAATCCATGAAAATAGTTGAAAATCAAAGAATCTTATTATAAAGGATAAATTTGATATTTCATAAGGTACTCATTGCATGTAAATTGAAGCCAAAGAAAATTCTTTTCTGATGAAAAGGGGAAAGTCCTCATGGAAATTTACACCAAGAACACCGAAACATGGCATCAATATACAGTTACTTGCAACGTAAAGGTAACCCCTACCACTTGCACCCACAAGAAGAGCCAGTTCAAAACACAAAGGGATGAGGGAATGAGAAAATCCACAAGGAATTTGCAGGCATGCGTTCTCGTCTCTCTGACACACCACTGGCGAAGGAACTAGAGGCCATAAGCTGTCATCTGCGGAACTACAGCCTTTTAGTACTCCATATATGCTCATGAGCAAGTGGCCGAGCACCTTCCCCGCACATGATGTCAGAGGCATCCTAGCCGTCCAACTGATGCATCTGGACGGTTAAGATTAGTGCACATGCAAGTGAGAATGTGAACCAATATTAACCGTTGGTTGGACCACTAAATTTAATTGTAGGTTGGATCCACGATCGAATCAATTCTCATGTCTCACTATTCAATGTTTAGTTTTTTTTTCTGTTTGTAAATGACTGCACTAATGGATTTTATTATGATCCAATTGTTATGCCTCAAGATCTCAAACTTGTAAACTTTTTAAAAAAAAATTGAAACTTTACCATCACTTTTTTTTAGAGTTTAAAATGATAGTTTAGCGAAAAACAATATTTGAAAGAACAAGTCAACGGACCTTGAGCACATTACATGTGAACATTCCTTTACACAATGGATTTGTATCTCCACACAATCATTGAAACCACATAGATTTAAAATAAGATTTTTGATAATTAAAATTTACATAAAATAAGATATTACAAAAGAAACATTTATAGAAAATTACAAAACATGCTCATGAGCGAAACAACATAGAGACAACGGGTTCTTCATATCATCACATCATAGTGCTATTGCATACCATATCAACCTGATCATCACACATATCCTATAAAATGGGTTAGACTTACGAAAGCTTTTTAGGTGCATAGATATCAAAAATTCAACAAAACTAACATATGCGTTATTCTTTTCGCAACGTGTAATTTTAGAATAAGTAAAATGAGCATGATAATCTTGTTTCGATAATTACTAACCTGTGGGTACGCACAAAATAAACGTAAAAACAATTGAGATTGTTCGGAGGTTTGTTATTCTATATATTTTGATACCTCGAAGAACTAGCTGAGTCTGCTACCAAGGAGACGATAATCTATTGACTGAGAGAGAATTCTCTCGAGGCATAAATAACAAGAGATGCATCCGAACTTCTGCATAAACTAATGAAATTTACCACCTAGGATAATATTTGGTAGCACAGTCCCCTAACAACGATGACCCAAGACACCGAGTCATTATTACTTGATGAACATAGTTATTAACAACTTGTCCATCAGAGATTTTTACCATCCCATCATCTCTTTTGATAGAACCAAATAGACGAATATATATGTCAAGTCTTATTTTAACTAACAACCCATTCTATATGCTCTGATCTTTTAAACCAAATCGAGCATCTTGCCTGTGAAGGCAATTATTTTATTTATGTGATTTCCCTTAACTAGGTGTTATGCCGCACTTTGAAGTCATAATAAACCTCTAGTTCATTCATCATTGTAGTAACATGTCATGTATGTTTAACAGTACCAATACGATGGGAACAATGTGAGTTTCCTCAAAAGGAAACCCCCAACCATAATAATATCCTGTGCCTTAGGTCGGGATCAGTTTGGAAAGGGGAGTATAGAGAAACTTTACAATGCTAGATGGTCTGTCTGATAAGAACGGACATGACATCATTGGTCCAAGTATGCAAGGGAGTCTTGCCATAAACTTGGGGTAAGCTATGTATGAAACTTCTAGGCATTGTGAATATGCAACCATAAAATATCTGTTTTAATTTTCCAGATATTGGAGAAATGCGAGCTTGAAATCTCAATTGAGGATTCTTTCAATAAAAAATTGAATTATGGTGAGGATGAACAAATCTGCGTCTTTAAATATATATGCTAGCATAATTTTAAAGTAGGCAATAGTGCACAAAATTGCGTTCTTCGTTAAAAACATAAGCCTATGCATATTTCAGTACGATGACAAGGTAAATAACATAAAGCTGGGCCCGATGTGTGAAACCACACATCAAGCTAAATAAATTACGTGAAGCAATAGCTTGTGCATATTATAGTGTGACGATAAAATAAATGACATAAAACAGGGCTCGGTGTGTGAAACCACACATCGAGTTAAGTAAATTGCATAAGCGAGGCTCAATATATGAAATCGTACATCAGGCTAAGTAAATTGTGCAAAGCAAGAGACTATACATGTTACATCGCGATGACAAAGTAAATGACATAAAGCAAGGCCTGATGTATAAAACCACATATCGAGGTACATAAATTATAGAAAGCTGGAGCTTGTGCACAATATAACGTGACGATAAAGTAAATGACATAATTTAAAATAGACAAGAATACGCAAAACAACGCCTTGAGTTAAAAGTATATATATATATATATATATATATATATCGAAGTGTTCTGACATTGTTCTTGCATGAAACTTTCTACTACCTCAAAGATGGTTTGAATCTCTGATGGTTTCGAGCATTGGTTCTTAAAGGTTCATGCCTCAGTAAGCATGTCTCGTCTGTTGTGCCAATGTGGAGCGCTAAAAAAAGATTTTATTATGCTGCATAAAGAATGATGTTAAAACCTTAATTTAGCGGATGAGGCGACGATTGCATCGCTGGGGTCGAACCCGAACCTAGTTCGAGTCGATTGGACTGAGCCGGGCTCGGTACAAGAAATTGAGTCAGCTTCGCTAGCAAGCCGAACGGGGCAGAACAAGGCATACAAAGTCTGGTTTGATTCAACAAGGAATCGAGTTGATATTTGGTGCACACGAGTCAGCCTGGGGTATTGAACCAACCTAGGCTGCGCTCAGTGATAGCCGAGTTTTGCTCGGCTCGACCATGCTCGAGATAGCAACAACACTAGGAGTTACTATTGTTCGAGTGCAGCTAGAAAAGGGGACGAAGAGACAGAGGGCTCAACTATTACGCCGAACTGGGTTTGGCCCCCAAACGAGACAAGACCGAGCCTAGGTTTGGTCCTTATACTGAGGAAACTGAGCTGGGCTCGGTTCAAAAGGAGGGAAGTCGATGGCCAGTGGTCAACACCAGGAGGTCGGTGGCCAAGCCACTGCATCCACCGGTTAACATTGAGAGGTCGGTGGCCAAGCCACTACCAGAGGTAGTGGCTGCTTCGGTCGGCTAACAAAAAGGGGAAAACGGGAGGACAAGCATGGTGGCGCCTGTCTTCTAGCCAAAAGAGCAGGGGAGGAGGGAGGCTGGCGGCCAAGCCACTATCGGAGGAAGTGGCTGCCACAGCCAGCCGATAAAAAAAAGAAGAGCGATGGTGGCAGCAGGAGGCGGCAGCGTTAGCCAACTAGCTAATGGCAATAGTAGCACTGCTACTATTGTCGTCCTCAAGGAGAAAAAGAAAAGGGGGGGGGGGGGACCGATGGAGGTG
This sequence comes from Nuphar pumila, assembly GCF_984573655.1. Classification (NCBI taxonomy): domain Eukaryota; kingdom Viridiplantae; phylum Streptophyta; class Magnoliopsida; order Nymphaeales; family Nymphaeaceae; genus Nuphar; species Nuphar pumila. The sequence goes on from NC_143261.1 coordinate 87,476,632, forward strand.
GCTCGGCCCCTCCATCCGACCAAACCAAGCAAGAGGGAAAGAGACAAAACTGGGGTGGGAGGGCATGTTTTCAAACGAAACCCCTCTCATCGAGGGTTTAGCCGAGAGAATCAAAGAGATAGGGTGGGGAAATGGCCGGACCACGACTGTCATGGGCAGCCGAGGTGAAGGAGTGATAGCCGGACCACGACTGTTGTGGGCAGCTGATCACAAAGAGAGAGAGAACAGAGAGATTGAGAGAGAGAGAAAACTTACCAACGAGAGAAGACAAGCTCTAGCGAGCGGCGAGCTCTGACAAAAGGGGATTACGAAAAAGGAGAGAAAGGTAGTGTGTACGAGAGAGAGGGAGAGTTATGCAGAGAGAGAGAGGCAAAGGTTAAGGGGTGTCAGGGGGGCATCAGGGTTCCCTTTTAAAAAGAAACCTCCCTGTGGGGGATTTAAATAAGCTAACGGGGGGGGGGGGTCGATTGGTATGTCAACATTCCACCCAAATTCGGGTTGGATCTGATTGGATCCAATTATTTATTTATTTATTTTTTAAAACCCTTAACAATCTACAAATTTTATATTCTACCCCCTCTTAAAAGAATTTTGTCCTCGAAATTTCCTTTAAAGGTTATCTGTAAAGATTGTAATCTAAGTTAATCGAGGTCAACGAGGGTGCACACACTCTGTGTGTGTAAACCCAAACCCATAAGCTCTAAAATTGATCAAGACAACTCACAATAAGTTCCTGGTAAAAGCTTCTGGCTAACCACATGGTTGGACAAAATTTATACATGATTTCATTAATTTAATTTTGTTTGACAAAATTCACAATTTTTTCGTATCACAAAAAAAGACTTAACCTACGACTATTAGAGTGTCTACTCACTATTTTCTACTTGTTCGATCATGGTGGCATAGACATGGTCTGCCACTATTTTTTATGGTTGTTGCTAAGGTTGTTGTTGCTGACCTTATCCTGCGGTTCATCTTTGCCAATCTATTGCCTTCTTGCAACATTGCCGGATGTAATATCACATCTTCCCACAATATAGACAACCTCCAGTGTTTTGTAGGCATGGTTGTCCAAGATAAACATAGTTGCACTTTAGGCATATCGGATTTGGTTATTGTTGTGGCTCGTTTCCTCTATCTTGTTTTTATTTTTTGAATGAGGATTCTGCATTTTGCCATTAGCAGGTTGTTGTTTGTTGCCCCCACCATTTTCAACAAATTTTTTGTCTTGTCCACCCTTAACTTGCTCTCATTCTTTAAGGCATTGTGAAGCCAATAGCCTCTTGTCGTGACTTTGTTTAAGGTGACATTTTTCCACAGAATGGTCCACCTTACCACAGAAGATACAATCATCAGGATCCCAGGGGCACATTTGACCCAGGTAGGTTTGATGGCATTGCCGACATTCCATCCTATTATCAGGTCGTCCTACATTGGTGTTTTCATAAGCCAACCTATCCACCCTATGATTCATGTTCTGGACAATCGTTGAAAGTTGTTTAATTGCTTCGGTCAAAGCATTAATTTCCTCGACCATCTCACTGTATGACATCTAAACCAAAAGATATTTTCTTAATCAGGATAGATACAAAAAGGGTGAAGCAAAATACTCACATTGCGATCAAGAACTTGAATGGCCAAGAATAATTGCATTCTCTGTTGTTCTGATACCAAAACTGTAATGCCTCAAAATCTCGAACTTGTAAATTTTTTAGGAAAAATTTGAAACTTTGCAATCACTCGTTTTTAAGAGTTTAAAATGGTAGTTCAGCAAAAAACAAAGTTTGAAAGAACAAGTCAACAGACCTTGAGCGTATTACAGGTGAACTTTCCTTTACACAATGGATTTGTATCTCCATACAATCATTGAAACCATATAGATTCAAAATCAAGTTTTTTATCATTAAAATTTACACAAAATGAGGTATTACAAAAGAAACCCTTATACAAAATTACAAAACATGCTCAAGAGCAAAACAACAAAGAGAGAGTGGGTTTTTTATATCATCACGTCATCGCCTACCACATCAACTTAATCATCATCTGTATCCCATAAAACAGGTCAGACTTATAAAATCCTGGTAGGTGCATAAGTATCAAAAAGTCAAAATAAAACTAACATATGCGTTATTCTTTTCTCAACGTGCAGTTTCAGAATAAGTAAAATGAGCATGATAATCATGTTTCGATAATTACTAACTTGTGGGTATGAATAGGACAAACGTAGAAACAATTGAGACTGTCCGAGGGTTTGTTATTCTATGTGTTTTGATACCTTGAAGAACTAGCTAGGTATGCCCCCAAGGGTACGACTAGGTATGCTCCCAAGGGTATGACCTATTGACCGAGAGAGAATTCCCCCGAGATATAAATGACAAAGGATGCATCTGAACTTCTGCAGAAGTCAATGTGATCTACCATCTAGGATAATATTTGGTAGCCCAATCTCCTAACTCCGATGATCGGGGACATTGAGTCATTGCTACTCGAGGAGCATAGTTGTTAATAACTTGTCCATCAAAGTTTTTGTACCATCTCATCCTCTCTCTTGACAGAACCAAAAAGGCGAATGAGTATGTCAAGTTTTATTTTAATTGATGACACATTCTACATGCTTTGGTCTTTTAAACCAAATTGTGCATCTTGCCAGTGAAAGCGATCATTTCATTTATGTGATTTTTCTTAGCCAAGTGCTATGTCACACTTTGAGGTCATAATAAACCTCTAGTTCATTCATCGTTGTACTAATATTACCAATACGACCGAGACAATGTAAGTTTCCTCAAAAGAAAAACCTCAACCATAATGATATTCCACGCCTTAGGTCGGGATCAGTTTGGAAAGGGGGGTATAGAGAAACTTTCCAATGCTAGATAGTCTCTCCGATAAGAATGGACATGACATCATTGGTCCAAGTATACAAGAGAGTCTTGCCATAAACTTAGGATAAGCTATGTATGAGACTTCTAGGCATTGCGAATATGCAACCATAAAATATCTCTTTTATTTTTTCAGATATCAAAAAATGCGAGCTTGAAATCTCAATTGGGAATTCTTTCAATAAAAAATTGAATTACAGTGAGGAGCACAAATCTTTGTTATATATATATATATATGCATGTAATTTTAAACAGGCAAGAGTGCACAAAACTATGTTCCTCGTTAAAAACATAAGCCTATGCATATTTTAGCGCCACGACAAGTTAAATAACATAAAGCAAGGCCCGATGTGTGAAAACACACATCGAGCTAAATAAGTTGCATGAAGCAACAACCTGTGCACATTACAGTGTGATGACAAAGTAAATGATATAAAGCAGGGCTCGATGTGTGAAATCACATATCAAGTTAAGTAAATTTTATAAGCGACGCTTGATGTACAAAATCATATGTCAAACTAAATAAGTTGTGCAAAGCACTAGCCTGTGCACGTTACAGCACGACGACAAAGTAAATGACATAAAGCAAGGCCCAATGTGTGAAACTGCACATCGAGCTAAATAAATAGAAAGATGGAGCCTGTGCACAATATAGCGCGATGGCAAAGTAAATGACATAATTTAAAATATATAAAAATACACAAATTTGCGTATATATATATATATATATATATATATATATATATATATATATATATATATATATATATATATATATATATATATATATATTAGAAGTGTTCTAACATTATTCTTACATGCAACTTTCTCCTACCTCGAAGATGGTATGAATCTCTGATAGTTTTGATTATAGGTTCTTAAAGGCTTGTGTCTCGGTAAGTGTGTCTCGTCTGTTGTATTGATATGAAGCACTAAAAAAAAGATTTTATCATGATAAATAAATAATAATGTTAAAACCTTACTTTAATGAACGAAGCAACAATTGCATTGCAAGGGTCAAACTTGAACCCAGTTCAAGCTGATAGGATCGAGCCAGGCTCGGTACAAGAAATCGAGCTGGTTTTTCTAGCAAGCTAAACTGGGCGAAACGAGACATAAAAAGTCTGGTTTGGTTCGACAGGAAATCAAGTTGAAATTTGGTGCACACGAGTCAGCCCGGGGTATTGGACCAACCCAGGCTACGCTCGGAGTTTTGCTCAGCTGGACCATGCTTGAGACAACAACAACACTAGGAGTTGTTCAAGGGCAGCTAGAAAGGGGAATATAGGCTAGGCTATTACGCCCGAGCTGGGTCTAGCCCCCAAACGAGACATGACTGAGCTTAGGCCCGATCCTTCTACTGAAGGAACCAAGTTGGGCTCGATTCATAAGGAGGAAAGTCGACGACCAGGACATTGCTGAAGGCAGTGGCCACCGGGAGACCGACGATTATGCCACTGCCGACTGACAGAAAGGAGAAAATGGGAGGACAGGCACGGTGGCACCTGTCTTCCAGCCAAAGGAGCAGGGAAGGGAGGCTAGTGGCCGCCGCGATCAGCCGATAAGAAGAAGAAGAGCGGTGGTGGCAACAGGAGGAGGCGGTGTTAACCAGCCCCTCCAGCCAGCCACCCAACGATGACTGCTGCTGCTGTCCTCAAGGAGAAAAAGAAAAGGGGTCGGGTGGAGGTGGCTCGGCCCCTCCATCTGGCCAAACCAAGCGAGAGGGAGAGAGACAGGGGGGGGCTGCTTTCAAACAAAAGCCCTCCCGTCGGGGGTTTAGCCGAGAGAACCAGAGAGACAGGGGGAATGGTCGGGCCATGGCTGTCGTCGACAACCGAGGTGGAAGGAGCGACAGTCTAGCCACGACTGTAGTGGGCAGTCAATCATAAAGAGAGAGAGAAAACTTACCGAGCAAGAGAAGGCAAGCTCCAACAAGCGGCGAGCTCAGGTGAAAGGGGGTTATGAAAAAGGGGAGAGAGAGAGAGGGTTACGCAGAGAGCCGAAAGAATATCAACATTAATACTCATGAAGATCAACAAAATGTTGAACCCATGAACCAGACACAGAAGAAACAAAGCTAAAATATAGAAAAAACAAAGCTAAAGAAAAGAAACTACAGATAGCTAGCAACAAAACAACAAAGCCTACTCAACCAGGATCCGCAGGATTAGAAGAAACCACCGCTGAGTGAACGTCGTTCAGATGAGAGGAGAGGTCTCTAAGATGCATACGTAATATTGCATATACATCAACCAAGATTTTATGAACAAGATAATTAAAGATGACCGGAATTTGACGGAAAGTAGCATCATTGCGTGCCATCCAAACAAACCACCAAGTAGTAAGCAACCATGTCTTCCAGATCAGTCTCCACTACTTGCATCGTCTAATTTCAATAGGGCCCAGGAGAAGATCAAGCGCAAAAGACTCTTCTTTGACAATTACGTTCGGAGATCTCCACGTCCTATTAAATAGGGCCACAAAGATTGGGCAGGACCAAAATAAATGAAAAGTAGTTTCTTCAGCAGCTTGACACAACACACACCAACTTGGAAACTGAAAGCCCAACTTCTTTAAATAACTGTGAGTCTGAACCCTATCATGCAAAATTCACCAAGCCAAGAACCGAGATCTTGGAGAAGGGCACGCTCAGAGAACCAATCTGCCCCTTGGGGGAGCAACGATCTATACACTTTGTGGGTGTGGAACGCTCCATTTGGAGTAATCGCCCATTGCAACCACTGATCATAATTTCCAGCATCCCCAGTTTGATCTCTGAAGGACGATAAGGCTCTCAGCCACATGCTTCGCAAGTGCGAGATCGCCAGACCCCGGGTTCCATGGTGAAAAAGAGATAAATCAGGAGCACCATATTTAGCATGGAGCAAGCGAGCACATGGAGAGCCTGGTTGATGAGCCATCCAACATTGCTTGGCTACGAGAGCAATACTCCTCTGTCTTGGAGCAAAGGGTTACGCAGAGAGAGAGGCGGGGGGTGAAGGGGTGTCGGGGTTCCCTTTTAAAAAGACCCCCCCCTGTTGGAGGTTTAAATAAGCTAACGGGGGGATGTCGACTGGTATGTCGACATTCCAACCTGCATCCATTTTTTTTGTTTTGAAAACCCCTTAACAGTCTATGGATTTTACACTATTTACTTTAGAACATACTTTCAAACAAAAAATCCAAACAATAGCTCCGGGCATTGTGGTCCTCCTGGCTAGGGGAGAGGGTCAAGGGTCATGCCTCGACGTTGAACCGCCATAGGGAGTGACGTGGTTTTACCAAGATTGATTGTTGGGAAAATTTCACTCTCGGGGTTTACCACGCAGTGTGGGGCCCAATGTAGCTCCCTCCTGGATAGCTTAATTGTCATCAAGAAAAATGAAAATTAAAATATATTTTAGAGCATTAAAATTAAATGGCTTAGATTGCAACCAGAATATCGGAAAAGGAATAGCTTTGGCTTAGATTGCAACTAGAACATCATTACAAAAAAGTTTTTCACACCAAAACTGTTAAACATAATCTTGTACTAAACTTGACCATACTAAATCCATCTTATGGATCACACACACACGCACCCATCCCCTTTTACACTAGAGAAAGGAATGGCAGCCTCTCGTCCTATATGAAACAGAACTAGTTTAAATAAATTTTGAAACACTTAAAAGTTGTTCTCATCCCACGTACGCTGCAAGTCTGATGCCATATACGAGACTAGAATGCTTACGCAAACAAGACATGGTTTGGTCCACAGCCTGCATTTTTAGTTGCCTTTGGTGGATTGGTCTTTAGTTCCGATTATTAGCTGAATGAACCTGATTCATTTTTAACAAGAAGCATGCAAATAGATTGCTATTTGAATGGATCTAACCATATCTGATCCAAGATAACAACCACCAGGCTCCATCTTAATGAGTTCGGTGTGGGACAAGTTTGGTTCACAAATTCAACGTATAGATTCAATTTTTATAGAACAACAAACATCTCTTGTCCGGGGATATCATTTCATAATGCATTTCGTAATTTATTTCTTATATAATCGCGTGCTCCTGCGTTGTACTTAAAAATGATTTGTTCCCCGTAAACAAAATTTACTATTCAATTATAAGATTTCTTTGAGTATGAATTTTAGGGCATGTTTACAATGCCTAGTGATTCTTGCATTTTCTCAAGACACTGAGTGTAAATCATAATCAGAACATTAAACATTTTCTCTAGGTCAGTGAAACATGAGAAGAGTACTTGTGATTGTGATTGCCAGCTGTGATTGTTTCTGGTCTTGAACCTTGTGACCAACAATCACAGCTTCCACTTTCTCAGCTGTGATTGTTCATCCCACCAGCGACTGATAAAGAAAAATACACTAAGCATGTTTTCGTGAATATGATTTACCTGAATCACCTTTCCTTTCTTTGTTAATTTCTGGAATAACCATGTTTTCAAACAAGTGGTAGCACAGGAAAGCAGGCTTTGCTATCCATTCATTTTCATGCTTACAAAGTGAAGACGCATTTAATTTTCTTAACGGCAGAAGAAAGCACGAAACGCTCTATCGCTGACTAACAATATCTTTTGGTCGTTACTAAAGTTACCTACAATATCTTAGGCAGACAAGGAATAACCTAATAAGCCTGCACGATAGGATGAAAATCACTTTAGAAAAAGGGAACAAACCTGCAGACAAAAGAAACTTCCAATCACAGATTTCATGGGCTGCCTTTTCTGTGTAGGAAAGTGAAAACCATCATGAAGCGTCTGTGCTGTCATAATAAACATACTTGGAATTGTTAATGATCAGAGCCAAGATTTCAAAAGTAGGTAACAAAAAGTGCACGCTCGTCACAAAAAGTAAAGCAGACAGGTTGGTGACAGTTAAAAAGTGACAATGTGAGAGAAATGGAAGCTGATAAGTTTGCCAAAGCTCCGTGATATTCCAAAAAGGAAAAGGAAAAGAAACGTTGCCCCCACAAGTAGGATATTAAGCATGCATATAAACGTGAGACGTAAAGTTATAGTAAAATCTAGATACAGATATTGTGACAAAAATAGACAACCGAGAGAGAGATATAAAGAGAGAGGGATCCTCCCAAAAAAATGATACAGTAAAGCATTTAGGATGGTGCCATATAATTCTGACTGCATCTCAAGCAGGTGTTTCATTCACAATCTCTAAATCACCGTTGATTCACAAATTCATGAACATCAAAAAGTTTATCCATGAATTCAGAAACTTCAAAACAGTCAGACTTTTAGTCACTGCTTTGATCAGTGAGCGTTTGATGACAGAAAAATAAACAGTCAGTTTTTCTTACAGCATAAACTACAGTCATTCACGTGTTTAAAGATTTTCAATAGCTTAGTCACATTGAGCTTGCAAGTACGCAAGTGAGACTCCATAAAAGATAAACAGTACAATAGTCCATCTCAAATGATTTCAAGGTGAAAAGCCTTTTAGATATAATCTTTCCACCAGAAGGATAGTGACTTCTCTCTACGTGCAGAGCAGAGGAAAACCCGTTGGGCCGTTATTTGACAATAAGAAATGCAGTTGATGCACGTAAAGAGAAAATATCAAGAATGGAAAGTATAATTCCATTCAACAAATTACATCTTTTTCAACTTCATTGTAGAAACAACATGCCATCTAAGACCGACTCCATTTCCTCAGCTAGATTGTAGATAATAGACAGCAACTATAAGTGTTCCTATTCCGGCAACAACATTTTAAACTTCACAGTTTCATCCAATATTTATTAGTCACCCAAAAAATATGCATGAACACAGATATAAGATCACTAACAACTTCCATTAGAATATGTGACAGATTAGTCTAAATTCCAGTCTAACTTTCCAATTAAGCCTGTAAAGCCAATCACGATGATCACTAGTATGCCCCTCTGCATTACACGTGCATGTCTGTGTGTGTGCACGTGTGTAGATGTTTTATATAGAAGCCTGTAGAATTTCACTAGAATGCATGACTACTCAATCAACTATGGTTCAGTATATCTTTTTTTTATTGAGAAAAAACTATGGTTCAGTATATCAGTTCAGTCTCAATTCCAAATTAACTTTCAATGAGGTCTATGAAAATATAGAAGACACGGTATATAAGATCACCAACAAATTTCAGTAGAATATGATACACTATGTCACAGGGATTCGACCAACTAAGTGCCACACCTGCGTCGATGCTACGTGATGCGGGTGCGGCACCTGGTGTGGTCAACCCAACCCTGGGTGCGGCCAATGCACCTAGGGTCATATATGTCCAATTTTTGGACTTAAAAAAAAAACCCAATGAAAAGGGCTTGAGGATTAGGGCAAAACTGTTTTGCCCTCTCTCCTCTGTCTCCCAACGCTGCTGAGCTACGACACCCCGACGCCGACAACGCCTACCAGGCTATCGTCCGACTAGCACAACACTTCCTCTTCGTCTCAAATTAAGGTATGTATTCTCTCTCTCTCTCTTATTCTCTCCTTCAATCACTCTTAATTTCTCCCAATCTCTCTCTCTCTCCACTCGTCTCTCAATCTCTCAGCTACCTCTCTATTTTTTTCTCCATTTTCATAATGCGTGCCTCTCTCTCTCTCTCTTAATTCAATCGCTTTCCCCCTTATCGTGTACCTCTCTCTCTCTCTTTCAATCTCGGCTAAACAAGCCAATTTTTGAAAAAAAAATTTACCCATTTTAGAGAAAACTCAGTTCGGCTGGCTCGTTTTCTTAAAAATATATCTTTTAAGAGTTTTTACATGTAAAAACTATGTAACATAAACATTATACATAAATATATTATACATAATATGTCTCTTGGGACGTTGCAAGTTCGAATCCTAATCGTATGGCCCACATGCGGGTGTGTCAAAAAAAAATTTGCTGCTGGGCCCAGCCAAGCCGAACTTAGTTTTCACAAGCCCGAACTAAGTTTTCACAAGCCCAGCCAAGCTGAACTGAGTTTTTCTTGTGACATATGGTTGCTTATAATGTGTATTATTTGTTGATGACTTGATGTTGGGTAATTTGATTGTTATTACTGATTTTGTTACTTAAAATTTGGTTGAATGCTTATATTTTTATTACTAACTTGCTACTAGTCTACTATTCTATTATTATTGTTAAATACTTAGATATTTTTAACATTTATTATTATTACTAGTTAAAATTTTAGTAACATATTAGTTAAAATTTGTTAAAATTTTGTTACTAACTTACTAGTTAAATACTTAGATTGATCAAGTTGCATTAATGTTATTGTTATATATTTTCTTGTACCTTTCGATATTTATTTATACATACGGTACTACTATTAGTCTACTATTGTGTATGTTATGGACCTTGCACTCAATATTTTTAATCTTGATTGTGTGCATAATTGATTTTAATATAACATTTTTTTGTTTTAAGGATAAAAAATGACGGATAAAGAAAAAGGACTTGCATCATCCTCATCCCCACATGTGAGTTCTGCTGCTAGTGTTGATGATAGTTGTAGTGGAAGTACTGATAAGTTCTTTAGCTGCAACATGTGATGATGAGGGGTCACTATGGGCACATATAGATAAGCTTGCAAAAACTGGAGGAGGTGATGAAAACAAGAGATTTTGATGCAATCTCTGTGAATGTGATTTTGTTGAGTCTTATATAAAAGTTCAGGCTCATTTGTTGAAGAGGCCAGACATGGCATTTCAGGATGCAGAAGAGTTGATGAGGCAATGCAAAGACAATACAAGATAAATATGAGAAAAGGAAGACAATGAGTGATTCTTGTGCAATTAATGTACCGTTTTTAATCGACCAAGAAGATGCTAAAAAAAAGTCAATGTAGAAAGTAGAGGAAGAGAAACAATACAAGCATCATTCAATATATATGAAAGGGAGAAAATAGATAGAAAAGTAGGGAGGTATTTTTATTATAATTCACTCTCATTTAATGCAGATAGAAGTCCTTATTAGAAGAATTTAGTTACTTCTTTGGCAAATTATAATTTGAGTATCTACGTACCTTCAAGCTTAGAAAAACTACGAACTACACTTCTTGCAGAAGATAGGGCAAATGTTGAGAGATTGATAGAAATTAAAAAATATTCATAGGAACAAAATGGTTTTTTCATTATTTCTGATGGGTGGACAAATATTTAAAGGAGTCTACTAATTAATTTTATTGTTTCTTCGCTTAGTGATCCAGTATTCTTGAAAAAAGTTGATGCATACAAACAATATAAAAATGCTAAGTATTTGAAGGAGTTGTTTATAGAAGTAATAAAAAAAGTAGGTGATCATAAAGTAGTACAAATCATTAAAGACAACGCTCCAGTTTGTAAAACTGCAGCATTAAGTTTGGAGAGTGAGTATTCTCATATTTTTTGGACTCTTTGTATAACACACACCTTGAATCAGGCCTTCAAGAGCATCTGCAATATCAAAGAAGAAGAAAATTCACCAGCATATGTTCTATGTTCATGGATTGAAGAATTAGAAAAAAATATCAAAAGCATTAAGAATTTTGTTAATGCTATATTTAATAGGCATTCTAACATGAAATTGTTGAACGCCAGTGAAACACATTTTGCGTCCATCATTGTGATAGTGAAGATTAAGGAAGTGAAGAATGCCTTGGTTAACATGGTGACTGACGAGATTGGACATTCTATGATGATGTTGTCAAGTCTCAAGAAATTAAGAAATTTATTGTTGAAGATGAGTTTTGAGACAGAGTTGTATATTTCTTTCAATTTACGCAACCTATTTGGAAAATGTTGAGAGAAGTTGATAAGCATGAGCCCATGCTTCACAAAGTTTATGAAATATGGGATAATATGATTGAAAAAATACAAGTTATAGTTTTCAAGCATGAAGAAAAAGATCTTGCATTATTGGATGATTCAGGATTTTTTAACCATATTCATTCAATTTTAGTCAGAAGATGGGATAAGAGTAACACTCATTTGCATTGCATGGCACATTCTCTTAATCCAAAATATTATGCAAAAAAGTGATAGGAAAGTAGTATTGATCGTGTCCCTCCAAATTTAGACCCAGAGCTATCAAGGCATAGAAATATTTGTATATATTTGTATGACAAGACTTTATCCAGAATCACATATTCTAAATTAAGTCACACAAGAGTTTGAAAAATTTGTATCTTCAAGATTAATCGGACAAGCATTACTAGCGAGAGAGAAGGAGAATATAGATCCTATCACATGATGGTCAACATTTGGATCAAAAACACCTCTTCTCCAACATCTTGCATTGAGATTGTTATCTCAGCCTGCTAGTTCATCCTGTTGTGAAATAAATTGGAGCACATATTCTCAAATTCATAACATGAAGAGAAACAAACTCACCAGAAAGCGTGCAAAGGATTTAATATATTTTCATTCTAATCTTCGACTACTTTCGCGAACCAATGATGAATACATATACTAATTGCTCTCTTAGTTATTTGACTATTTCTTAGTTTTTTCATTTAAATATACTTATATTTAATATTTTCAAATTGGGTTTGTAATGTAGACAAAGATTATCTAATTTTTAGGATGTAAACCAGAAGAGTGTGACTTAGAGGGACACTACAAGAAAAACGTTAATTAGCGACGGAAATTTGCAACGGATTATTTCAGTCGCAACTTAGCGACGAATTAGCTAGAGAAAACTAGTTGTCCCTAAAATTGGAATTAGCAACGAATTTTGCGACAGAAAAATTTTGCCGTAAAATCCGTCGAAAAAATTCTATTGCAAAACCCATCGTACTTAGCGACGGATTTTTTTTGTCTCTAATTACTAACGGATTTTGCAACGAAAAAAATCCATCGCTAATCCGTTGCTACTTTTCGATTTTAAACGGCCCACCTAGGGCGTGAAATTCTCCCTCCCTCTCTCTGATTACTCCCAAATTGGCCTGAAGGGGAAGAGGGCGGCCTCGAGAGGATGTTCGCCCCTCAGAGTGTCGATGGCGATGGTGAGCCGACAGAAAAGATGGTGTGGCGGGAGTTGCAGAGAGAAGAACCCCAAAGATCTTTGCCTCTCCTCCCGGAACAAGACCAATCCCCTCCCCCACACCAACGACTCCAACAACCACCCATCACCACCGAACTCCAAACCCACCATCCCCAACGCATGCAAGGAGACCCAAGAGATCATAATCGAGGACACTTAGAAGCCCGTTTCGGAGAACAAGTTGCTCCTCCACTCCCTCTCGCTGCCCGTGCCGAAATTCGGCGGCCACCAGATCTCTGGTGAGACCAGGCGCAACGAGATCCGCATTGACATCGACAAGGAGCACAGGATCGTCTTCCCAGAGCACGACGGCACATCGTCGTCCCACGACAGCGGGGAGAGCCGGTCCACAGCCTATCCGTTGGTGACCGTGGTCGCGCCCGCCAAGCCGGAGGTCTCCCACCTCGACTGGGGCCATTCGTACACCCTGCGCAAGCTCGAGGTTGCCACCAACTTGTTTAGTGAGATTGCTTGGCTATTACACTGAAGGAGCTCATAGGTGATCAATCATTTAGGTCTAACGAAATCTTTGTTCCATACCTAATATAATTTTGATCTGTGCACATCTTTTGTTTTGTTTTTTCGTGATTTTTGTGATTTGCTTGGTTAATCATCAGGTTGCTTGTTTATGAATATGTGGACAATGGGAATTTGGAACAATGGCTTCATGGGGATCTTGGAACCTATAGCCCTCTAACATGGAAAATTAGGATGAGCATTATACTTGGAACATCTAAAGGGTATACAATGCTTTTATCATCCTTAATCTCAAGTAAATTTTGCATTCCTTTGATTACCACATTGCTCTTTACTGGTGAAGTTTCATCTACAATGCAGGTTGACTTACCTACACGAGGGACTCGAACCTAAGGTCGTTCATCGTGATGTTAAGTCAAGTAATATATTGCTCGATTATCTAGCTATCATAGCTTAATACAAGTTGAGTTTTAGGTGGATTTGTCATTGTGCACTTGTGCAGGTGAGATTCTCTAGTTGGAATCTGCTTTCTAGTTGGGGTTTATATGATTGGAGCTCAATCTGTAATTTCAAATATTTGTAAGATGGCTTGGTTTTATTCGATGTGCTGCATTGTATAGTCCACAATACTTCATATGTTCACGTGATTGGCAATTCCACTGTCCTTTGTTTGATATTCTACACAACAAAAATGTCCTTCACAAACATCATATCCTTATTAGAGTTGAGACAGTAAAAAATAACAATCATAGATGTGTAAGTTGATTCTGAGGTGACAAGCTTCGACCGATTTCCAAAGACAGTTGGAAGTTTGATGCTGCATGAAATTTTCATTTATTTTCAGAAACACTTGTTAATGTGCTTTTTATTACTTTCTCTTCTTCTTGGTTTGATTAGGAAGCATGATTTAATACCAGGTTTCTTGGTTAACACCTCAAGTCTAAGGAATTAGGCTATTGCATGCAACTCAAGGGTAAGACTTATCCTCTGTTTCAATGCTATTGTTTATTTTATGTATTTATTTACTTCTGCTGCTCCTATAATGTTAACATTTTTCAAGAGTGATGATAAATGTACTCTTTGTTTTTTTCCTTCTTAGGTTAGATGATTGATAGGTGTACTCTTAGGAAAGCGGATTCTTAGGTTGATTTCTTTGGCTAAAATGTTTGTCTTTTGCTCTCACAGAAAAAATGAATCACCAGAAAAGGACTATTTTCGCTTTCAGTGGTTTCTACATTGGGTTGTCAAACGTCAATGGATTGATCTTGGTAAAGAGAAGAAGGAAGGGGATGATAAACAAACATTGCACATTTTATGGATTTTAGTGTCCTTGAAAATCAATCTGAAGTACTCTGTTGAAATGTAGAAACTAAACCAAAAGCTTCTTTTTTGTCTCTACTGTTAATGCCACATATGTCAACACCATGATCTTTGCCGTGAAGAGTAGTTTTTTTTTATGACAAGGAACCTTTGCCGAGAACCGGGTCACTTAATGGGCTCGGTCCCCTCCTCACCACTCAACTCTATGATCTCTATACTTTTCCTATTGGGGGATTGGAGATCTATGATTGTTGTTGGAGATTTTGATCTTTTGGTGGTTTTCATCCAACTCTCAATTGCTAGTTCTATTAGGTCTACAGTGCCGCCTAATTTAATGTAATCTTACTTACTAGTCAAAACGTTCAATACTTTTCCTGATGCATTTGCAGGCTATAGAAACATGTTTTGGATATGGGGAGTAGCTCCATGGTGAAGTTGTTGCAGCTGGAACGATACGGCATCCTTCCCTTATGTTAATGTATTTGCTTTCTCCATATAATCAGCAGCTCATAATGAGTGTTTCATAGGTTATGGCAATGTTTCAGGTATGCTCCTCCCACCCCCGCAATGTTTCACTTGTTATTTCTATTTGGATATTTGAGCATCATATTCATCATGTTTATACTCTCTCTCTCTCTCTCTCTCTCTCTCTCTCTCTCTTCTTTCATTGTTGATTTTTCAAGTGTTATGAAAGATCTCATTTGCTAGGCTCTTAACAAATATATTATATACAATGATGAACCATCTTTACTGATTTTGATATCTATGAACCTTGTCTATATTTGATTACCCCAAGAAAACACTACGAGAAAAGAATCATTAAGAAAATAAAAGAAAAAAAGTGACAAATCTTTTTAGTATGCATTTTCTCTTTTAATGTTGTAGCTTGGATCTCTTCTCAGATTTGAGACAAATAGAGGTCTCATACTTGTTGCAACTTAGGATTCGAGCCGAGCTGGAATCCCTCATGAGGACCCACTCATTTTAACATAGGTCCAATTGATGAGTTGTGGAGCTGATTTCAGAGTTTTTGCCCTTGCAGTAAGGGGGGTTCGTGCCCCCCCCCTATGCAGGTCCCACTTTTTTTTTTTTTTTTGGGGGGGGGGCTTATGTTTGAAACGCGCTGTCTTATGGATCGGACTTGATTTTTTCCTAGCAGCTTAGTTAAAACTGCGTAAAAAAACCCTAATTTTTGGTCAAATGAGGACTTTGACCCTCATTTGACTAAAAAATTGAAAGCGTGTACGCCTCGGCTTAAGGCGCACAACTCAGGGCTCTTTTTTTAAAATTTTATTTTAAATTTTGCCACGGATTAAAAACGGATAATATCCGTCGCTAATATTCAGCGATAAATTTTTGATGTTTTGTGACGGATTATATTCCGTCGCTAATGTTGTCGCTATTTTAGCGATGGATTAGCGACGAAATATAATCCGTCGCAAAACTGAATATGTGCTTATTTAGCAACGGATTAGCGACAGATCATGTTCGTCGCGCATCTGTCGCAAATTAGCGATGAAAGTAGCGACAAATCAGTTCTGTCGCTAATTAGCGACAAAAAATATGTGACAGACGCTATCTGTCACTAATCCATGTTTTTCTTGTAGTGGGAGATCATAATTTTAACATTACAAACATGAATTTATCTGAACTCAGTCTTCCTTCTTATGATGCATTTGATGATGAAGCAAAAAATTATTATGATTCATTATCTCATCGTCATTCACATTGTGTAGGATATACTTTTGGTATGTATTTATGCATTGCTTCTACTTTTGTTAGTATACTGTATAATTTACTTCTTTTTTCCTTTACTTATTTGATTCTTTCTATAATATATTTAGGTTGATTTAATTATGGTGTTAGCTTTTATGATGTAAAATAGAATTGTAGATTGTTAATTTGATTTATTGCATGCATGATGATGAATTGATTTGATGATATTATGATAATTGTTTTTTATTTCATTAGTGTTCTTGTTGTTAACGGCTAAAACTTAAAAATTATATATATATATATATATATATATATATATATATATATATATATATATATATATATATATATAATTTTTTATATTTTTGCCCTACCACACCCTGCACCCATTTTTTTTTAAAGTGCCGCATCACCGCACCCGCACCCATGTGACATGGATGAGACACTACTCAGTCAACGATCAATAGATAAACAGGATTACCACTAGTCTGCCTCTGCATGCATGTGCGCGCGTGTGTATCCAGTTTTATACAGAAGCCTGTGGAATTTCACTAGAATGCATGACTGTACTCAACCAACTATGGTTCAGTAGATCAGTCTAAATTCCAGACTTAACTTTCAATGAGGTCCATCCAAGCCAAATAAGAAACCGTCTAAACCATGTGCATGTGTGTTTGTGTGTGCATATGCAGGCATGGGAATGTGTTTTTGTGTGTGCATGTGGGCACTCACAAAGATATGAACTCTCTCTCTCTCTCTCACTCTCTGCATTGGCTGCATGACTTGGGCCACCAGCTCAAGTGAGACCAGAAATATTTGATTGAAAACTGATGACAAATAATTAAAATGTTAACGATCAGCAAATAATCCAAAGAACCTTTAACTTCATCTTAAACTTGCATAAAATATACTAACATTAATATCATTAGACAACCTATTTTCTAGACATAAAGAAAGCAAAGAAGAGGTAAAAAACAGTTCTAAAGTTAAAGCTTGTAGTAAAAGAAATGCAAGAACTGTTTGCAGAAATTTTGCTTCATGCACGTAGAGAAACAAAAAAACCTCCTTTTGCCTTTTGCAATTGTGCCACAGAGGAATTGTCACCAACCAGCCAATGGGTGTACCAACAGATAGCTTTGCATGATTAGCCAGCTCAAAGGGCTCATGTGCGTGGTGTGTGTGTGTGAGAACAGCAACACGCCTTATAAGGTCTAACCAAAAGCCCGTAATGGCTCACAAGGGCCACTAGGCCTTACCATCCATAGCCCCGCATGGCTTACATGGGCCATTTAGGACAATGTAATGCTTACTAGAAGATCTTTATGTGACATGAGGACCCCATGATGCCCTCCAAGCATCTTTGGTTCATCGAGGGTTTTTCAGTTTCCTAATGTCAATGGAGGGTCCTCACCCAAAATACCTACATGAGCATAGGATTATGGGCCCAAGGTTCCCAGCAAACATTGTAGGGTTACAAACTTGTTTATAAATAAAGAGAACTTGTGTATCCATACGAGTCAAGCCAATCGAGCTTGCCATGTTCGTGCTCTAGTCATTTACCTAAATGAGCTAGCTAATAGTTTGTCTCGCTGAGCTCAATTTCTAAGTCGAGTCGAGCCGATCCAAATGGAAAGTTGTTCATCTTGTTTCCCAGTCCTAGAATTTGTGCCCACCATAGTTCAGAATCCTGGCTCTGCCCTAATCACGGTGGGTATATGATATATATTGAAGGTAAAACATTTTCATGATGTGAATTGGAGTTCCAAAGTACTTTTTTCTTCTACCAACGCAAGATGAGAACCTCCCATGTAGACTTGATTGTCTTCTCCCACGCCATCGTATGTTTTAAACATGCATCGGTTATTAGAATGCATCGGTCATTAGAAGTGTGAATTGCAGACCTTGAATCCATGTATCACCCTTTATCCATTTAAACCATAAAAACCAAGCTTATTACAACCACTAGTTTCCCTTCTAAAACTTCTGCCATGGTGCCTGGTCTTTTATAGTGACGACACTAGCATGATGTCCCGGTTTACTACATACATAGCAAGAAATAATTTCATGCTTGAATTTCTTAAAATATTTAGGTTTTTTATTTTTAAACTTCAAACCGGCCTTGAACCTTGGCTTACGATCCATCATATGTACTTTGGTGCCAACTTCTTTAACTTTCACTTTCATATCTTTGTGATGAGCTTCTTATTCATTTCGAAGATGATAAAGAAGTTGCTCCAAGGTGAAATCATCATTCTTATATTTTAACATATTTTAGTAGTCTTTCCAATTATCATTGCATTTAGAGATTCTGCGCAGAGTCTACTTCTGAGTAGATATCAAACAATGGGTCACTGAGGGCATTCAAAATGCCATCGACACACATAGTCATCTTCCTTCCACTTGCAGTGTTTTCTATTCTGAGCAATAGTTTCTTCTTCTCGTTCTAGAGGATAGGGTTCAATTAACACATACACCACTAACATTCTAAGTAAAGACTAGAAAAAAATTTACTGTTATATCGTTCTCACTGCTCCTATCAAGCTGGTGAGAAGAATTTGAAGAAATAACTAATGCACGCGTAGGACACTTCTTGCATGGTTGCTTAAAACCTATAAATAGAACATAGCAGGGAAGGTGAGCAGACACCTTTATCTTAGGGCCTCCGGACTTGGATGCTTGTGCAAAAGAACATGGGCAAACCATTTTCTACATCTGGCTTCCTTCCAAGCCGAAATCGGAAATCCATCAGTTCTATATTCTGCAAAAAATCCCTTGAATAGGAGAAGGCATAGCAGTTGAACTACAACCCTAGACAGAACTCAGGGAATAAAACCTTTTCAGAATTTGATGAATGGGCCTTTATAGCCCGCATTTGCGTTGCCACGACTGGGCCTGCAAAAATGCACTGGTTTTAGTGTGTTTCCACAGAAACCAAGCAAACACATCCAAAAGGCAAAACCTTGTAAAAATGGTATTAAAATTGAACTTGGCATCAACAACGAATCTGGAAAGTCGAAATATTACATCTCCATGATTTTTTAATTTCCAAGATACTTATCCAATGCCAGTTTCGGATTCTCAAACTTTAGCTCCAACAGAGCTCATAATTAAGGGAACTCGAGTTTCACCGAGTCAGGGGAAACACGACTTTGATGTACACTCAATGTTATAATCTAAGAGGAATGGATACAGGTTCCTCTTCCACCATAACTCCATGTGCGAAAGTTAAGAGTGATGGGTAGAATCAACTAACTCCATATAATTCCATATTAGAAGGCACTTAAATTCATTTTCAATCTGACCAAGTTAGTCAAGTTCATTGAGTCCACGAGTTAGATATCCGGATCTCACCAAGTTTAGCAAAATATTGGTAGTGAAATTGGCTAAAAAGAAATTTGATATTCCAGTGTAATCAGGCAGGACGAGCTTTCAGCAAAGCCTGCATCCATCCATGCATGCACAGGTGCACGTGTGAATGTGTGTTTGCGTGCATACATGTGCATGCATTAGTAAAGATCAACGGATACAAGGAAAACCAGGCGTTTCCTAGCGGAGTATATGACAAGGTCAGGTATTCATGGATGGGGAAAAAGAAAAAAGCTAAGTGAACGAACAAAGCAGCGGTCGCAAACATCAGAAATCCTTTTTTTTTTGCACACAGAAGAAATCAATACTTTCAAACAGAAAATCAGAAAAAGGATGACATCGTATTCATACATCAGAACAATTTAAGGTCATGAAAAAGAGAAATCAGCGATGCAGGATTCTTAACAACAAAAACCAAATCAATCAGATTCTTTATAAGAATCAACAATTTGAGATCTAATTGAAAATAGAGATCGATCATCAAATCTCACGCATTGAAAAGTTAGGGAAAAAATACTTACAGATTCGCGTACCGACTAATACGATCCCAAAACGTAGATAAACCCGATAGTGCAAATTCCACTTAACGATTTAAAAGAAAAAAAAAGCACCTACCTAATACCTAAAAATAGCAACTTTGAGAAAACGAGATCCCTATCAAATGAAAGCTGGGATCGACCAAAAAGGAAAAGGAAAACGGAATATAATCGCACATCAACCGAACAAGGCCACAGATCAAGAACAAAAACCAAGATCTCCGCGTGAATCGGGACATTAACTCAGAAATCAATTCAAGATCGGCAAACGGAGCAATCAGAGAGGAAAATCCGACCTTTCCGCTCGGTAAACCCTCCCGATCCCGGGATGCAGCACCGATCCGATCCCTTTTTCACCGTCGTCTCCGATTCAGTTGATGCAAGGCGGGAATCTGATCCTTCCCCTTCGGAAAAAAAGAAAAGCAGAGCCCGCAAGGGAAAGGACGTATTCCCGACCTGCACCAAGCGAATCCCAGACGGAAGTGAGCGAAGACGCACAAAGAGAGAGAGAGAGAGAGAGATGTTGGTGGGAAAACCCTACATAATCCCCTACATCCAGTCGTGGTATTTATACTTCAATCCCCACGGGCTCATCGACACGTACGTGCTTCGGTATTTCCATTAATCTGAAGGGCAAATCTCGAACACTTTGAATGCTCGGATGACGTCATCCCTTCAATGTCAGGGTGACTACTTTACCCTCGGCCTCATTGGAACATAAAAAAAAGAAACCATTCTGGCTTTCCCAATTACCATTCGTGTGTTTGGATTCAAATATATATTTTTTTCGCGAAATATTACTCAATATTTTTTTTTTGGCTGCATAGAAGAATTTAGTGGAGTCGGTTACGATTTTGCATAATTCACTAAATCCAAACACACTCAATAGTAAGCCTAAGGCTAGGAGATGAGACGAGCCACTCGTCGCTTAGCGGTGTGCTCGGCTCACAGTGAGCTCGTTTGAACTCCTGAAATAGGCTAGGAGAAATGAACATGAAAAACGAGTGTTCGGCTCGGTTTAACTCGTATAGGATCAGTAATTAATATATATATATATATATATATATATATATATATATATATATATATATATATATATATATATATATATATATATATTGTATCATAGAAGGTAAACAGATGAAGTTTTCTGCTTACAAACAATAAGTTTAGAGCTCAAATCCTATTGCTTATAGTTTTGAAAGTGTGTTTATTTTGTAAATAAGCTAATTTGATCTCGACAATGTGGACTTAGAATCTAAGTTTTATTGTTTTTCTTTTTGGTAAACGAGCCAACTCGAGCTTTGTTCATTTAGCTCAGGCTCATGATGAGCCCGAGCTTGGCTCAACCTGCCACAAGAAAACTCAGCATGAACATCCGTGTTTCGTTTCTTCGACTCCTTTACCAGCCCTAATAGTAGCTAATGGCATAGCAATCATTGGTAGGGGGTGGTCATTCGGCTGGGTGCCCGGTAGGCTGTCAAGTACCCAGCCCGTGTCGGTTCGGGCTCATACCTGAATCAAGTTTGATCAGATCCTAATCGGGTCGGGCCCCTATATATAATTTGCATAATGTCTGACAGGCCTGTTCCTTTTACTGGGTCTGTTCTAAAGGGTCCATCCCGAACCCAATTCGAGCCTGAATACAGCTGAATTAGGCCGGGCTCAGGGCAAGACATGAGTCAGGCGTGTGGGGGCCCTAATCGAGCCACCCCCTACTCATCGGTTTGGGTGAAAACACTATTATACCCCAAAGATGATGTCTTGTTCAAATGAAACACGCTAAATTATCATCTCAATTATTCACGTAACACTAGATGGGACAAGTACAGCTTAGATGACCGACCAATCAGAATTCTATCAATTGCATTCATTCTCTCTCTCTCTCTCTCTTATTTGGAATAATAGAACCACTTGAGCGGTCCCCTTCATCATCAAATGTGTGTAATATACTCCTATCAAGTAAAATAATAGTTTTATTTTTATATTTTTTACATACAAAAAATTGCATATCTTAATCTGAACTTTGGTTGGATTCGGGTTTAGTGTGAAATTTCATAAACCATACTTTGTTACCAAACTCGCCTGATCCATATCAGGTAAAATAATATTTTTTGTTTGTTTGTTACATAGAAAATTCGCAAATCTTAATTTAATGATACCCATTTCTTTGTTACCAAACCCTCATCCTGTCAGATTTGATACGCCATAATGAAATGGACGTGAGAAACTATGCATGAAGCAGAAGCAGAAGCAGAAGCAGATCAGGAGCAAGTGCTGAAAAAGTAATATGAAGCTGAAAGCTACGTAGAGTTACTAAGTAATTGTGCAAGTGGATGAAAAAATGAAAAGAAAACACATAAAAAGCAATATGAAGCACAGATGAAAATAAATAATAAATGACATGAACACAAATATGAAATGATATAAAACCAACACACACACACAAGTTTGTTATACAAAATTATAAATTTTTAATATAAAAAATATAAGAAGTGAGGAAAGGCGAGTAAGAAGTTACAAGAAGCCAGAGAAAAATGTTAAGTGAAAGAAGTAAAAATGGGGTTTTCACCAAAGGGAGTCGAGTTTCTCATGTTCCTTACGCGGGTTTCCCAAATCTTCTCCTCCTTTTGAGAAAGCGAAGAGTTTTCGCTTTCGAAGCAAGCTTCTAAGAAGGTGAGTTTCCACTTTTAGCAAGAGGCTTCTGGTAACTATGCTCAGATACATTTGGGTCTTCATCTCCTTAATCTAGCAAAATTCAGTGTTTCTAATGTGTAAGCTTATTGAGCAGGTTTGTATTAAGTTAAAAGGGGTCAAGGTTGAACCAACGGGAGCTCCGTTTGTATGGTAGGAGCAGCTAGTGCACGACACCTGGGTTGGGATGTTGCAGGTTCGAAACCCAATGGTATAGTTGTATATAACTGGTAAGGGTTTGCCTAACCCCTGCTTGCCTTTCAAGAAAAAAAAGGAAAGGGGGGAGGGGGGGGGGCAAGGTTGTGAAGTTGTCCTAGTTTCACTTTTCAAACAGAATATTAATAATTGAGGGGTTAAGAAGTTGTGAAGGGAATGCAGATACGGCTAAAGAAAAAGCAAGGGGGCTGCGAGCACCAAAATTAGCTGTTTCCTCGTGAGGTAAATTTCTTCGTAGGGTCATTCTCGCGGCATTAAAAACTTCAGCGCCTTTGAAAGATATAAGTGCTCTTTAGTCATTAGTAAAAAAATTATCTGTCCTTATCGGTAATCGATCTTTCCAACATGCCTTCTCGATGCCCGTGAATCCGTGTTTGATTGCATGTCCAAGATTACACAGAACAGTATAACAACACAGAAAGAAGACGTGGTTGTGCTCTTAGCGTAAAGGAATAATCCATTTGGTTAGTGCCTCTTAAATCGTACTGCCAGTCAGGATTGCCGAAGTTCTCATTTTTTTTTTGAGGGATCAGTAAGGCTCTGTTTGGGAGCCTTGAATCAGAGGTATGTTGTGGTTTTCGGCTTTTCGCCAGTTTTCTCATGCACTCTGCTGTTTGGGAGCAGTGGTGTTTCTAAAACACTGCATTAGGAACCAAGTTGGCAGCCCCAACACCACATTTCAGGAACGTTTTTGGCTACTCTGTCCTCATTATGTGAAGTTGCAAATTCTGTACAAACGGAATCAAGAAGAACAAATCTAAAATGCCTTTGGAAAGGTCTCCTATGTTACATAGGCCAAATTTACATGGATTTTGTGACAATGTCGTTAGCTCATCGCCAGCTTGCATGTGGGCATACAAGTGCATTGTGACTAAGGGTGTAGGCGGTTTGAATTCGGATCAGATGTGATTAATACCAAATCCTACTAATAGGATGTTGCCTAAACAGATTTGGACTCAGATAAAAATCTCATACCAAATTTGTTTTTTAACATGTAATCAGATTTGAATATCCATCAAATCTTTATATCTGTCATATTCGGTGGCAAAAAGCAAAACCATATCTGCATCCAATATCAGGTTGCAAAATGGAATCCTACGCACAATACATAATTTAGAGGTTTTGTTTTTTCTTACTTCAATACCCAAATATCCAGATTCAGATTGGGTCGAGTAACCCAGACAAACCCAATACTAGAATATAACTTTACCAAGTGAACAATGGGAGCATTTGTATGAGCGATAGACATCGGTTCACAAAGTGGATCATTTTCTCAAACTATTTAATAAATGGAACCGTATCAAATTGGCTCAAACCAATTCATTTATATAATTTTTTTAAAAATCAAAACAATTAGCAAAAATTCAAAGAATAAGGCTAATTTCTTAAAAATTAGAGGAAAACTCCTTATTAATGAAGACCAAGATAAGTGAAGGAAACCTTCTTTTATTTGGTATAAAAAATAAAAAATAAAAAATAAAAACAATTATTGGCTCGATGGAATGTGATGAGACCCTGGTGCGACGCGATAGGTGCGAACAATGGGACATTATGTGACACATCCATGGTGGGCGACCAAGACAGGTGCGACACACCTAAAAGCATGTCTTTTTTACCTAGAAGGAAAAAAAAATGTCGAAGGTCAGTCGGTTCTATACACGTGCCACATGTTATAATTTTTCTATGAAAAAAAGTCTTTAGACGGATCATCAATCAATATTCATGTAACATAAAGTTATAGCATTTAACTACAACCAAGAAGTAATGCATTGAAGAAATCATCTCACATATTTTATATATAAGACTTAAAGTTTTTTCTTGCAAGATTATATAAACGACAATGACAATGGTAAAGTCATTGATATAACTCTTTTACCATTTTGTTCATTAATTATATTTTTATGATGCAAGCACATGTTCTTGCAATCTAATACTATTTTATCAATCATAAGAACAAATAATCATGCATTCTTAAAATGATAAAAGCATCTACTTGCATGCATTGAGAACCATATGATTGACATGAATATCAATGAGATGTATTTATATGCATCATTTTTTGCTCATAATTTATGTGGGATTTGTTCTTGGAAGGAAAATATGTAAACATCATTAAGTTTAAAGGATGTCACAAGTTTGTAACTTACAAGTGAATGTTCTTTGTTATGACACTAAAGTTGGGCATACCCCTTGATGGATTTGATGGATTCCAGGGACTTATAATTTTTCTCTGATAAGCTTGTGAACAAGCAACATGGTATTTATGAAATTTTTTTATTGCATGTCAAAATATATGATAAACTGTTATTTGTTAATTAGATTTATAATGGATTATAAGTTGTCCTACTTTCTTTGTTACAAAAGCCTTGCTTGCAGTTTTGTTAACAATAATAATTGATATATGTATTCCATATGTACATGAAATTATGTTATTTTGAAAATGTTATTTAGGCCAAGTGGGAGATGTTGAAAATTTTATATGGTATTGCATAACTTTTGATGAAATCAATGAATATTCAAATATGGTCGTGATTATGTTCATGAACTATTATTCTAGTATTGTATGCAACAATGACTTATGTGATATCTTATCATGGTTTTACCAGTTTTGATTGTAGGATGAGCTTATTTGGAAACTTATATAAGTTGCGTCGATTTATACACTGAAAAAGAACCCCAACCTCATAACTTTGGATACAATGCCTTTGATGTCTCACAAATCAACTTAGGAGGTATAATCTTGAGTGAGTTAGGGTGATGCAGTGATTGTAGTGTATTTTGTTTTTTTTTTTTTTTTGCAGTAGAGTCTGTTGAAGATGAGACCTTTAAGAGATAGACCTGCTCATGACGTTAGTGTGAAAAAATCAGTTGAGGATCCAATATAAATCATAGAGCATATGGCACACATGCTTACAGTTGACCCGACATTGTCTCTCTACCAGTTGGACAATTTGATATGTACGAGACAAATAGCTCTATTAAGAGGCAAATATTAATAACGACACTCGTTAGTAGCCTTCGAGATAAGATTAGCTTATGTGAACTTTGGTTTTAGACAATCAACATATCCTATATTGATACTGTATGTCTATGTATTGAATGCACAAAGCTTTTTCGATACTCGTAATGGTAATTAGCATGAACACATTATATTAATGACAGATCTCCAATATGTCTTTCAATGTGGTCCCAATTATTGTACTAGTAAATATGCATATATTCAATCAAAATCATGATTTGTCATACAAGAATTTTGTAAATTTTATTTTTAAAATATTAATGTAATTATTGTATTTATTAAATTTTGATTTTGGTATTTCTAAAATCTCTATAATTTTTAGAATTTTATTTTAATTAAAAATATTACCTGATGATCAATGATGATGAATGACCTATTCAATTAGGAAAGTGTTATTGAAGGTTGACATCAGTTTAAACTCTTCTTAATAGGACATTGGAGTCATACTCTATAAATAGATGGTTTCACTCTAGGGAATAGCAACGAAGAAATCATTTTGGATAACCATGTGCCATACAACCAAGAAGCAAACCCCGGTCCGCCACATTTGGCGTGCTAAACCTAGGGTGGAGACCAAAGCTCAAACCCAATTATATTTTGATGATAATTCAAGTTAAAGTAAGTTGTACGTGCCTTGTCTCTTATTTTTTCTTTTTCAATCAAAATAGATTTGAGAGTTTTGGTTGGTAAAATGCATATTTTTTCTTGCTCTATGTATTGATGTTATGATTAATTTATGTATATTACTTATTTAAATTTATGCTCGGATCATTTATATATATTTGGGTCAGATCATACTTGAAATTAGATAGCACTTGACATAGTTAACTTAAAGAAGCCATAACATTGCAATTGTATATCTGATTTCAGTAACTTTTTATGCGTTAAAAAACTTATTCAATTATCTAGATTTTGTCTTTTTAAGCCAAAATCAAATTTCTCCTCTATCATATTTGAAATTGCATGAAAATAAAATAGTTTTTGTTTTGGAAGATTCGATTGCTTATTTAAATAAGCTTATTGATTATGATTACACATTTGTTTCTAATTGCAATATCTATTATTTGAAATTTAATTCATCAAGATAAGCATAGATATTTCAATTGATTATTTATCATCATGTATATTAATTTAGAACATTGATTTGGTCATGGAGATTTCATTTATATATTTAAATTGATATATATATATATATATCGTATAAAAGTATTCATTACTACAATTATTTCAAATAAATAAAAACAAAAAGAGATGTATTTGTTTCTCATGAAACAAAGTAATGAAACTTTATACTTAATTGCAAACATATGCCGATATGTCTTAATGATCATTGATAAAATCTTTTGTAGTGTTTTAATTTTATAAAGTTTATAGGTTGCTTTTTAGATCTTATTCTACCATGTTTTTCAACAGGTCTTACTCCAAAACCTATGTCACAAAACTAGCTAAAAGACAAACTATAACTCAATATGAGTTTGTGCGCAAGTTCACAAAAGTTTTATGCGAAATGGGACAAGACACAGTTTTTTATTATTTTATTGATTAAACATGATTTAATTGAAATTATTACTAACATTGAAGATCATTAAAAATATACAATACTGTTCTCACTTGTTGAGAGTGTTCCCTGTGTCGTGTCATGTGCCTAAACATGAAGCTAAGAGAGGCGTGTCCTCTTGACATAGCTAAAAACCTTGTCATTGTGGAGAATATAGGTCAATAAATAGTTATCACAATGTAGCACAATATGCCAAGTGAATACACGCTTTTTTATCTTTTCTGTTTTTACTTATTTTAAATTTATGTGTGCTTTTGAAAGGTGGATTGAGAAATTTTTGAAGTGGGTATCAGGTCAGTGCAAGCTCCGACTGGTTATAGACAGTGCTTTCTCTGATGCCATTCATCCATGCGATGAACGACATCCCAAATACCATGGATGGATTCTAGACCTTATAGATGGGTCCCATATTTTTTTCCAGAGCTGTTGGTGCCCTGGATGAACAGCATCTAAGGTTTTAAAAATGAACGGCTGAAAAATAGTTACTCAATGGAATTTGGGATGCCGTTCATCATCGCAGGGATGAACGGCATCAGAGCAACTCTGACCTGATACACACTCAAATTTTTGTGCTACAAAATTTTGTGCTAGTTAAGAAAGAATAAAAAGTCAAGGAAGGATAAGAGTAAATAAAAAAAATTATTTTTGTTGTTTTAATAGCTTTTTTTTTAATTCAAAGTCTATCGCTCTTTCTTTTTTTTCCCATTGTTATAATTCTTTTTTATCATTGTTTCTGAAAAGAGCAACCCTACTATATCAATCTTTGTTTTGAGATTTTGAAGAAGCTATATGAACAAAAAGCATCGAGGACATATTCGACCAAGGTCTAATGATGCTCCAGTTAAAATGATGGAAAAATGAAAGAATATATTAGTTAAAAGAGGTCGAGGTAGGCCTAGGAAGACTTTGATAGAGATAATAAGAAAGGATATGAATGCTTTGAACCTCACCGAAGACATGGCATTGGATATAAATGATTGGAAGAGAAGGATTCATGTGGAAGACCCAAAATGATTTTCTTTTTTGGTTCATATCGCTTACCCTAATTGTTTTGGGATGAAGGGGTAGTAGAACAAAAAACACATTTCACACTTTTTTCAGTGTAAGTAATATAAACATATCCGTTCATTTTCTTAAGACTAATTAGAGGTTGCAACTTGTGCGTTGGTTTGGTAACCTAATTTTGGATCCTTGTGTGTGTATTTCAGTAACCAATTAAATTATAATATATGTCTTACTTGCAACATGGATGACAAATGATACGTTGCTCGTGATGGATCCTTATTTTTATTTGAAAATAAATTTTGATAAATCGTCGATACTTTTTTTTTGTTTTTGATAGACCAGCAGGGTTTGGGCAAATCCCCACCGTACCATTGGGTTTTAACGTGATGTGCACTAAGTGGAGCCCCATTGGTAGAATATGCATTCCGAGTTTTCAGCCTACAATATTAAAAAAAAAGAAAAAAGGAGGTTAGTGATGACATTTGGACATGTTGACCTGACTGTCCCAGTAAAATAGAAACCATGGGCAGTGTCCCGTGTCAACCCCATTGAGCCCCATGATGATTCAATATAGTCCAAATGCCATTTTTTTTAACTAAAATAATTTAAATTGCATATTGACCGGACCGTGTAGTACCAAACTCTATAGGGTTCGGGTATAGTGATAATAAAAAGATCCGATTAAGTCTTGGGTATGTAAATGAAGGTTCGATTAATACACGAAGCCGGGTATAGTTTGTGAAATTTTATAAGAGATTCGAACCCGACCCCAGTTTCGATGAAGACCTGCAAATTTTCAACATAAAAATGATAAAAAATATTATTATTTTGGCTGGGTCTGGTTCATGCAGTACTTATCAGATCCGGGTATGGCTTGTCTTATGGTAAATCCCATTAGACTCGAGTCCTAACCCAATAGCACAGGTCTGATTCTACCTTAGTCTGAACCAAACCTGACCCATTGACACTCCTAATTGTAGCCCAGACAATGGTTCCTACTTGTTTTTGTTTTAATCAGATCTAAGAGTCCAATCCCCGTTAACCAAACCACCTTTTATTACACACACATATATATATATATATATATATATATATATATATATATATATATATATATATATATATAGAGAGAGAGAGAGAGAGAGAGAGAACGCATGTTGACAGGTTTGTTTAGTGGGCCCCGATGTTGAGGGAGACCTGTTACGCAGCTTCCGCGAAAGCAAGCCAATGCACGGGAAGAGGAAACGCCCATGGGATGCTGTTTGCTACATTGAAATATGTGAATGGATGGACGCCCTGGTACGCCTCACCATTTTCCTTCTTTTCCTTATTTATTTTCCTCCCTGTTAACCAAACAGGTGAATTCAATAATGGGCATAATTTTATTTCCTCCTTTTTAAGAAGGAAGGCATAACAAACGCAGCGGCTGTTCTCTATATTAAAATTAAAGAATTCTTTGAATCTTAAAACCACACCCCTACTCAAAAAAAAAAAAAAAATCAACTATCCCAATCAACAACTCCCTATCGTTCCCCTCCCCCAAAAGAAGACAGGCGAGATTTTACGAACTCGGGGTCAAATTACCCTTGCAGTTTTCTCCTTTTGATTCATCCTATAGGATGCCAGCACAAATAAAAGACAGGAAGAAGAATCAATCATCGAGGGAGAAAAGAAGGAAACATCTTTTGCTGTCATTGCCTGCAACTTGGAGCGTATGGGTTGACTCCATATTCTTTCAATGGGGACGAAGATCTGAGCGCCCATCATATTGTTGTGCCAACGAAGGCCTCAAGATTCCAAGGATCATTCCAAACCAAACCAAGGGGATCCAAGAAACCCCCACGAAAGAATTCCCGTTGCGTGGAAGTCTTCTCGCCAAATTCTTCGTATCCATCTCTTCCCCAACTCCGCGCCTTCCTCGCCCTCTCCACTTCAATGGGGAAGCCCAAATCCAGAAACAAGGCCGTGTACTCGATAGTCGGATCCCTCGGCCTCCTCTCCTTCGTCACCAGCGTCGCTGCAGAACTCAAGAAGAACCAGGTGAGTAAGAGGGAGGTCCGTTTACCATGGGTGTCTCCTTCGTCACCAGCGTCGGTGTAAGACTCTTCGGGGGCACCCTTTCCCATGCCCCCCATGAAAGTTTTTTTTTTTCCCTTCAGCTTGTGCAATGAATGCATCCTGGTTTAAAATTTGACATGTCCTTTCATCTCAAGATAAATCGAGCCACCCGCTAACCAGGTGTGCAAAGGCTTGTTGGGTGCAAGAAAGCATTATATGATTGGTTACTTTGTTTTGGATTGTGAAGGTAAAGGACCTGAAATTTGATGGGAGATTCTGCTCTCTGCAGAAGAGCCCAGCGTTTGGATTGGGGATCACTGCGTCAGCGTGCCTTCTCTGCGCTCAGGTGATTGGATTTGTAGCAATTGCGACCAAGTATTTCTCAAGAGGCATCAAAGTTCAATTGCATGATAAGAAGAAGGCAATTCCCATAGCACTTGCCCTTCTCTCGTGGTAATTAATCCATTCCCCTTTTGCTCTCTTCTTGGCTGCGCTTTCTAATGGATACATCAATGCAACTACTTGCTCATCCTCATTAGGGAAGGATGAGAAAGAACAGTATAGGCTCAAAGACACGCTGACCTTTAGACTTGCAGCCAAGAGGCAAGGTGCCCACCATCCAGGGGTTCTACGAAGATGCCGTTTCTTCTAAGTCTCAACGACGACTGGACGAATGATGAATGCCATCCAAGGCCCCATGGTTTTATGTCACAGGGACACCAATTTTTTTATGTTACTGTTCTTTTTTTTCTAAGAAACCTTCACCGAGAACCGTGTCACTTAATGAGTTCGCCTCCCTCCCTCCCTGCGAGGTAAAACTCGGCTTGAAGTCGCGACCATCCATTAAACTCTATTAATTTGAAACTCATTAAATTTAAAAAAATGACTAAATAACTAGTATGACAGAAAGGTGAGATATTCAATTATAAACTGTAGAAATGGTTGTCATAAGCTTTTGATGTCTGATGTTTGCAGGGCATGTCTTGCATTGTCCATCTTGTTGCTGGGGGTAGGATCAAGCATGAACCAGAGGCAGCCCTACGGAGAAGGATGGCTAGATGGTGAGTGCTACGTTGTTAAGGGAGGGGTATACGCTGCTGCATCCGTGCTTGCCGTAATCACTGTGACTTGTACATCAGTTGCTCACTCACTTAGCAATAACAAAGAGACACGAAGGGCTAATGGAGGACAGTGATGGCCCGAATCACACGAGGGAAAAGGGAAGTCATCAGTGATCTCTCTCTTGGAGATGGACGAAACCAAGGATGAACCACTTCATTCTTTATTGAAAAATATGCAAGCTTTAAAGAAAGGCTATACCATATTTTTCAACTTTTAATACCAAAAAGTTTGTACGTGTTAATTATTAAAGAAATGATAATGATATTAATTCTTTTGCATGGATTAAGAGAAAGAAAAAGTTTGCACCCATAATTAAAGTTTTTTTATCCCCATGTACACACCTTGCAAAGTTCTCTGTATTTTACAAAATTCGTTGTTATACGTAATGTGGGTTACTATTGAAAGTATATATACTCTTGTGAAGAAATTGCCATTTTTCTCTTTCATCCTAATGTGTGTATGGAGTTGTCATGAAAAAATTTGAATTTCTTGTAATTTTAATACAATAAGATGAAGCCCTAATAAAATTACAATCAAGGTCAATGTATCTCGCATTTTCAATATATTGCAAATCTTCCTATTGTATTTGGGGTAAGTTACGTATAGGCACCTAGCTTATGGAGAATTTAGGTTTAGCTTCCTGAGGTTTCAAATATTCAAGGTAGGACATCTAACCTTTCAAGAAATTACTCAGCTGACCACCTGACTTGCTTTTCCATTCACCAAACTTTAGCTGACTCTTGAAAATGTCAATTTTAACTTTTTTTTTTATCTCTTTGACTTACCGAATATTACTTTTTAAGGGTAAATAAGTAATTTAAGAGAGAAAAGAAAGTCATCTGAGCAATTTTTTAAAAGAATGGGGTACTATTTTAAATATTTAAAACCTTAGGCAGTTAATCATAATTTTTTCATAAGTTAGTTTTTTATACGTAAATTACTGAATTTATTTATCTTTTGTTCGTAATATTTAATCTCCCAAGATTTTTTTTCATTACTTCTTTTCTTCATATACACAGTATAAAATCTCAAGTCTTATGAGATTTTATTGATAACAAAAGCCGCAGAGCAGGATTTGTGGCTACAGTTAGGGGTGTAACTCTGTCGGGTATACACGACCCGACCTGATGTCCTGAACCTATTATATCTGACCCGAATCGATATTGGTGGACCCATGGGTTTGGGTCAAGTTCAAATTATAGACCTATAGTGAGAACGGGTTGGGTCTAAAATATAAACCCTTAATGAGAACAAACTAGGTCTTGGATATTGCAAATGAACACTCAAACCTGAATAGACCTGACCCGATTATGTAACCGGACCCAAATGATTCTTCATATTTTAAAACCGAACCAACATTAACCCGACCCAATTATGTACCTGAACAGCTGCTTTAAACCCGAACAGATTATACACCCAAACCTGAAGTGACCCATGCCCAAACCCGCTTCTGAAAGTTTCTATTGGTAAATATTATATATTCAATGAAAGATTCAAAGATGTTGATAAACTTATAATTAATATGCATTGCATTTTAGTAATCTAAACTTTAATTCATTTTTGCATATACTTCCTATTCCTATTGCATTGAAGTGAATCTAAATAATGTTTGAGAACTCATTGAATATGATATATCATTGTTTTTTTTGTTTAACTTAAAATGTTTGGTTGCATGGATATATTCTTTTTATTTTCAGATTTGACATTATTTAGAATAATGATTAAGCTTTTATTTTTATTAACATATAATCTTCCAAATGAACAGTTGATTATATTATGTTACATATTTTTTTATTTGCGGGTAATTAGGTCTAGAATACCGATCATATTTTTTTATATTTTTGTGACCCGATAGAACCTGAACCCGGTTAATACTTATATGGGCTGGTCCAGGTAAACCCTGACCCGACTCATTGACATGGGTCTACTTTTTCTAGTCATATCAAGACTTGAACCCTACCGTAATATAAACCGGTTTATTATACCTGAACCCATTAACCATATGGTCCACAGTTTCTAGTTATACCTGAACTCAAACTCGAACCCGAATCTGAATTAGATTGGGTCGGGTTTGGGTCTTACTTTTAAATCTGATTCATAATCGAGTCTGATAAGACTCAACCCGGGGCAGGTTACACCCCTAGATACAGTGCAGCTAGAATGGTTGCTCTAGCAAGCGATATATGAACAGTTCATGTGAGGCTCTTTTACTCTAGCCAATCAAGCTGAAACACTGGCTTGTAGGTCAAGTATTTTAGTATGTTCTAAAGCATGATAAAGAAATTCAAAAGGGGAGATAGGGAGAGTGTAATTGGGTGTGTGTGGGCCTGTTGGGGGTGTGGTGAGGATTCACCAAACCATCGACCAGCAAAGACAAATTGCCCTCCCCCACCTGTATGTATATGCGTGTATGTAGGGCGTGTATGTAGGTATAATCTGCTTACTCCCCTCTTCTTCCCTTTTTAGGTTTCATCAAATCTCTTTGTACTTCCGCAATCATCTCTCTCTCTTACTATGTTCAATGTTCAGTCTCCTATGCTTGCAGTGGGTCAATGAATTTTTAATTGTGCAATCTCTGAGTTGCCGATGACGTATTTGGGCCTACCGTTACAAGTGAAGCGCCTCTCTTCCGCTGCTTGGGCTCTAACTATTCAAAAGGTGAAAAACAAGCTTTTTCGTGGCAGGCGTCTTATCTCCTCATTGCTGGATGTCTGACTTTAATCAGACATGTTCTTTCTTCTATCCCTGAATTCTTCATGTCAATGTTCGTGATGCATGTGGGCGTGGAGAAGCAGATTTGTCGTTTAATGACGAATTTTCTTTGGTCTGGGTGTCAACTTAATAGTAAGTGCCATTTGGTTGGTTGGCGAACGGTGGTGTTACCTAGGCGTATGGCTGACTTAGGTGTTTTTGCTCCATGACAGAGGAATATTTCTCTTGTGGCCAAGCAATGTTGGATGGCCCATCAACCAGGTTCTCCATGTGCTTGTTTGCTTCATGCTAAATATGGTGCTCCTGATTTATCTCGTTTTCGTCATGGAACCCGGGGGTTGGGGATCTCGCATGGGTCCTAGTGATGTACCAACTGGGGTAGAGGAAGAAGCAGCAAACGATGCAGTTAGTAGATTTTATGACTTACTTAGAGATGCTGATGAGTCACTGTGGAATGATTGCGAGAGTCACATTATCTTGTTTACAGTTCTTCAACTACTGAATTTGAAGTCAAAGTATAATTTGAGTCAATCATGTTTTGATTGTTTGTGCTATATTGTAAAGACTATGTTGCCCAAAGATGAGAATTTGCCACAAAATTTCTACCGTGCGAAGGTTATGATCAACGCTCTAGGTATGGGGTATCTTAAGATATATGCTTATCCAAATCACTGCATGTTGTATTTCAAAAATAAAGAAAATACCAGATTATGTTCATCATGTGGACATCCTCGGTTCAAGCTAAAGACAAGAGACAATGCTAGCACGAGGTTAAAAGAAGTGTCATACAAGTCACTCCGCTACTTTCCTCTCACCCTTAGATTGCAACAATTATATATGTCTTCGAGGATAGCTAAACACATAAAATGACATGCAAATAAAGTTTGACATGATGAAGACAATATCAAACATACTGTTGACGTGAAAGCTTGGAAGCACTTTGATCGTACTCATCAGACTTTTATAATAGAAGTGAAAAATGTTAGGCATATCGTAAATAGTTATCGATTCTATACAAAAGATTACGGTGTAAACAAGTCAACGATGAATAGTGGTGTGTGTGTCAAGGGTAGCCGTTATGGTAAAAATAAACTTAACTACTACGGTGTTATTGAAGAAATAATGGAGTTGACTTACTTAAGCATAAATAACATGGTAACTTTATTCAAGTGTCATTAGTTTGATCTCACAATAACAAGAGTCGATAAAGCCTCAGTCATTGTGGAGGTGAATCATAAATCAAGGTTTGGAATATATAAACCATTCATATTAGCATCGCAAGCTCAATAAGTTTACTATACTTCATATCTGAATACAAGGAAGTCAGATACAAATGAATGGTGGGCGGTTTGCAAGGTGAAGTCTAAACTATACCCCGAGTATGATTAGTTACAGGAAGACAAGATTGTTGAAGATGGTGATTACTATCAATCAGATGATATGTATGACTTCTCTTATGATCACAATGTCACACATGGTTTGCATGTCACATTTCCATTATCCAATAGCACACGTATAAAAGAATGTGATCTACAAGATATACCAAGTGGATGGGCGTCCAACGAAGAAGAAGACGAAGAAGAAGACGAAGAAGAAGAGGAAGAAGAAGAATATGAAAGTCAAACAAGTGACGGGGAAGCATACTCGAACTTGTGAAATATATATTATAATACATACCACATCACTTTCTCATATGCTCTTATGTTTGTATTTCAGAGACCATGCTAGTAATGGTTGTAGTTAGCGGGATATTGTAGTGTGTTTACTGCAAGTACATGTTTGATAGAAGGTGTGATATGAATGATTTGAATGTATTGTCATGTTTGATGTGACTGTATGCATGCTTGCATGAAGTTGTTTTTTATTTGATTATGTATCTATATTCATGGAATTGCATATCATGTTACATTCTATGCATACTTAGCATGTACATGTTCATGCATAGTTATAAAACTCATTCATGTAGGACCTTTAAATTTTTATATTTCATGCATATGTCATGTCCATGCTAAGATCAAGAGTTATATAACTGATCCAAAGAACATTTTTATTTATTAGAATATGGTTCGTGGAGGTCACAGTGGTCGAGCACCCACTGGTCGAGGACAAAGTGGAGGTGGGACATCATTAGATAGATGTCTTTGTGTTATATTTAAATATAAGAATTCAATATGTTTTTGCTTATATGTTGATATAGAAATTGTTACTTGTTAATAATCTTTATAGGATCTCAGCTCAGTGATAGTCAGTCTCTACCTTCGTCTTCACGTATTGCTTTGATATGTATATCATTTAAATAAGTATACACTTGATTAGTTTATATGTGCATTGTGTGAATTTCTAACTCATTGTTCTGTAGATGATATTTCTCCTACACATGACCCACTTACACCAGCTACTCATACACATCACGAGACAATGCCAGATGCAGGGTCTTCTCAGTCTGACACACGATAACTCATTCAAATAGTGTATAGCGATAGTCGATCGTAAGTATTACATTGTCACTTGTTCAATACTTATCTTATAATTAATATATTTCGACAACCGATTGTTAATGCGTACCAATTCATGTGCAGTGTGAGGTTTGAGCCACAAGAAGTAATACAAAAAATTAGGAAGTCACTAGTTCAGCATCTATCAAAATCGGTCGCTCAATGAAAAGAGTACCCGAAAGAGGTATTGGAAAGATTATGGTCCTCATTCATGGTATACAATCGTTTATCATAGCAAATGTGTTTCATATTTAATTTTTTGTTATGGTCATGTGTACTAACTTTCTGAAATTATCTGTAGACTTCAAATCGCTTTGCGACTGCGAAGGAGGAGCAAGATGCGATGATAGTGTGACAAAAGGTGATTGACAATCGATTTGTCGATATGCGGCACAATATGAAGACTGCAACAATAAAAGCATCTGGTGAGATAGATGATCCACTGCAGTGGAAGGGCCATGACCCTTCTACTATCAGGACAGAGTATTGAGATGTGATGCGCGACAAGTGGGTGAGCCATGAATTTCGAAACCGCTCAGCAAAAGCTGCACAAAACCGAGCGAAGATGTTTGATGCCCATCTACATACAGGTGGTTCTAGGACTTTTGGGAGACACCAAAAGAAAATGTAAACTCAACAATATATATATAGTCAAATTTATAAGTATTTTTGCATACTTTTAAATTAATTTTTTTTATCATTTAACCTTGCAAGAAGCCGAAAAAGGAGACATTGTGCCTTACAAGGATGTGTTTGTGGAAATATATAAACGTAAGAGCATGAAACAGTTTGTATCAGAGAAGGCGAGAGTGATAACGGTATATATTTATTATATTAATAAACATTATAATATGCAAGTTACCATGAATTACAATATCATAAACATTATAATTCTTAGTTATTAATTTATACTGTAATCATTACTTTGTAGGAGTCATACGAGTAGCAGTTGATAGAGCGATATGGCGATGACTCCACTCAGCATCCGGCTTTTGATCATGCAGCATGGGTGACTACAACCAGTGAACCCAAAAAAGGCCATGTGTTCGGGTTTGGAAATAACATGAACATCATACCGATCGTTGCCTCCAGCAGCTAGGGCTCTCAGAATTCTTCTGCCAGCATCAACTCCCACCGTTCGATTGACCTTGTTGTTTCTTGGGATGATGTCTGCCAGCTTTTTTAGGACACAATGCGTGACCTTTTACATGAAGTCATTCTCAACCTTGTCCATAATGAGTTATGCAACTTTTTTTGGGTAGGGGAACTTCTTCTGCATTCAACATGAGCTCCGATGCTGGTCAGGTATGAATGATTGAATCCCTATGATTTTTTATTGCTAGCATTAGAACACATATATGCATGATTGAATCACTATGAAATTTTTTTGACTGCCTTATAACACATATCTGCATGATTAAATCACTATGAAAGTTTTTTTATAACCTTAGAACACATATAAGCATGATTTCATCACTATGAAAGTTTTTTGACTGTCTTATAACACATATATGCATGATTGAATCACTATAATAGTTTTTTGACAACCTTAGAACACGTATAAGCATGATTTCATCACTATGAATTTTTTTTTACTGTCTTATAACACATATATGCATGATTGAATCACTATGAAAGTTTTTTGACAACCTTAAAACACATATAAGCATGACTTCATCACTATGAATTTTTTTTGACTGCCTTATAACACATATATGCATGATTGAATCACTATGATTTTTTTTGACAAACTTAGAACACATATAAGCATGATTTCATCACTATGAAAGTTTTTTTACTGCCTTATAACACATATATGCATGATTGAATCACTACAAAAGTTTTTTGACAACCTTAGAACACATATAAGCATGATTTCATCACTATAAAAGTTTTTGACTGCCTTATAACACATATATGCATGATTGAATCACTATGATAGTTTTTTGACAACCTTAGAACACATATAAGCATGATTTCATCACTATAATTTTTTTTGACTGCCTTATAACACATGTATGCATGATTGTGTTGCATAACACATTTATTTGACAACCTTATAAACCATATATGCATGCTTGAATGACTATGACATTTTTTTGACAACCTTAGAACACATATCTGCATGATTGAATCACTATAATTTTGTTTTGTCATCTTTAGAACACATATCTGAATTCTGTTAATGTCCTTCACTTTATTGCTAGTCTATGTGTCATTCTGCCATGTTACTTTGATTGCCTTAGATTAGGTGCATTGCATATAATTTATTTCATTATATTTTGTTTATCAATACTAACATTTCGGTTATCTTGTAGGATGCTGGAGATGATCACCATAGAGGAGCTGATGAAGGCATGGATGGAGGGGCAGATCCAGACAATGAAGATGATGATGCTCCGAATCTTGGCGAGGATTAGCTTCATGTGTTGAATTTGTTTCATGTACTTGTTGTTTCAAACAAAACTCTTTGTATATGTATACTTGTAACTAATTAGAACTTGTCGAGGATTATACTGGGTTGTTAAATTTGTTTCACTTATATCGTGTGTTAAATTTGTTACACCTGCTTTGTATATGTATTTTTTATGTGTACTTTATTTTTTATACACATGTTATATAAATTGTATAACGAGAATTTTTTTTCAATATTTATTATATTTCAAATAACTTTTTTTTATTTTTTATTTTATTTTATGATGGATTAGCGATAGATATTATGTGTTGCTAATATCCATCATGAATTTAGTGACAGATTAGAGACAAATATTTATCTGTCTCAAAAACTGAATCAGTTGATGTTTTGCGACGAAATGTAATCTGTTAATAAATAGGCGATGAAATTTAGCGACAGAAAAGCATCTATCGTTAAATTTTAGTGACATATTATTGATGAACATGTATTTGTTGCAAAACCAAATCAGTCCTTATTTAGCGACGAATCATGACATTCGCTAATCTGTCACCAATTAGCGATGAAAGTAGCGACAGATCAGTTTGTCGTTAATTAGCGATCAAAAAATTACGATGGATGCTATTTATCGCTAAGCCGCTGCCAATCCGTCGCTAAACGGATTTGCGATGGATTATCATGGGATAGCGTCCGTCGCTAATCCTCAAAATTCTTGTAGTGACACCAAGGATCAAACCAGGACTCCACATGTGACCCTTCTGACT
The DNA here is from genome assembly GCF_984573655.1 of Nuphar pumila. Classification (NCBI taxonomy): domain Eukaryota; kingdom Viridiplantae; phylum Streptophyta; class Magnoliopsida; order Nymphaeales; family Nymphaeaceae; genus Nuphar; species Nuphar pumila. Next base: position 87,516,985 of record NC_143261.1, read on the forward strand.
AGATCTAGGATTGCCACTGCTTCCTGTTTGACTCCCTTCCACCCATAAGAACTAAGTCTACTTTTAATAGAAACCCACATGGATTCTTGCTCGTGATGCTACTAACAATCTGGACCCAAGGTGTGTCCAGCTGGTTGGCCACTTTCCAAGTCAATTTAGCAAGATGGGGCAAGTTCATATCCTTTAGACTTCGAATGCCCATGCCTCCTTTCTCACGAGGTTTGCAGATGCTCTCTCAACACATTAGGTGCGCATGATTTTTCTCGTCCGATCTTTGCCAGAGAAAATTGCTTATCATCTTCTCAATGGAGTTGATTGTGCTGGGTGGGAGCATTAAAGCCCCCCATCCAATAAACATGAAAAGACTGAAGAACTGCCTGAATGAGGATCACTCGCCGCTTGAGAGAGTTTTTTGCCTATTCCAGCACTCCATTTTTGCTCGAAATTGATTCACCGAAGGTTCACACATAACCTTTTTCAACTTCCTTTTGAAGAGGGGGGAGTCCCAGGTATGTGAGAGCAGAGGCGTAGCTAGGATTCATGTGTGTGTGTGTGTGGGGGGGGGGGCAAACAGGGGTGTAGCAAAAAAAAATGGTGTGATAGTCTAGGGTTCGGGGGCAGCGCCCCCGAAAATTTTGTTTTTGAGATAAAATAAAAAATGGCTACAATTATTAATAAGAATCTATTTCATATGGACAAATCAAACTATTTGCTGCAGTCAAGGCTGGGCTAGGACTGGGCTACAGCCTGACGCTGCTAAGCCATCGTTAATTAGCGACGAATTTGACAACTAAAGTTTTTCCGTCGCTATTTTCGTAAATATTACGGATTTTAGCGATAGATTTGTTTCTCTCGTTAATGCGCCGTAAAGTTGCAATGAAAAAAAACCATCATAAAATTCCGTCGTTACTTAACATTTTTCTTGTAGTAGAAGATGTCTCTGGCACGTTTGTCCGCATTCGACACTAGAGGCATTTGGTGTTGCTCTCTCTCTCTCTCTCTATATATATATATATATATATATATATATATATATATATATATATATATATATATGTTTGCTACCTCGTGGGTAAGTAACCTCCTAATTAAAAGATGTAATACTGTTATTTTTTCTCAATTTATGTGCACATCTGACCCAGTAGATGCGATCTACATATCATGTTTAGTAGAAACTAACCTTTAGATCATGCTTTCTAACGTATGTCGAATTTCACAAGGGTTAAAAAATCAATGGCTTACAATGTACCAAATTTTTATACCACAAAAAAACATGTTTTTATCCCTTGCGCAAGCAGAACCATGGTGATTCCTTAGGGGTAATGGGTGGGTAAGCCCATGGACTTTTACCCAGTCAGGACAATGATAGTAAGTACAACAGGCAAAGCCATTGTGGCTAGGTTTTTAATCCTGGGGGGCAGTTTCTCTGTGTAAATATATATATAAAAAAAAAGTTGATTCCTGCTATTTTGACCTTGCTGAACAGGATCCATGAGGTCAAGGCCAAATTTGGTCCAAACAACCTCCCCCCCCCCCCCCCCCCCCCCGCTTCCTATCAGTTCTAACTAAGGGGTTCCTTACCCACGAGGGTAACAAATGCATGATTGTTCTATACATTTAGGGATATAAACAGAATGGGTTTGGAATTTGGATACTCAACCAAACCGAATTCATTTAGTCAGGTTTGATAGGAAACCTTAGAACTGATTAGTAATTGGATTCTAGTTAGGTATTGAGTTTTGCATTTAAACCTGAACCCGAATCTAACAATTGGAACTTGATTAAAACCAGACCCAATTAAGTGTAAATGTCAGCATGACATTAAAACAATATTACACGCACGCCCACGCTCGCACAAGTTTACAATGCCGCATCTTTGTTTTTTGGAATAAGAACTCTCTCTCTCTCTCTCTCTCTCTCTCTCTCTCTCTCTCTCTCCACCCCCCTTGTTTGGCATATGCCACCAAGTCATCTGATTAGGAACATTAAATTATAGGCATAATCAATCATAGTTGGTGTGCTGTGATCAACATCTACTCTGGGTTAAGTCCTTAAATTGATAATTGATGGTACTGCATGTCATCATGATCGGTGGAACAATATAATACATATCAACCAGCTAGGTGTTCACAGACATGCACACACGGTGTTACAGCTTATATAAAATTTTCTTTAGCTTATATAATAGCTCTTTATCTCTTCAAACAACCTTTTGAATTGAAAGGTCCACAAGTGTTTTTCTTCAACAAAATTTGGTGGGGTCGATCTTAGTGTCTTCTCTTGATCCAAGTAATCCGAATGGATTGAATGTGCATGCGAACAACAATTATGGTCGACTCAATCCTATCTGTGAAATAGGAATCAGCAAGTTCATTCCAATTCCATGTTTCCTAATCTTTCACATAGAGAGGTGTGGTTCTGTGTTCGGGGGCAAACACTTTTATAAGTGTTCGACCCTTTTAATAAAGGGGCAGTACACTGGAGCTCCCTTTATTCACAAAGGGCAGCCACTACGTGGCTCCCCCTGGTTGTCCAGAACAGCTTATAAGGTGTCCTGCCCGGAACACTGGATCTGCTACCTGACATAGAGGAGATAGTTGTCAAAACCCTTGTTTGAAATTTAAGAATATCAATTCTCGTTCATTTGAAAACCTCTGGCAAAGTTTTTCCAAACAAGTTGGTTCCTTTCAATTCCTTCCATGTCCATTTCTCTTGGATTTACTCCAAGTTATTTTCAACAATTCCTCTCAAATATCACCTCCCCAAAATCCTTTCTCTCCAACCTGCCAACCCTTTAATTTTCCCTAGTAATATGGGTTCCTTGGGGATTTTTGGATCACCGTTGGGAGTGGACATCAGACTGGCCCACCCGAGGCCCCTTAGGATCAGATAGGCCAGCCAAAAGCTTGACCTAACTCTTCTGGGTTCAGGCTGAGCCCAAGTTGATCTACCGGACTGACTTTCAGCTGGATCTGGTCCGGCCTTTTAAACTCATCTAGTAAATGGGCCAGGTAGGGTTGGACTCCAATGTGATGTCATGTTGGCCGTACTGATGAACCAGCACATTTACTAGTCATCGCAGGCTGAATTGAAACCGATCGGGCTTTGGGCTGCCCCCGAGCACTAAGGGTGTCAATAGGTTGGATTGGACCTGCAACCGACCTGTACCAAACCCTATAGTGTCAGAGATTGGTGATAAAGAAGGAGGTAAATTAAAAAGTGGGTCAGATCCAAAGGGTCTCAATAATTTGTGGAGTCGGGTATGGTTTATGAAATTTCATACCAGGCCTGGGTCTGACCCGGTTCTAATTAAGTTCCGTGGTTTTTCAATATGAAAAGATAAACAAATATATTTTACTAGATATGGACTGGGACTGATTCATGTAATCCTTATAGGACCTGGGTATGGCTTTTCTTACAGCAGACTGATTGAGCCCGTATCTGGACCTGGTACCCTCACCTCAAAGTCAGATATGGGTTCAAACTCACTTGGGTCTGAACCAAATCCAACCGGTTGACACCCCGTACCTGACACCGCCAACTTCGGCCCAGGTATCTGACCCCATGTGCACCCTAAGGGTAAGTTTGATTAGCTTGTCTAGGGTTGAATGAAATGAACAAAAAAGACGGAATAGAACCTTGGTTCTATTATTGTTCTAAGTCCAATGTTTGTTTGGACTGTACTCAGAAGCTATATTTCAAATGTTCATTGTTTGATGATGATGTGCGGACAACTTGGACAGTCATGGATAATGGGTCAAATTACTTCATTTTCGATCATATTTTACATGTTTTAACAAGTTTATTAAGGTTTTTTGCCCGGACATAGATCCAATTACAAAATTATGTTTAAAATCACAAATTTTTACCCTGAATTTGAGGAACATTTGTTACGATCCAATTACGAAATTGAACACCACTACAGCCAGATAAAACCATTCTCCTAATCTGTGTTCTTCAGCCACTTTCTTTCATTCTGCTTGGTCTTTTCCATGAGAAAAAGCATTTCATACAAAAACATGAGTCAATCAACCTCAATTGCTAAAGTCACAAGATGGATCTCATAATGTAGGTTGGGGGTCGCAAACGCATTATTGCCCACTGGAATTCCCATTGAACAAAACAAAGACCACAATTCAGATGCGCCCAACAATCCTCAACACGACAACCAAACAATCAATTCCCAAGCTACTAACACCAACATTTCCAATTGCCCCAAATCCTAGACTATTCACAAACAATCCATCAAGATCGTCTGCAGGATCACCATTGAATTATACACTGCCACCAATAAACAGCCCACCTCCAAATCGCATGCCATAATTATCGAAACCCACTGCATGGGCGCACTCCAAATCGCGAAACTCCATCGAATTTACCTATACCGCCGATCTCTGAAACATGGGAAACAACATGAACCGGGAACAACAACCGGATTGGTCGCCGGCGAAGAACAACGGAATAGGAGGTGAAGAGAAAGGGAAGGAGGAGATGGGTGGAGGTGTTTTTTCTTTGGAGGTGCCGCGGTGGTGGACCCAGGAGCCCTAGGAGTAGGGCACGCTAGCTGATGATGTAAGGGAGGTCCTTGATTCTGCCACCTGAACCACCCACTACCCCCGTCGAGAACTTCAGCATATTCCTTCCCTCTCTCTATATTCATTGGACACGTCCTGCATCCTCTTGATGCTAGAGAGAGAGACGCATCGATGGACAAATGTGGTGCACCCATCGATGTTTTTTTTTTAATCATTCCCTCTATTCCTCTTCTTTTTGTAACAGGAGTGTCGTCCACTTCGTCAAATGTTTGTTACAAAACTGTTCTGGACGACCCATGCGTGACCTAAGTCCCCACGTCACCACGCTGCAGGTGTTCAAACTCTTTCACAAGCACTATCAGCCAAGATTGCCTCAATCATTGTATGTCTTTTATTTATTACATGTAAATAAATGAACCTGTTTCCCATTGGTTCAATGTACATGCTTGAGTGCTTGTCATGATTCATGAATGATGACTCACGAGCCTAATAAGCTAAGACCTGAAGTCATTTGTCTCTAAATATCAGCACCAAAAATTCCTAACAAATTGTCATATATCCCCTTATCATCAACTTTACAGAGTCCACAACTTTGCTTTCGTTTACATTATAGATGAAAACAAATGTCATTTCTTAGCTGAGCCAAGGGAAGTCGGCCTGCTAGTAGGAAAGTACACTTAGCTTTGACCTTAGATGCCTCTCATGGGTTTCAAACCTCATTCGCCACATGTTAGGTGGAAAAACCATGATCGCATCCTCGGGAAGGCAGAACCTTTGCGGCTGATGCAGACAGTAATGTACTCGGTTATGTAAAAGGACATAAATTAGTAGGCCCCTGCAAGAAGTTAAGGGTTAACCCACTTGCCTCGTCTTTTATCAAGAAATTGGTCAGGCAAGATGAGGTTAGTTAGACCGGTTGGATGCAGAATGAGACGAGGAGATAATTCAAATAAAAAAATTAAATGAGGATCATTTATTTATGAAGTGATTTTGGACTTTGATGACGTAGAATACTCTCATATTGAAAAAATTTAAAAAAGTTGTGGGCTTTATAACCTACATGAAGATTCTAACACTTGTTTCATAAAACAAGAGAATAGAATGACTACCACCCACACGCTCGCACCCGCCCATCATATCAGCTTGGGTTTGGGTTCGAGTAATTGGCCATTTAGGGCCATATCCATTCTAAGTCCAATATTCTTTTTGTCTCGCATTACTAGTTTTATTTGAATTAAATAAAGGGTTAAGACAAATGGATAACAGGCTATTCCATTATCGGTTCACATCACTTCGTATTTTGTAACGGGTCTCTTTCACATTTTGTAACCGTTCGAGAGTTATAAACGTGGTTAGAGGGCTGAAGTTTCAGATATGAAGATGTCTATGACTCTTGTGTTTTTAAGTTTTCTCTCTCCCTGCTATATCTCTCTCTCTCAGTTTTTCTTGTGGGTGTTTCTCTGAAAGGAAAGTTCTGCAACATTCATTCGCTGAGGTTGTCTTCGAAGGACGATATACTATCGGAGTACACCAGTTCAGATTATCGAGGCTATTGTATCCTGAGAGAAGAACATTGGACCCTTTTTGCACTGTATGTGGGGGTGAATCTTCTCTAAGGGGAGTATTCTTATACGCCTTAGCCTTTCGCAGAATAATAACATGTTTTATTTATTATTCTTATTTTGTTCCGTGCATATGTTTGATTTGTTGCCTTTGTCTGGATTTTGGTTTCGAACTGGATATGACATGCTTGAACCCTGTTACGATGTGAATCAAATGTTTTATTTGCATGTCATGTTTTATGAAAATCTGATTTATATCATGATTCTGGTTTTGATTCTAACAGTCTTAGAGAAGATTCTAAGTATGTCGATTGCATCAGGTTTTATACCAAAAGTAGACATGTTCAGTATGCTAGAAAAAATTGCCAGTCAGAATTTCAAACGTTGACAACAACGCATGAAAATCCGGTTTACAACTATAGGCTTGTTATCTGTTCTAGAACTTGAATGCCCTTCGGTTTCTGATCCTGATTCTGCTACTGTTAATGCAGTTGTAGAGTGGAAAGAGAAGGATGGTATATATCGTGGTTGCATTCTGTTGGCTCTGTCTAACACCTTATTCGATGTATATTGTTCATCATCTACCACTGCTAAAGCCTTATGGGATCAACTTTACAAAAAGTACAATACCGAAGACCAAGGTCTTGAGAAGTACTCTGTTGTCAAGTTTCTGAAATATCAGATGGTTGAGGGCAAGTCGGTCACTGAACATGCACACGAGTTTTTGTTGTTGCTTCATAGTTTGGCTAAGGCTGATATGAGAAGTTTTAAGTAATGACCATCGTGAAAAAATTTCCTAAGTCTTGGGTAGACTTTGGTATGTCTCTCAAGTACCGTAGAGGAAAGATCTCCCTGTATGATCTTATGGTAGCTATAACCATTGAGGAAGAGCATAAGAGTCATAAACAGGTGGTGATGCCAACTGAACAACCTAAAGTGAATATGATGACCGATGAATTTTGGCCTAATTTAAACCTAAGGCCAAAATTCAGAAGAAAGAAAAAAACAAATTATACTGGAATTGTGGATAGGTTGAGTATTGGGCTAAGGAATGTCCTTCCAAGAAGGCAAAGGCTCATGGGACCACAGATGATATGCCTCAAGTCAATATGTTGATTGAGGTCGTTGAGACCAGTACTGGGTATGTTTCTGTTAACCCGCAAATCTATCACGTTTATGAGCCAACTGAATGACTGGTTGACACTGGGTCTAATGTGCACGTTTATGCTGATAAGTTTGTCTTTGTCTCATACTAAGCTGCTACAAGAAGATCTGTGACTATGGGCAACTCCACTACTATAAAGGTGTTGGGGATTGGAAGCGTGGATCTGAAGTTTCTTTCAGAACGAGTTCTATCTTTACATAGAGTGCAACATATGCCTGTGGTTAGAAAGAATATTTTAAGTGGTTCATGTCTAGTTAGAGAGGGTTATGAATTTAATTTTAAATGTAATAAAGTTATTATTTTATATTATGAAACCTTTATTGGTAAGGGGTATTTAGATGATGGTTTGTTTAAACTTCGTGTTGAACATGTTTGCAGTAATAAATTAGAGAATGATGTTTCTTTTGATTCATTGTCTAATGTTGCGTATAATATAGAATCATCTTATTTATGGCATAATAGATTGAGTCATGTGAATTTTAATTCTGTAAAATACATGACGAACTTAAAGATGATTCCTGAACATTCCATAGATAAAACTAAAAAGTGTGAAATCTGTGTGCAAGCAAAATAAAGTAGGAAATTATTTCATACGACTGTTAGAGATTTTGAAATATTGGATTTGATGCACACATATATCTGTGAGTTTAATGGACTGTTAACTAGAAATCATAAAAAGTATTTTATCACTTTTATAGATGATGACTCTAAATACTGTTATGTGTATATGCTAAAATAAAAAAATGAAGCTTTTAATAAGTTTCTTATCTTTAAGAATGAAGCAGAAACACAAACTAGTAGAAAACTTAAAAGATTAAGGTCTAATAAAGGGGGAGAATATACCTCTAATAAACTTGATGAATATTGCAAATCTGTTGGCATAGTTCATGAGTTTACCGCTCCATATTCTCCTCAATTTAATAGGATTGCGAAAAGAAAGAATAGAACCCTAACTGACATGATAAATGCTCTACTTGGGAGTTCCGGATTACCTACCTATATGTGAGGAGATGCTCTTAATACAACTTGCCATATTCTAAATTGAGTTCCCCAGAAGCATAAAGATAGTAGCCCATATGAACTCTGGAGAAATAGGAATTCTAGCTTAAAATGCCTCAAAGTGTGAGTGTGTTTTGCAAAGGTACTTGTCCTAGAGCACAACAGGAAGAAGTTGAGTCCTAAAACTGTAGACGTTGTCTTTTTAGGTTATGTAGAGAACAACTTTGCATATAAGTTCTTAGTAATTAAGTCTGAGATATCTGACATAGATGTAAACTCTATTGTTGAGCTTCGAAAAGCTACATTCTTTGAGGATGTATTTCTCATGAAAATTTGTGTACCTCAGAATCTTTCTTCTTTAGATATACCTTCAACTTTTGGTTTCATTTCTGAATATATGGAAATGATGACAGGTGTGGGGGTTGAGCCATCTTGTTCTCACTCTAGACCAACTGAGTTTGAGGAAGTGGTTGAATAAAGAAGAAGCAAGAGACCCCGGATTACCAAGGATTTGAGAAGTGATTATATCACTTACCTTATCAAGGATGATCCTCCCACTTTCCGAGATGCAATGGCTTCACCTGAAGCAAGACAGTAGAAAGAAGACATAAAGAGTGAAATGGACTCTATTGTCTCTAATGACACTTAGGAACTGGTTGACCTCCCTCGTGGCAGCTCCACTATTGGGTGCAAATGGATCTTTAAGAAAAAGTTAGAACCAGATGGATCCATTGATAAGTACAAGGCTAGACTAGTTGCCAAGAAGTTCAAACAAAAGAAAGGAATAGATTATTTTGACACATATTATCTGGTTACTCGGATGACCACAATTAAGGTGCTTATAGCACTGGCCTCCATTTATGATCTCTCGGTCCATCAAATGGACGTGAAGACTGCCTTTTTACATGGATCAACCTGAGGGTTTTGTGGCTTCTGGTAATGAAAATAAAGTTTGTAGACTTGTTAAGTCATTATATGGACTAAAATAAGCCCCTAAGCAATGGCATGAGAAGTTTGATAAAGTTATTTTATCTGATAAATGTGTTTATTGCAAAGTTAAAAGTGATGCATGTATCATTTTATGCATGTATGTAAATGATATTTTGTTGTTTAGTTCTAATATGAGAATTGTGAACGAGATGAAGTTGTTTCTTAGTAGTAAATTTGATATGAAGGATATGGGTATTGCAAATGTGATCTTAGGCTTAAAGCTGACTCGTTCAGCTGAGGGGATCGGTATTTCTCAATCTCACTTTGTTGAGAAAGTACTTGAGAAATTTGGCTATAACTAAGGAAGATCTGTAGCAACTTCATATGACCCTTCTACGCCTCTTTATAAAAATATGATTGGTGTTTCTGTGTCTTAATTAAGGTATTCCTAGATTCTTGAAAGTTTAATGTATCTTGTAAATTGCACGAGACCAGATATTTTGTTCTCGGTGACAAAATTAAGTAGATACATAAGTTGTTCAAATCGTACTCATTGAAAGGCATTAGACAAAGTACATAGGTACCTGAAAGAAACTATTTTCTTGAGTTTACATTACAAGAGATTCCCTGCCGTTCTTGAGGGATATAGTGATGCGAGCTGGATTGCCAAGAACTCTGGGAGTTGTGGCATAATAGGGTATATATTTACCTTGGGTAGCGACACAGTCGTCTGAAGATCAGTAAAGCAAACCATCTTGTCACGATCTACTTTTGAGGCTGAGATCTGTGCTTTAGATATTACAGGAATGAAAGTTGAATGGTTAAAAGGACTTTTAGAGAAACTTTCTTTAATGAGCAAACTAATTCCTGCAATATCTGTGCACTTTGACAATATAACCACAATTGCAAAGATCAAAAGCACAAAATATAATCAAAAGTAGAGGAGACACATCCAAGTCAGAATAAAATCTGTAAGAAAACTGGTGTCTCAGTTAGTGGTTGTTGTGGACTATGTTAGATCCAAAGAGAACACGACTGATCCACTAACAAAAAGAATAGATAAGTCATTAGTCCTTAAATCCAGAGAGAGATGAGACTGAAACCCATCAGTAGTTCATCTACAGTGGCAACCCAACCTATCTGAATGAAGATCTCACAAACTAAATTCAATGTGGTAATAATAAGTTGTAGGGTGAATTAGATAGCACCTTCTTAATGTGATACTATGTATATATGTCTTTTTCCCTAATTACTTTGGAAAGGTGTTGTAGCTGCAAGTTAAGGAAGAGTTAAAACTCTGAATGGGTTCAAAGCCTTATAGGCAAGATGTTAGCAGTGCATCTCTGGATAAGTCCACCTATGTGAGTGTGACTGTGTGGCCGCAGTTTAAAGAATTGGGTTATTCCTGAATTCACTCATGAAACATGATTCAGGCACATGGCCATTAACACACCGCCCTTAAAAATTACAACCAGAACTTTTTTCATGTTATTGTTAATGAACACTCTTACATCAAAGGTTCAAGTTCAAGACTTTAGTTTACTTCGTTCCTGTGGGGGTAAAGTTAGTCAACTAAGCTAGTGGTTCAAACCGGAAGGTACCATTACTGAAAGCATGATATGTTCTGCTACATATTACTCCATTTTGCATTTTTGTTTCCTTTTGTTTTCATTCTTTGAATTTATAGGAAAATGTTGGATGTAGAAAGAGATGATGAGGTAATTCAAATAAAGAAAATAAATGGAGACCACTCCTTTATGAAGTGCTTTTCGACTTTGATGATATAGAATAGTCTCATATTGAAGAATCTCAAAAAAGTTGTAGGCTTTATAACTTACATGGAGATTCTAACACTTGTTCTATAAAAAAAGAGAATGGGAGGGCTACCACACACGCGCATGCGTGTCCACCCGCAGCGTCGTGTCGGGCTGAGTTCGGGTATGGGTTCGGGTAATTTGCCCTTTAGGGCCATATTCATTCTAAGTTTAATATTCTTTTTGTCCCGCATTACTATTTTTATTTAGATTAAATAATGGGTTAAGAGAAATGGATAACGAATCGTTCTGTTATTGAGTCACGTCACTTTGTATTTTGTAATAGGTCTCTTTCATATTTTGTAACCGTTCGGGGGTTATAAAACGTGGTTAGAAGACTGGGGTTTCATATACAAAGATGCCTGTGACTCTTGCGTTTTTACGTTTTCTCTCTCCTTGCTATATATCTTTCTCTCAATTTTCTCTGTGGGTGTTTTCCTGAAATGAAAGTTCTGCAACATTCGTTCGTTGATGTTGTCTTTGAAGGACGATCTATCATCGGAGTGCACCGGTTCAGATCATCAAGGTTATTGTATCTTTGGAGAAGGACGTCAGACCTTTTTTGCACCGTATGTGGAGGCGGATCTTTTCTAAGGAGAGTATTCTTATACACAGCCTTTCGCAGAATAATAACATGTATTTATTGTTCTTTTTCTGTTTCGTTGATATGTTTGATTTATTATTTTTATCTGAATTTTTGTTTTGAACCCGATATGACATGCTTAGATTCGAATTAAATATTTTATTTGTATGTCATGTTATATGAAAATCTAATTTATATCATGATTCTGGTTTTGATTTTAACTAAACCCTCACCCCTCCTTCAACTCTATCAATGGGTTTTTTAACCCACAACGTCTCAGCACAAGGACACCTAAACTGACAGCTCCTGCTAACCACCCGGAGCCCCCATTTGGTAATATCTGGGTCAGCTTTTCTTAATGAGAACCAGCAGCTCTTCAATAGGTCAGCTCCAGCTGACATCACATGTCACAACACACTTTGGCAGAGGCCTGCACCAAAGCCATGTAACACAGGATGCCAAAAATAAAAAAGAATTGGGCACAACCCCATCGATGATGCCAATTCGTCAAAGCAAAGAGGAAGAAAATAATTAAAAACCACATATTACATGGCGTGGGAATAAAAAAAAAACTGATATAAACAACATAATGAGCACAACTGTGAAGGAAAGAATAGTTTTTTTTTACAGTGCAAACAATATGAAGAGAGTAAACTTTGGACTTTAGAGTTGGCATTGTCTCTACTCTTATAATATTTTAATGCTGGTTCAAAGCAAAGCTGGCCACTATTTCTCATGTTGCTAACGGTACTCACCATACAAGAGATAATATGAAAGGATTATATGTGCAAGTGCCCTTCCCTTTTCATATAACAAAAATGGGGTAATGTTTGCTTACCCTCGTGGGTAAGAAATTTTTTTTTATTTTTTTTAAATGGTTTTTGAAATGTTTAATAATATTATTAGATATAGGAAGAATTCATAAAATTACAGCCGCAGCAAGTACGGAGAGGTTTGAGATTACTCCCAGATGATAAAAATGAAAACATAAAAAACATTTACATGACCCTCAGAGCACCGAATCACAGCAGCAAGTTTATCAAGTTTTTTTTTTCGTATCTGATCCTCCAGATGTGATGTACATTGTAAGTTTAGTCGAAACTGACCTTTGGATAGTCAGATTTTATAAAGGTTGAAAAAATCAACGACCTACAATGTATCAAATTTTCACATCTCAAAAAAATAGAATTATATCTCTATGCTCTACTTCATTTTCACAACAAAATAGAATTATACAGTTTTTTATATTCTATTTTGTTACAAAAATGTATAATTTGACAAGAGAAAAAACCTCCAAAAAAAAAAAAAAAACAGAACGACCTGCTGTCTTGAGTTCACAGGTGAGGCCGGGGGCCAAAGAAAAAAATAAAGAGAATGGAATTGACTTTGTCGTTGCAAAAGGAATCAAGAAGGAAAAGGACTAGAAGCCCTCCAAGAAACAAATAACAGATTTACGTGGTTTGGCCTTCAGTGCACATGTTGAGGTGAAGGAGGAGTGAGAAAACTATTATTAACAATAGAGAATACAACTGTGAAAAAGACCCCTCGTGAAAGCTCTAAACCCCAATACATAAGAAAATACCTCTTTGCCTCCTTAAGGGTAGGAGTGGCAATTTCTGACACGACCCGCCAACCCGCCTCTTAGGCGGGTTCGGGTTGGGCTTAAGCCAACCCGTTTAATAAACGGGTCGACCCGCGTAACCCGTTTATTAAACAGGTCGGGTTCGGGTTGGGGGTATGCCAACCCGCCAACCCGGCTGACTCGTTTAATAAACGGGTTAGGTGGGTGGGTCAATCCGCCAACCCGTCTGCCCGACCCGTCAACCCGCCAACCCGACCTGCCAACCTGACTCGCGAACCTGAAAACCCGTTTACCCGACCCAACCCATTTATTAAATGGGTTGGCGGGTCGTGTCGGGTTACCCGTTTATTAAACGGGTCGGGTTCGGGTTGAGGTATGCTGACACGCCAACCCACCAACCTGACCCGATTGCCACCCCTACTTAAGGGACGTGACTCTTAAAAAAAAAAAAGACCCTAATCAGGTTGTGGACAAGCCCACCACAAACCTTTAATGAAAGTTTCTCATTCAAAGTTCAAAGTTTCTCTCAAAATTTGTCATATCAGGTCATGAAGCAAACCGAGGGAAGAATTTCAAAACACACATAATATGATAATTTGATTACCATGTTTATGCTAGTTATTAGAACGTATAGATGCACATAGGATTTATTAACGGAGTATGGTCTTCATTTACAATTTTCAGATCTGTTAAAATTCAGCCAAGAGTGTGTTATCCAAGCATTGCTTTTCTCTCCTAACATGATACGAGACAAAAAGATTGCAAATAATTGGTGATAAGTGATTTAATGGAGGCTCAAATCTTGCTGTTTATTTACTTAAAATATTAAAAATGCACATTGTTTATTAATCTAATAGTTCTACCCCTTTTTTTTTTGGATATTTGGGCAATTGACCGAGTCAAACCATGATCGGTGGGTTAATGTGCCTTTTGGTTCAAAGGGAACCATTGAATTGACTCTTTCGTTGATTGCAAAATTAAGTCGACTATCAACTTTTTATACTTAATGCTCGTACAAATTACTATTATACTCGTATACATAATATAAAATCTTATATATATTTCTAACCTTAATAAAACTCTTTCTCGAATCTCTCTTCTCTTCTTCCTCTAACGAGTCATGCGAGCTCACATTTCTCTCTTCTCTTTCCTCTAATGACAAAAGATGAGAGCAACGGAATCCGGCAGCGGCAAAAGGATCGGGAAATCGGGACCTCACCCCGTTGGACCGAGGATGGAGGATATGCAACGGAGAATGGACTGGAGATAAAGGTTAAAATCAAAACCCGTGTGAGATAGAGGCGGGGGTGGAGACCTTCTCGGCGGCCCCGATCCACTGCCAGATCTCTCTCTCTCTCTCTCTCTCTCTCCTTTTTCATACAACCAGCTGCCTTGAGTTGCGTACTCTCGTAAATATGCTAAAAAGGCATACTTTTCACTATAGGCATAGGTTTAGGTGCCAATTAAAAATCCAAAACTTTTGGCACCTGATTTTGGAAGCTGAAGTGCAAGTCGGGTACACTGGGAGTGAGAAAAAAATTCATAAGAAAAATAATTATATAAAAAGTTTTCATATGAAAACTTCTTTTAATGAAAAAAATTCTCTTATTTGTGTGCCCCGAGAAAATCAGGTAGGAAAATGTAAGAGCAATACTTTAGAGAAGAAGGGTGAAACATTCATAATGAGGATGCACCACGATGGGATGGGTGTTTTGATTAGGGTGACGGCATCCTAAAATAAAGATATTTTATAGAAAAAATATGTCCTTTGAGATGGATAAATTTTCCATTACAAAAGGCAAATTGATCATACAAAAATCAAGGCAATTTAAAAAAATGGTTCAGGCATATTTATTTTGGTTACAAGTGGGTGTGAATGATCTTTTTTTTGATAGGCGAGCTGGGGTTAGGCAAACCCCTATGTGGCAGAGGGATTTCAACCTGGGCCTTCAGCTTGGCACAGGACCCAGTGGGGGTGAATAATCACAATTGAGAAAGTAGTTGTGATTGTTGGTTACAAGGTCAACCTCCTGTTCACAAGATTCACAGCAGAAAATAATCACAGTTAGCAATTACAATCACAACTTCTACTTTTCTCATGTTTCACTGTCCTTGAGAAAGTATTGTGATTGTAATTTGCAATCACAAAATCTTGTGAAAATCCAAGAATAATGGGGCTGTGCAAACATGCCCTTCATGTCAGAAATTTTCTCTTGTTTCAAATAGTTGGAAAAGTTATCATTTTTCTGGTATTTTCTTGCTTCCAAATGTGTGCAAATTTTTTCATAGAATGTCAACATAAAGACCTTGACAGTATTTCTGTTCACTTTTTATTTTTTATTGTATGAAGTAATTAAGCTAGGACTTCACTGAAGTGAAAATCTAGACCTTATTTAGCGGCATATAACCGTCCAACGAATATACGAGTAGGCAAAGAGGTCTTCGGATGGAAGAATAAAAAAAAAGCAGATAGTCCACGTCACCTTGTGTTGGGTGTTGCAGGTTCAAAACCCAATGGTATACTTGTATAACTGGTAGGGGTCTGCCTAACCCCAGTTTGCCTTTAAAAAAATAAAAACTTAGAATTGATGCTCATTCATTGTGGTTCTATGGATTGGGCTATAGTTACCAAAAGGTTTTAAAGCCTCTGGAAGCATAAAAATCGTGCTTTTTCTAACACGAAATCAAAAGTTCTCTGTTGAAAATGAGTTTTTTAATGTTTCAAAATTTTTAAATTTTGTTTTAAAGTTTGCAGTTTAATTGCGAAACTTACATGCATGAACGATATTTTCTCTTGAATAGGCCTAAAAGCTGGATTTTAATAGAAGGGATTTTATTTTTGCTTTTTGTATAATTCTCTGCTTGGTTAAGTTGAAACCGTTTTACCTGATGTCCCTCATGCTTCTAAGTGTTTGTCACTTGGCACATCAATTTTTGCATCTACTTCTTACTCTGGTAAAACTTGGACTATAGTTATGAGAAGTGACTATCTATGTGGGAAAATACACTTCACAAGAAGATAAGTGTGGGGAATGTAGCTTGCGATTAGTGAGAAACGCACTTCCCACTCACTTCATACTGTTTTTATTTCTCGCTTCTTAATTGCTTTTCTTCGTGCTTTCTCTCCTTCCCTCTCACTTTTCTTTTTTTTTTTGCATTAATCTATATTATCTTTTATTACAACAAAGGTTCCATGTATTTTCTCGTTAATTCTACCACTTTTCATAGCGGTTTCCATGTCATTTTCTATCTCTTTCCATACATTGCACCAATCACTTTACAGAAGTATTCTCTTCGTGCTTCGTTCTAGTTTTTCAAGGCTCACCCTTTCCACTTCTCGTATCAATTGTTGGCTATGGTTTGGACGTTAGACCTCACCTAAATCATGATGAGTCTAGATTGAGCTCATCTTACCCAACGACTCACTCGGGGGTCTATTGATTGATATGATAAAAATGATTGAAAGGTTAGTTCCAAGTCATGTAACATGGAATACAGTTATATTTACAAAGTTTTCAATAAGAGTTGGACATGAGGCTCTCTGTTTGGGAGAAGGGTATTGAAGGAGTTGGGAGGATGTCCAAGATGGTTATACGGTTTGGGAGAAAAAAAGTAAAAGGAATGATAAATGTATGTCGAGTCAGCCAACTCCAAATATCAAAAATTTCAAATTTCTCCTCCTCTAATAAAGAGCCCAAGTGGGGATTGCCATAGTGGGGTTGGGGCCTTGGTTGCTAAACGAGCATTTAAGGTTTGATTCTCATAGACTTCACCCCTCTGAGCAAGCCAATGTGTAGCATAGGCTCTGAGGGCAAGGGTCCTAGTTTGGAAGTTTTATGTTGCTGACATGATGACCATATGCGAGTGTGACTTTCTTCGGGTTATAAATTAAAGAAAAAAACTCTTCTAATAAAGGGAAGGTATTTACAACTCCTTGAATCACAAGGATTCTGCTTAAATTTTGGATGGGTCAAATTTTTTATCCCATTTATGTCAGTAAATTTTATGTTTACCTATTTACCTCATTATTAATTGCAATAATAGTGCAATTAAGAAGCTAACAACTAGGTGTGGACAATGGGACCTGGCCTGCTAATGGACCAGGTCAACCAGACCGTTGACTCAACCGACCCAAGCGTAAATTGATGGGTTGCGCCAATAGCCTGGTTCAGGCCAACCCATTGGAAAATCATCAACCCACGACCTGTCCTTTATGCTGGTGGGCCTAATCAGGTCAAATCAGGCCACCGGCCAATTTGTTTCAACTATGTTAAGGTCAAACTTGGACCTAATTTATAAGCTCAAGCCCTACTTATAATAGGCTGAGTGGGGCTGTCCGCCTCATTGCCCACCTTATAAGTACACTCACCTACAACCAAATATTGTGAAGAACCAAGTGCAATTGAAAGCCTAAAGCATTAAAAGAGACTTATTTCCCAACAATAGAGAATCTACCCTGGATATCGATCTTTGGAATGGGACATGTGCAGTGCGGAGCTCTACTGAGTGAAAAATGTGAGTGTAGGAACACGCGGTATGCGTTCACTTGATCAGTGACGTGCGATGGTAGCACGACATGCAATAGACATCAATATCATTGTTAGTGCATCGTTGTGTGGCAGCACAGACGTGAAGCGTTGTTCGGTTAAGCAGTGTCAGCGAATTAGAGGATGTTGCCTTTAGAAATTTGGTTAAAGATCTCTCGGCTTGCAAGAGATGTCCCACGCATAGCGGTTAGACGCACGAGTGTGTGTGTGGGTTAGGGCTAATTCTCCCAGGAATCACCTTAGGCGGTTCCAACCGAGTATGGTGACTCAGGGCTAGGCGAGTGAATACTTAGGCACCGACGAATGAGTCTAGGGGGTGCTCTTCACTATGGTGTTCAATCATCAACTAGTCTTCGGACTGGAGGCCGCAAGGTCTTGTTCCTTCAGTGGTGAGGTTTTGTTATGTAATGCACATGGAGCTACAATACTCTTCATGGCACGCAAGGCTCAGACAAAGTTTGTGCCTCTTTCGAAAGTGATAGTTGGTATGGGACGACTATGCATTAAGTGGCTTAGACAAAATAAAATACGCATTTAGAAATATGTTTGATCAACTTTTGTTAGGCAACTGCACACGGAGTGGTGCACAAGGCCAATGAAAATGATTCAACACATGGAAAGGTGTTGGTACGCAGTCTTTGGCCGTTAAGCTAGCCAGCTTAGCGCATCGCGGGTTTGCAAAGCATTATATGCCCGTGACAGGGCGATAGAAAGGCTTACGACGGTAAGGAAGGATCATCGCGCTGTACTAGCTTATTGAAAAAAGTAAGGCCATGATAAATTGGCATCAGAGTAGAGAGATTCACAAAGACCTTGTTTTTCATTGTGTGTGAGACTAAAGAGGACAACGATGGTTTATCTTGGTTACGTAATTTTGTTCAACTGAAGTTTGGTTGACCAAGCACAGAAGTAAGATATTGGCAGGATGGTATGGGACATTTTGTCGATGATAAGTAGAAGTGTAAGGTTGTTATTCAGTTGGTTAAAGAAACGTAAATAAGCCAAAAGACTTCTACCAGTTGTGCGTTAGGCTCACAAGTAGAGTGTGACATTTGCCTTGTGCATGTAGATAATGCACATTGGATTCGGCTGGATTGATTTGCACATTTGGGTACAAGAGACTAAATTAAACTTTTAGATTTTCTCTCAAGATTATGGGTTAGTGAAGTGCCCATGTTGAGCAGAATGCTCGTTATTTTAGTCTCTTGAGTTGACAGATCATCAATGGATTGTGTGTATAGAAAAAGTTATTGTACGCGGCTCGTTGGTTCCTACGAGAATATTTTGCTGACTCTAAGATAAAGTATAACATGTTGGCTTTGAGAGAGGAGTTTCAGCATTAAGCTAAAGGTGCCCATGTGAGGACGAGTACCCAGGAAGACGCTTTAAATTACCACTTTGAGGTGATACGCAAGAAGACGTCCTCACTTGAGAACTAGTTTGAACCAGTGAAAAACCACAAGTTGGAGCTTAAGGGAGTTGATATCTCTGCGACACACATTGGTGGCCGTCTTTCTCTGTGAGGACCACAAAGGGTTTGGACTTACCGTTGCTGAGGTTGGAAGGCACCCCAGTCATGAGCATGAAGATGGCATGTTTGTCATGCGGGCGAGGATGACCCGTTTGTGTTTGAGACTGCATTGGGGTCTCATGAGTAGAGAATGCTCGATGTTGATAAAGCAGAAGACTGTTGTCTAAGTGATCGGAGATGCGTTAAAGGAATGAGACTTAGCGTGTTAAAGGTTGCGGCGATGATGGATATAATCCAAAACAAGTTGAGTATGGTGAAGAAAAGAAGTAGACCAAAGATAATTGTAAAGTGAAATTGGCATATCAGTGAAGATTGTGTTTTTACCTGCACCAACATTGTCGAGGACGATAATGGTTTTGGGTCGAGGAGAAAGTCACACACCGATCTTTTGAAAAGGGGCATGTGCAGTGCGGAGCTCTGCTGAGTAGAAAATGCATCGAGTGTAGGAACATGCAATATGTGTTCGCTTGATTAGTAACGTGTGGTGGTAGCATGGCATGCGATAGGCATCAGTATCATCGTTAGTGCATCACTGTGTGACGGTACAAACATGGAGTGTTGTTCGGTTAAGCAGTGTCAGTGGATTAGAGGATGTTGCCTTTGGAGATTTGGTTAAAGACCTCTCGACTTGCAAGAGATGTCTCACGCGTAGCGGTTGGATGCACGAGAGTACGTATAGGTTAGGGCTAATTCACCTAGGAATCACCTTAGGTGGTTTCAACCGAGTATGGTGACTCGGGGCTAGACGAGTGAATGCCTAGGCACCGACGAATGAGTCTCAGTGGTGCACTTCGCTATGATGTTTAATCATCAATTAGTCTTCGGATCGGGGACTTGTTCCTTTAGTGATGAGGTTTTGCTATGTTGTGTGCATTGAGCTAGAATACTCTTCATAGCATGCAAGGTTAAGGTAAAGTTTGTGTCTTTTTCAGAATTGATAACTGGTATGGAACGACTATGCATTAAGTGACATAGACAAAATGAAATGTGTATTTGAAAATGTATTTGATCAGATTCCGTTAGGCAGCTACATATGAGGTGATGTGTAGGGCCAATAAAAATAATTCAGCATATGAAAAGTTATTGATACGTGACCATTGCGAGTTTGTGAAGCATTTTATGTTCATGATAGAGCAATAGAAAAACTTATGATGATAAGAAAGGACCCCCACACCATGCGGACTTATTGAAAAAAGTAAGCCTATAACATGATCCATAACTCTCTAAAATTCATTGAAATTCATTGATCTTGAAGTCCAATTTTTGTATTTTTAATCCTTTACAATATTAGCTTTCAAACAAGACCCAGATACATGAACCGGAAGTCAAAATGAAGTATCCCTGTCACATAGGTTTCAAGATAAGACTCATGAAAGGAGGTGCAAAGGCAACCCAGTGACTGCTGGAAAAAAGATAGGAGAGAGAGACCGGCGGGGCTTGAAAAGTTAGGGGGATGAGATGAGATTTGGTTTTGGTGGTGTCGAGGAGTCCAAAATCTGGCTGGCCAATCCTCCCAGTTGCCACCCTTCCCCACCTCCTCTTAATGTTTTTTTTTTATTAAATGCGCCTTTTTCTCTTTGTTTTGTTTCATCACTAATCATAGAGGAACAGGCTTTTCGTGGAGGTAGCGAATGAGGTCGGTACCACGTACATATATATAAGTATCTCTCTATAATTTTCAAACAAGACGTCATTTCTCTCTCTAGATGGCCACTCTCATTCACTGTCCACACACACGTTGGCAAAACTTCCCTTTCTCGTCATCTCTCTAGATTGCAACACTCAGTCTCTCTCTCTCCTACCCTGAGCTGGAAACGAGATTCTGTGGGTGGATTTGGGCTGTATTGATTTCCATTTCCTGGCTCGGTTTTCCTTATAAATACCTCTCTCTGTTCTCTCCCCCATTCAAGCAACCAAGAGAAACTGTGTTTTGTTAACTCCCAAGTATGGCTCTGTTTATTATCGCACTAGCACTCTGCTTCTTCTTCTGCCCCTTGTTGTTCTTCATCCCTTTCCTTTACTCCTGGGCTAGCGGCCTGATCTCTGCAGGGCGCAGAGGTCGCTGCCAGTATAGCAAGCTTCCCTTACCCCCTGGCTCGGTGGGCTGGCCTTATATTGGAGAGACCTTCCAACTCTACTCCCAAAACCCCAACGCCTTCTTTTCTCGGAAACAGAAAAGGTTGGTTCCGTTCCCCTCTGACTCCTTCCATCTCAAATTAAACTATTTGTTCTGATGAGTTTCGGTTTTCTTTCTAATAGGTATGGGTCCATCTTCAAGACTCACATACTGGGCTGCCCATGTGTAATGCTAGCAGTCCCTGAGGCTGTTCGGTTTGTGTTGGTAACTCAAGCTCATCTGTTCAAGCCAACTTTCCCAGCAAGCAAAATGAGGATGTTGGGAAGGGAGGCCGTGTTCTTCCATCAGGGTGAGTACCACTCCAAATTAAGGAAGTTGATCGTCAGATCATTCCTGCCCGAATCACTCAAGAACATGGTTTCTCAAATCGATTCTATTGCATTGAACACACTGCGCTCTTGTGATGGCCAATCTGTAACTGCTTTCCTGGAGATGAAAACGGTAAGACACTCGAAACATTCACCTTCACCTTCACTTTTTACATGAAATTATGAATTGGGCAATCGTTGTAATCTCGTTTGATTTCATTGCAGTATGCTCTCAACGTTGCTCTGCTTTCGATTTTCGGAAAAGATGAGTGTTTCGACAGCGCAGAGCTGAAGAAGCTATACTATGTCTTGGAGAAGGGGTACAATTCTATGCCGGTTAATCTACCTGGAACTCTCTTCAACAAAGCAATGAAGGCAAGGAAGCAATTGAGTCTGATCTTGGCTAACATTATTTCCTCTAGAAGGCAACGAACAGAGCAACATAATGATCTGCTGAGTTCATTCATGAGTGGGAAAGAAGTCCTCACTGACACTCAGATTGCAGACAATGTTATTGGGGTGATCTTTGCAGCCAGAGATACTACCGCTAGTGTGCTCACATGGATCCTCAAGTATTTAGCAGAGAACCCACCTATTCTAAAAGCAGTCACGGTATGTTTCAGTCCTTTTCCCCTTTTTTCTTCTCTGAATTGTGTTTCTGAGTTTCTTCTTTCATTTTTGTTTTGGTATAGAGTCTGATGTAAGGAATACAACTTTGTGATGTTCAGGAGGAACAAGAGGCAATAAGGAGGGCTAAAGAGATCAGTGATGGAGACAAAGCTCTGACTTGGGCAGATACAAGGAACACGCCTTTAACTTCTCGGGTGATAATGGAATCGATGAGGGTAGCCACAGTTCTATCATTTACCTTCAGAGAAGCTGTGCAGGATGTTGAATATGAAGGTTGGTAGCGTTTCATTGAATTCTTTTTTTCTTTTTCATGATGATATCTGGGTGGAAGATGTTGAATATGAGGGTTGGTAGAATGTCATTGATTTTTATTTTCATGATAGCATATTAATATTTAGGTTGGTCTTGGCAACAAAAGTAACATCATATTTTCTGTGGACACGTTTCTGTTGGTGTTCAAGCAACTGCCCAGGCTACTCATATTTTACTACTAAAATGGGTTTTGTGAGTTGTTAGATGAGAAATAGAAGCATGAATGGTTCGTTTTCTGCATATTTTATTATGGGCAAGTCTATCGACTTATGAATGGGTCTCCCCCTGTTTGTTTGTATGTTTCAGGTTACCTGATACCAAAGGGATGGAAGGTCTTGCCTTTGTTCAGGAACATTCACCATAATCCTGATATTTTTCCTGATCCTGAAAAATTCGATCCTTCAAGATTTGAGGTAAAACTCTTGCTGAAAATGGATAGATTTCTATTCTTCGTTTCCATTCTTTTCATTTGTAGCCACAAAAGTGCCTTTTTCTATAACAGGTTGCTCCCAAGGCCCATACCTTCTTGCCATTTGGAAATGGGATCCACTCTTGTCCAGGAAATGAGTTAGCAAAGCTGGAGATGTTGGTACTCCTCCATCACATAACCACAAAATACAGGTGAGAAACTTTGCACTGTTTGATACACTAACTTTTTGATTGGTCTAGCCAACATGGTCTTCTTAAGTATGAATACCATTGGTCCAACCTTCTCACTAGTCCCTTTCTTATCTGTCTTTGGATTTCAGGTGGTCCGTCCTGGGGTCACAGGATGGAATTCAGTATGGCCCATTTCCTCTGCCTCATAATGGGCTGCCCATCATGTTGTCTCGTAAAGAAATGACTTAGCCTGACAGATGAGAGGGACCCAAGAGATTGGGGGATTGAAAGGGGCGAAAAGAAGCAAGTGTCAAATTAATACAGTATGTCCCTGGGCTGGGTAGTCATTTTTGGAGCCCCGAATGAAAGGAAATTCCGTGAAGGAACAGGAAGGGAAATATTAATGGTAAGAGAGGTTTTTAATTTCTAGTAAAGGGCTAGAAAAAGAGGAGAAAGAGAGCAAATCTTTACGGAGGACGTGGATGCCACCCAAGTACTTCCATAATATGTACATAAAATAACATGGAAAATTTTGTACATGGTTGGAATCTACAACTTTCTTGCAATGAAATAAAGGCACGACCGGCTTTGCATTTTCAAGGAATAACAAACAGTGCCACTGATCAATCATTTATCTTAGCTTGATCTGGAGAGAGAGAGAGAGAGAGAGAGAGAGAGAGAGAGAGAGAGAGAGAGAGAGAGAGAGAGTTACAGTTATCTACGTACGACGAGAGTATAGTCGTGTGGGCTTGGGTCTGCCTTAGCTCATGTGATCCCAATGTCGTTTTCAATCACTAAATTGAACGGAGGAGCCGTCTAGCTCTTCTTGGAGTTGTCTTTTAGCCTCTAAGGGGGGCTCTCTTTGACTCTTTAGTAAGAAACACAGCGTCTTTCTTACAAAGGCTAAAAACATGTCTATAAATAATATATAGCGCTATCCACATAATAAATGCAAAAAAAGAGCTTTCCTATTAAAAAGGATTCATGCCTACCCTCAAGTATAGGAATTGGTGTATTTGGTCCCCCATCTCTCTCTCTCTCTCTCTCTCTCTCTCTCTAGGATTCAATGGCCTACATTATCGTAGAAACACCATGAAAGCATCCTAACATGCGAATCATTTTGTTGCTTACAAATGATACGCAACAATTGAAAGTAACTTCACAAGTTCATATAGGTGATTTATGGGGCATTACACACATAAATAGACAGGAGAAAATTGTGAACCAGCCATCATGCCACGGCAGTAGCACTTTCTCATTTCACTGATGTGCGCGGAGAGTGGTCAGTACAGGGAACCAATTATAACGCGGGCTCAGATCTAAAATCTGCAGGCAGTAGGATGGCAAATATTTAGCTATGCTGGTGCTTATTTTTCCGAGTAATGAATACACAGGTTTGATGGGGATCTGAGAGATCTCGGGATCTGATACAGGTCCCCGCTACCAACACTATTATTATGGCATTGATAAAAGGGAAGGACAACATCTAGCGAAAGGACATCGATGATACGGCAGATGATGACACAAACTGCACTGGCACTCACATGTGTGACAGCCCTTCTAGAATAATTTGGCTCATGCTTCTGGCCCTTCTCACTTTCGTCGTGACGTTTGCATAAGAAGGTGAAAAAAGCAAAGATTGAAGATGAATTTGTACACGGCCTTCTTTCTCTATACTTTTTCAAATTAGCTTTTTTCATTCATTTGTGTGTTTCTGAGTAAACCCTTTCTATTATCTAAGAAAGAGATAGGTATTGAAGATTTTTACCTTCCTGGATAGTCGATTATTCAGCCAGCGTACATGGGATTTGTCGATTTTCTTTTTAAGGAGAAAAAATCACAACTGTTTTCACTATTATGAGCTTAGGCATACTTTATTTGGATAAAGCCCTACTTAGGGCAGTTCACACATTGGAGAGAGAGTGAGCCCACCTCTCTCTCCAATGCATGCGATCCTCTTTGAAACATGACCACGGTAGTCATGTATGATCAACATTTCCCATTTCACCATGTGAAACTAATCGTGATGTAGGATTTTACTTTTTCCTATTGCAGTATTTCACTTGCATTCATATTCTTAAAATGACTTATATACTTTAGTTTTTCATCAAGTTATATGTCTTATTAGACATATCTTAATCCCATACATGATACATGTTTCAAAAATATATCCTTTGATATGCCCATTGTCAAAGGATCAGTAATCGTATCAAATGTAAATAAGTAACTGATTTTGATTTCATTATTTTCAATCATATCATGAATATAATGATATTTTATCATTATATGCTTAATTTTAGAATTGTCTGCTTCACTCTTCATAAGAGAAATGGCAGCCTGGTTATCACAATAATTTGAACTAGCCCGTTGGTTATATCTTACTTCAAATCATTAATAAAGTGACTTATCCAAACAGCAAATGTAGCAGCTCCATTGCATACAATATATTCTGCTTCCTGAGTATGATGGGCTATGCAACCTTATTTCTTACAAGACCAGAAAATTGCTCTTCCTTTGAGGAGAAAAACATATCCAGAAGTAGATTTACTATCATTTTTGTTGTCTGCAAAGTCATCATCAGAGTACCCAGTTAATTCTAAAGTATCAACTTGAAAACAAAATTTCAAGTTTATAATTTTTTTTAAATATTAAAATATTATTTTTATTGCTTGCTAATGAAGCTAACAAAAATTACTTTGGTAGCGACTAAGGAGACCAACAACAAAGTTGATATCAGGCCTTGTACAAAGCATAACATACATTAAGCTTCCAACAGCTTGTGCATAAGGGACATTCAGTCTTTCTTGTTCATCACCAGAACTATAATTCGTACTCAGTTTGACACCTTTTACCACAGGTGTTCTAACATGTTTTCTATCACTCATTTTAAATTTCTTGAGTATATAATTTATATATATTTTTTGACTTAAGCTTAAAAGTTTTAAGTTTCTATCTTGAGTGATTTTAATTCCAAGGACATAGGATGCTTCTCCCATATCTTTTATTTTGAATTAAGAATTCAACCATGACTTGGTTGAATACAATCATCTTTTTATCGTTTTTAGTCAAAAAAATATCATCTACATAAAGTGAGAGAACAACAAATTTACTCTCACTATTCCAAACATAAATACAGTGGTCAAGTTTATTTGGCACAAACTCTAATTTCATAATTAACTTATGAAACTTTAAGTACCACTGACGTGGTGATTGCTTGAATTTGTATAGGGATTTTTTCAACCTATATACTTTATCTTCTTTGCCTTTTATTATATAGCCTTCAGGTTGATTTATGAAAATGGTTTCTTTAAGCTCACCATTAAGAAATGTGATTTTAACATCCATTTGATGCAAATCTAGATTGTAGTGAGCTACAATAGCGAGAATTATCCTAATCAAGGTGAATTTTATAATAAATGAATATGTGTTAACATAATCTAATCTTTCTTTCTGAGAAAAGCCCTTAGCAACTAATCTTGCTTTAAATTTATCAATACTGCGATCAGACTTGAATTTCTTCTTTAAAATTCATTTATATCTAATGACTTTCTTTTTTTCAGGTAAATTAGTCAATTTTCAGACCTAGTTTTTCTCAATAGACTCAATTTCCTCGTCCATGACTTTTATCCAGTTTGTTGAGTCATATGAGTTTATTGTCTCATTATATGACAAGTTAGCTTCCGTGTCATTCATGTCTAAAGCATAACACAGTTCCTCTGACAGATAGACATAATAGTCATCTAAGTAAGACAGATGAAATCTAGACCTTTTGTATCCAACCTGAGACTGATTAGAAGAAGATAGAGAGTTTGTAGAGGGTTCATCATTACTTAAATGTTCTTGCGAGTCATCAGAATCATAATACACATCAAGAAGACCGTCTTTATTTATTTCAAAAATAATTTCTTTTATTTTTTTTATCTTCCAAGAAGATAACATCTTTACTTTAAATTAAACCCTTATCTGGGTGGTAAAATCTATAACATTCAGATCATTTGGGATATTTAATAAAGATACACCTTATAGATCTGGTATCGAGTTTATCTCTAGATCATCCTATAACCTTTATATCAGTTATTGAACCCCGTCTACAAAGGTGACTTAGATTAGGTTTTCTTCCTGTCAATGATTTATAAGGTGTAGAGATAATAGTTTTACAAGAAATCCTATTTAAAATATATAGTATTGTATGTATTACTTCTCCCAAGAATATTTTGGGTAATTAAGCATTACATAATATACATCTAACCATATCAAGGAAAGTGCTATTAAATCTTTTAGCTACATTATTTTGTTGAGGTGTGGTAGGAGTTGTAGTTTGAGGTCTGATCCCATTTGCCTTATAATATTCAAAAAATTCATTTGATGTGTATTTTTCTTCTCGATCAGACCATAAAACTTTAATCTTTCTACTAAGTTAGTTTTTTACTTTTTGACGATATTCTTTAAATTTGTTTAATGCTTCATACTTATAAATTATAAGATGTACATAACTGTATCTAGAAAAGTTATGAATAAAAAATATAAAATATTGCATTTCTTTATGAGTTTAAGTCCTGAATGGACCATAAATGTCAGTACGTATGATTTTCAATAATTCAGATGCTCTAATTACATTATGTGAGAAAGGTTTTCGTGTCATTTTTTCATAAATACATGGTTCACATATATGAAATAAAAATTTATTAAAGTCAAGTATTAGATTTAATTCAACAAGTTTCTTTATTTTCTTTAAGTTAATGTGTCCAAGTCTTTGAAGCCAGACATTTACATCTACATTAAAGATAGTGTCAATATAAGCAAAAATTAAAAAAAAATTATTCATATCAGAATCATCAATTTTAAATAATCCATGATGTTTATCAAAAACTTCATCAAACAGGACTCAACCATGTTTATCCACAGTAATTTTCTCTGGTAGAAATCTAACTTCAAAACCCTCGGCAACCAAGGCTGAGATAAAAACTAAATTGTGTCTCATGGATGGTACAAACATGACATTTGACAACAATACATTATTTCTAAAAGTTTTAATGTGATAAGTCCTGACACCCAAAATAGTAGGTGTTGGTTGCCCATGTACACTTGATGTTCACGAGGCTTATACTTGACCATGTCCACCATTCCTTTATTGCTCATTGCTATATGATGTGTCGCCCTAGAGTCCACGCACCATCCAAAAAGAGCCTGGTTTGCATAAGATCATTTCGATATCACGCAGATTATATATCGCCTCTCTTTTTTCTGGTCATTCTTGTTGTTCATACTATTTTTGTTGTTTGTCTGACTCCAGGAATCTTTCTTGAAGTATTCAGGTTTTTTCACACTTAAAGCACTTGACCTAGAAGGTGGTTGTCTGCAGCTTGTAGAATGTTGGACATTTTCTCTTATCCAATTTGCCATTACCTTTAAAGGATTTCTTCTTAAAATGTGGACGTCTAACAAGGCTATAATTGTGATTGGGAGCATCCTTCATGAAGTGTAATTCACTTTTCTTATCTTGTTGCATATGTTGTTGCTCAATTTTTAATTGAGCTAGAAGCACTTCCAGGGTTAGATTTTTTGAGTTCAGTCTAAGAGCAGTTTGCACTATCTTCCATGAAGATGAGAGACTATGCAAAATGATGTATATCTACATACGGTCAGAGATTACATTGCCAACTATCGCAAAGTTCTTTGCCATAACAAGCATTTTGTTCACGTGATCAACAACATTATCAATTTCTTGCATTTGACATGAATTATATTGTTTTAGGAGTAATTGTATGTGTTTCAGAAGTAGTATCATATTATGGTATCAAACATAGACTTAGTTGTAGGGTAATCTTTGAACACCCTAATAAAGTCATCATCCATATAGGTGAGCATGATGGTTATAGCCAATATGTTGTCTCTTTTATATTTTAGAAAAACTGATTTATCCTTTTTTGTAGCTTCGTCCTCAAGGTCTCTTAATTCAGTAGTGAGGGCATTCTCGATGCTCTCTTAAGTTAAAACAAGACGAATCCTTAACTTCCAAATATAAAAATTTGTACCATTAAGTTTATCAATTTTGGCTAATTCAGTTGCACAAACCCTACTTGTCATTTTTCTTAATTTAGGTATTTTATGATGACAAAACATGATAAATATAAGTCTAACATTCAACAAGTAGATAAATAAGAGAATAATAGCGATAAACTCATAAAATATAACTTTCATAATCAACAAATTCAAGAAGAACTAACTTATTATTTCATGCAACTACCAAAAAAATGTCCGATAATCAATTTCTTGGTTTTCAAAGAAAATGAGCAAATCTGCACTTTTTGAGCACTTTCCTGTAATTTCAGAAAAAATCAGAGATGAGTACATCTAAAAAGAGTATTATCCAAAACAAAAATAGGAGCTACAAAAAATCAGAAACTTAAGCCCGTTATGGATAATATTTCAGAGTTCATGTCTCTTTCTAGAATTACCAAAAAAACAAAGACCTTTTTCGTAATTTTGGGATACAGTTGTCAAAAGCAATAAAGTGAAGGGGTTGTACAGTAAATTTATTATAGAAGGATAAAATAGATAATAAATTAAAAAGTAGGGTTAAACAAGTAATTTAACTACGTAGGGGCATGACCAGTAATACCAGAAAAGATCAGGGGTAAGAAGTAATTTCACCAGGCAAGGACTTGATCGAAATTATGAGAAAAGATCAACGGCACAGTCATAATTTCACTTGGTAAACAGTATAAAAAGCTCAAAGATTCGAGAAAAGCCAAAAGCTTCTGGTGCATTAAAAAAAATTTAGTCAGCGAGGATGATGTCGATCATCCAGTTCGATTAGCCTGCCGAATGGGTCACTGAAAAAAACAAGGAAAAAATCCATGTTTTCAGACAGCAAGGGATATGTCATTCGATCTGCCGGTTGGATCGTCGAAAAAATAGAGAAATGCAAGGTTTTCAGACAGTGAGGAGTATGTCGTTCGATATGCCGGTTGGATCACCTAAAAAAAAGGCAGGTGATGGTAGCGAAAAGAAAAAAAATGCAAGTATATATATATATATATATATATATATATATATATATATATATATAGTAGTGAGGTTGCCAGATGCTGGCGACCTCCTACAAAATATTTTTCGGTGAAGAGAGAGGTCGTCGGTTACTGGTGACTCTCTGAGAAAGAAAAAAAAGTTCTTTGTTTGATCCAAAAAAAAATGTTTATGTTTCTTTCTTTCCCAATTTTTTTTTTGACACTATGTCATCTGACATAGGCCTCGATTCGGGGTTTGTATTCTGCTTCTTTAGTTTTTTTTTGTTTATTTCTTTTAAGAACAAGGGTTGCCTGATTCCGATGACCCACTATATTTTATTTTTTTGTTTTGTTGTTGTTTTTTTTATTTATCGAGGTCGCCCGATGTCGGCGACCTTCTAAAAAGAAGAAAAAAAATAGAGAAGAGAGGTCGTCGGTTGCTAGTGACCCTCAAAGGAAACTTTTGTTTGAAAAAAAAAACTCATTTTTTTTCTTCCTCATCTTTTTTTTAATGTATTGAGATCGCCTGATGCTGGCGAACTTCTAAAAAATAGTGACCCTTTGAACATTGATGCAGACCCCAGATGGGGTTTGTGTGTTTTTTTATATATATGCCGAGATAGGGGTCACCGAAATTCGGTGACCTAACTAATATATCAGATAAACAAAAACACTAACCTTTGATTTTTGTCTTGATTTCTTGTGTTCGCCTGACGAGTGATGAACGATGTCTCCGAGCGATGAACCTCGATGACCGACTAATTTGATTTTAGACAGCAGTGAAGCGAACAGATCTCTGCATGCAACAAGAACCAAGCTCTGATGCCATTGATGGAATGAATATCTAGATGCATGCATATGAAGGTAAGGAGAACGAAGATGAAGATGGATTTGTAGACGGCCTTCTTCAGGAGGAGATATACTTCCTCAGGTTAGCTTCTTTTGTTCATTCGTGTGTTCCTGAGTAAGCCCTCTCCCTTATTTAAGGGAGAGATAGGTGCTTGAGATTTTCACCGGGTAGCTGATTACTCAACGTATGTGGGACTTACCGATTTTCTCTCCTTAGAAAGAAAATTGGCAACCGTTTCATTGCTATGAACTTATCCAAAATGATGCATGCTTCATTTGGATAA
Source organism: Nuphar pumila (assembly GCF_984573655.1). Classification (NCBI taxonomy): domain Eukaryota; kingdom Viridiplantae; phylum Streptophyta; class Magnoliopsida; order Nymphaeales; family Nymphaeaceae; genus Nuphar; species Nuphar pumila. The sequence continues at coordinate 87,548,363 of NC_143261.1, forward strand.
GGCCCTATTCAGGGCAGTTTCACACGTTGGAGAGAGAGTGGATCCACCTCTCTCCTCAACATGTGAGATCCTCCGTGAAACATGACCACGGTGGTCATGTAAGACCAACACGTCATTGGTGTTAGAAAATTAAACTTGAGATAAATTATTCAAAGTTAAACGGGGCATGGTGTCCTTGTTGAGGATGCCTGCACACACACACCGAGGGTCCAAAGCTGAGTCCGCATTCATCTCAAGTGTGATTTCTAAAAGAAACCATGAATTCAGCATGAGCTCAAGGAAGACTTGAAGATCAAGAAAGATTATCATATTGGAAAACTAGAAGATCCATCTTGGAGAAGTTAATTTACTGTTGAAAACTTGTATTTTTTTTGTGTGTTTTGCAACTTATGTATATTCTCTTGTATTATGGAAAATTATAAAATGATCTCTCTCACAATAGGTAACGTGAGAGAGACCTGTCTCATCTTGGATGTAGGCTAGAGCTTAGCCGAACCACGTAAATCATGTGATTGCTTCCCTGTGCGTGTGATCTATGTGTGTGTGATCTCTGTTTACTTTAGAGTGCTTTCAGAAGGAAAAAAAAAAAGGAAAGAAGGGGGCATGGTGCATTGAGAAAATAGTATCAGGTTGTAACATACCTTCCCTTCTTCACGCAATCACGTTTGACCTCTTTTTCATTTTCTTTCTCACATTATTTTGTAATCCCATCCAAAGAAAGTAAAAAGGTGTTACTAATTATTTCTTTGCACTTCAAAACTCAGTTAGCAGTTTAAGCCCATTTGTGACATGCCTGACTTATCTTTCAATTGTTCCTCCAGGCTTGCAGAATACTGTTGAGTTAATTTGTACATGTTTGCAATAGTAAGTGAGTTCATGGACTTGAGGAACTTCGAATCTTTATTCCTCTCTTCTTTCTCAAATGGCCTAAAGTGGCTTTTTTTAATCATGTTGCATCCACAATGTAGTTTTTTTTTTACCAATCTTGGAATAGGTTTCTCTTAAATCAAAATAAGGTTCTTTCAAATTTTGCATAATTTCCAGTTAGGGCTTAAATTACTTACGATTTGTTTAGACATTATCAGTTAACTGAAAAATTCATAGCAGGACCTTTTCATAGAAATGCATGCAGTTCTCTTTGGCAGATTTCTGCATGCTCTAACAGCCCTTTGTCTTGATGATAGCATAAAGAAACTGGATTTAGAATTAATATATTTGTGATTTCAAAACCCCTGATATTATCCCATTGACTTGAGAAAATTGGAGCCATTTTAGGGTCTATTGTTATATGAGAAAGTTCTCATATGAAAAGGTATCGGTCGCAAAATAATTATAGGAAATTGTTTTCCTCTCTGTCTCTCTCAGAGAGAGGGGCCAAACTATCATGGTCAAAGGTTATTCAATTGGATCCACTTGCCTCTTTTTTCCCATATGTATGTGCGTGTGTTTTCTCTTTATGATCAAATTTTGAGTCTATTTATCACCAAGTGGTTTAGATGCCTGCAAGTGCATATACTAATGTAAAAAAACCAGCTCTGCAGGGCTTAATTGGTCAAGAGATTCAAAGATAAAACCAAGGGGCTAATCAGATATCAAAACATAGACCCAAGGGTTTTGGTGCAGTGGAAGGGGCCTTGACCACTAGACGGGTGATCAGAGTTCCAATATTCCCATGAGCATCAGCCCCTTGCATTAATGAGGGTGAGGGATAATTAAGCCCTTGCTCACCCGAAGCTTGGCGACTCCCTGAGGGAGAGGGGTGTGCCACAGGTTTACACCATCGGGACAGCGACCATAGAGCGCGACTAGGTTTCTTATTCCGAGGGCGGTTTGCCCATCCTTCATGAAAAAAAACCAGGTTATCAAACATGATTTCTATAGAAAATAGCAGGAAAAGGAAACCTTTCTTAAAATTTATAAAGGGGGGAACATATCTCGAGAATACCAATCCATCTGCATATTTTAGTCCTAAATGTTTTGTTATCGACAAAAGATATTAGAGGCCCTTCTTGAGAACATAAGAATCTTGAAATATTTACTCAAACCAAGAGCCTAACATGGAAAAAACTAAGCTCATGGTGGAGGACAACTCACATTTCTTCCCTCAAGAATTAAGTAGAACTAAGGTCTATCATCAATGGAATCCTAGCCACCTTTCCCATGATCATGCGACTTCTTGGCAGCTTCCTCCATTTGAATTTAAGAAATGTTCTATAACTCGAAAGCTGTGAGCAAATATCATTCTTTAAATACTTAACGTGGATTACATGTGTAATATGCTAGGAGCATAGTTACGTCTCAAGGTTTGTAGTACGTACGTACTAGAGGACCACTCATCTACTTATTGGAGTTGGGACTCTCATGTACTGAAGCAACAAGTTCATTAGCGAGATGAACATCACATGTGATGACTTTGGACATATATCAATGTAACCTGTTGATACTTAATTTTTTTAGCCTGACTTCATCATTTTTTTATTGGGTTCCATGAAGCATTTAGGTTTGATTGTTTAAAGTTTCAGATATTTGAAATGAATGCCTACTCTTTTAAGAAATGCATCAAATAGGCTTCTCGCATTTACTCAGTCCAAATTGTAAGCCAAAACTGTTAGGTTAAATGTAAGATTGTATTTCTACCCTTTAGTTCATAATCATTTAGCATTTAATTTTTTTCACCGTATTTGGCACAACCGCACCATTGCTAGGGTCTCTCTCGATACCCTTCTAACTGGGATTGACAAAAAATCGCACCCCACAAACGACTTCTAACTCCCAGGATACTGGAAAACCACTTAATTATCAAATACTTCAGGTTCTGTTTGGAAGCCTTTCGTCAAAGATGAATTGCAGTTTCGTTTACACCCTCTACCGCTAAGAACAGTTGCATTGTGGTTTCCACAATACCCACTAGTAGTTGGGACCGTTGGTATTGCCAAAACACTGTTGGGATGGGTTGGCGGATCCAACATTACGGGGGTGTTTGGTTGCACACTTTTAGAATCACTCTCTCACTGGAATAAGAGTGATTCTAAAAGAGCTCCGGTTATCATGTTCAAATGAACATGAGAATCAGCAACCCCGTGAGATAAATCTCACACACGGGTGTGATTTCGAATCAAACACGGGTTTGCTTATTTATTTATAATTTATGGCTTACTAATATATATATATATATATATATATGTGTGTGTGTGTGTGTGTGTGTGTGTGTGTGTGTTATTTATTTATTTATTGATTTATGGGCTACTCAAACCATGATCCAAATGTGATAAACCCAAACCATGATCCACTAAATCCAAAAAATCCATTGATCCAATCCATGGTCCACTAGATTCAATCCATGATTCATTTCATGAGTTGGATTCAAACTTAAGCTTAACTGGATCAAACTAGGATAATTCAATTCATGATACATTAAAAATTCATGTCCAAGCTTAAGCTTAATTGGATCTAAATCTGTGATTTGTATTCAAACCATGATCCACATGAGAACATGAATCCATGTCAACTTACCCAAAAAAAAATGAATCTCATATAAATAAGATTCATTTAATCAAACCAACCAAACATAAAAAGTGAAATCTCATGAGAAGGTAAATCACATGGACTCACTTTCATTTTTTTGAAAACAACTACGTTTCAACACCATTCACAAGAAAGATGCCATCCCAAACACCATATTTTGAGAAGGCATTTTGTCACATCACATTTTGGCAAAACCATATTTTGGAAACAAATGGAGACCATTATATATATATATATATATATATATATATATATGTGTGTGTGTGTGTGTGTTTTAGTGTCGATGCAAGTGTCCCAAACAAAGCCATGATGGGCTTGCCAGTCTTAGCAATCACCACTCTTCTAGCTACATGCACTGCAAGAGTGTGTATCAGGCCTGAGAGAGCTCTGACGGTAATCCATCAGAGCTTGCTCTGATGCTGTTCAAGCTCTGATGCTGTTCATCCTTGCGATGAACAGCATCCCAAATACCATAGATGTGTCCCACATTTTTTGAAGCCGTTGATGTCTTAGATGAATGGCTGAAAAAATAGTACAACATATTGTATTTGGGTTGCCGTTCATCACATGGATGAATGGCATCAGAGTGAGCTCTGACAGATGGGTCTGACATGATATCGACTCTCTCCCCTAAATGTTTAACTCAAACAGACCCCTGACTACCCCCTTGATCGCATTAATATGTTGATGTCTAGTGTTTTCCGAACCTATATCTGTCTAGACTCGGTTTATAACAGATTTAGGTAATTTTGTATTTGAATCATTATATATAAGAATTTCACTGTGAACATTTAATACTATGTAGAGGGTCTAATGCCATATAACACTCCCCTTAAATCTTAATTTTAGGGTTCTTATCGGATAAATTAAGACATGCCCATCCTGTAAAGATTGACTTCAAAAATCACTAAGAGTTTGTCTATAAATAGTAGTTTTAGATGAGATGGTCGTGATTACTTTGTTTTTTAATGGAGAGAAACCACGTACCCCTTTGGTTTGGAAGACCGGCCAGAAGGTGTTGTTGACCATGGCCTTGTTTCATCACTCGTAGAAATCTGTGTACTCCCAGCACCCACTGGTAGGGATATACAACGAGCCGAGCTAGCTCGGGTTCGACTCATTTAAACTTGGTTCAAACTCCTTTGAAAAATAAATGAGCCCAACTTTGAACAAGGTTTCAGGGAAACACATAAACGAGCCAAGCTTGAACTGGCAGCAACTCAAATAAGCTCAGTAAGCCTGATTACGCAATGCCCTCTTTCTATGTCGCTACATTTCTATCTCCACCAGTCAATAACATATATGTTGAGCAGAGCTACTGCATCCTTCACCCTGAGGTCCTCAGCTAATACATTCTGAATATCCAGGTAGTCTTTCATCTGGAATAGAAAGTTCTCTATGGCATTGCTATCCCTGGAACCATTAAGCTTCGCTGGCCTCGGCATATCTATCTTTGATGGCCTATCACCATTTTCGCCATTTAAGGTCACTGTCCACTGCAAAGTAAGGTTCTTCAACTGAAGCTCTCCTATTTTAGTCTGCAAAGTGATCACTGTCATATTCGATGAAGTAACTCATCATATCAGCAAGTTCACCTGCTCTCGCAGGCTATTCACCTCTTCGTCCAGTCCTCTGAATGACTCAAATGTGTGTGAAATCGCTTTTTCATGTGAAGTCACATTAGCCACCAGTTTATTGACAGTCTCAGTCATTTGCTCATGACTCCAAGGTGAACCCATCTCCTCGGTCTCGGTGATTGTCTTACCTTTGGTGTTACGCAAGTTGTATTGGGGTGCCACGATATCTTGCTCACAAATCATGTCATGTCGATGCGTCTCTCGATACCGACTTCAGTGTCACTTATCCAGCTTGAGAACGGGCTCTAGTATCACTTGTCACTAGCATATTTCTTCAATAGGCCAGTGTGGCGCGACGGTCCTTTCTTACCGCCACAAGCCTTTCTGATCGCTTGCTTGCTGCTTTCGCTGCAGAAGATTTGAGTATAGAGAGTGCAAAAGAGCGAAAGAGAAGAGAGGGAGAGAAATTGCAATCACTTGAAGGTAATCACAATGAGGGTGAATAAAGAAATCTCAACGCATTTGCATTCATTAATTATTTTGCGAGCAGGCTCATTACAGTTCTAATCTACGAGCTAACCCTTTAGGGTATTGATCAACCTAAACCAAAGTGCATGGGTGGCCCAGAAAAGGTTAAAGTGACTCAACACTTATATCAAGATTCAACCAAAGCAAAACAAACTCTAGACACAACTATACAAAGTAGGTCAGAGGGAAACACCCTTATAGCTTCTTATTTTTGTACCTACAATTAGAGGTGAACTAGTAATTTTAGGTCATATACACGCATTTTTTTAGGAACACAGTGTTCATCTTAAATATTTTAATACTGATACAGCCTATAAATATAAAAATCCACTATCCAATAGGTGCCTCTATATTGTCTTTTTTGTTTCCTCTTTGCTTCAACATGAAAGAAGTATTCAAAAAAGTGAGTAGATGTATGTGGCTCATGTCTTAACCAAGAGCAATACATGCAGAAGTAATAAAGGTATGAAACTATTGAGCTAAAAAATCATGGGTGCAAGTTGTAACAAATCAATTTGACCAATAGATGTGTTTAACATGCTTTATTTATCGTGATCAAATGTTTGGACATGATTTTTTCAGTCTTAAATTTTTTGAATAGTGTGAGCTATTAATTTTTCAATCTCATACAAAAATTACTTACATGTCACAGAGCTCATTTTCCACTAAAAAAAAACTATGCAGACCACATTTATGGGGTTTAATTTTCAAAAAATAATAAAATATAAAAAGGGGGTGTTTTTTACTCAATAGTTTCATATAGGGGTGTCAACCAGTCCGGTTTTCCTGGGCCCGACCCATACCGAACCCTATAGGGTCCGGGTATGGTGATAAATAAGAAGGCCCGATTAAAACCTAGGTCCGGACCTGAAAGTCGGATTAATACATGGATCCAGTTATAGTTTGTGAAATTTTATACCCGACACAAGTTTCGATTAAGACCCATAATTTTCAATGTAAAATGATAAAAAAAATATTATTTTACCGGGTATGACCCGGGTCTTGTTCATGTTTCTTATCCGTCCAGGTATGATTTCTCTTATGATGGGTCCGATTAGACCTGGGTCTGGACCCGATATCATACCCTAAAATTGAGGCCAAGTCTGATTCACGTGGGTCCAAACCAAACTCGACCCGTTGACACCCCTAGTTTCATACTTTCATCAGAATCATGCGGTTTTTCTGCCCAGATTGAATAGAAGAGACTCATAGAGGCAATGACTATTACATTTTGGTTGCAGTCACTAAGAATAAAAACAAGGCACCTTTTTTTTTCAATATAGAGAAATCACTGGTATGACTTGGATGTCCTGTTATGGATTGAGAGGTGTCACGTTGCTCGTGGACTTGAACCAGTGTTCGCTGTGTAAAATTCCTAAAGATATTTTTTTTTCATTTGGCTTTGATCTTGTAGCAAAGGATGCATGCCCCAGGTATAAAACCCTCAACCTCATTTATCTTGAAGGCCTTAATCCAGTCCACCTAAACAGGTGTGCGGAGCCCTCGTGGACACAGATGGAGATTAGTTTATTATTTTCAATAACTTTTTTTTTTATTTTGCATAATATTTCAATAAAAACATTTTTTTATACATAAAAATAAAAATGGTCATTTCATTGTCGTTTTACTATCGTTTGGTGCGCTTGTTGGCTGATGAAGTACAAAAACCATATTTACACCATTATCGATTTAATAATTTTATTTTTTATCTGTCTTGGCCAGGGAGTCAGTTAGGCCAATCAGCCACGAAGAGTTGATCAGGACAATTAGGCTCAGGGAGTCATTCATGATCTGCTTGCACAAAGTCACCTTTTGCAGGCTTACTAGCTTGACCCCCATGTTTAGTTTGAATATCATGTCTGTGTGGGGAGTACACTAGAGCACTGAAAAGATTTCACGCAGCAGCTGTGGCAGTTCGAAGTTGCCACACATATTCGAAAAGTTGTTTTTCCTTGGAATGATAAGTGAAAGAAATGGTAAATCAGGCAGAGAAGATGATTCGTATTGCTCTGTTCAAAACAGAAAAAGGAGAACAATATAAAGTACAAGGTGTCTCGTCTCTTAATAATGTTGGGACGTTATCTTTACGATTCTAGCTAAAGTTGTTTCCTAAAAATTGTGAAGGCATATCAGAAAACGTATCTTCCCTGTTGTACAACAAATGAACTAAATGAAAAACAAATGAGACCAGTAAATATTAACAGTAAAAATAAGAGACGTAAATGGTAACTTCTAATACGCCCTCTCAAGTTGTAGCATGTAGATCTAACATGCCCAACTTGGTCTTCAATAGAGATAACAGTTTGCTGCCCAAAGCCTTGGTAAATAGATCTGCACACTGTAAGGTTGTAGGAACGAATCCGGTCTGGATCATGCCGCTTTGGACCTTCTCTCGGGTGACGTGACAATCGATTTCAATATGTTTTGTGTGTTCATGGTAGACTGGATTAGCAGCAATATGTGTAGTTCCTTGATTGTCACAGAATAGGAGCATGGACTGAGGGTGAGTCATTGACCAATACTCGGTCTATGCGAGGAGCAGAAAATAATTGTTTGCTTCTTGGATTTCCAAACTATAGGACTGTTCCTGATCATGATGCAATAAGATGAAGTGAGTCTAAGTAGAGAATGCTAAAACACAATACATGTAAATAGAACCATGAATACATCATACATACTTTAATTATAAACAATCATTTAAGTAGATATTCATTCAGAGCATGATTTATCAATACATACCACTAATTAATTCATAAGCCACTATCACAATTATGCATAAGGAGTTAAATAATTATTGTACTTACCGATGTGAATTCATATCTCCTTCATGCATTGAGTGACTTTAATTTTTTTTTCTTAAGTGATACATGCAATGTTTAAACTAATGCACATTCAATTATTCTTTTGATATCCTTACTCTGTGGGTAATAACACAGACTTCACCTGGATCAAGGCAATGTCTTAGGAGGGAGTATATTCAAACAAGTTATGGCCTAACCCTAGTTGTGCACCAGTCACCAGTCCTATGTGAGGGACGAGCTTCTCGAGAGAGAACTTCCAACACCTCTATCATGATATATCAGACTTCACTCATGAGTTACATACCTACCACACCCCGTGGCTACTGTAGAGGTTTCTCCTATCTTTGTGCGGAGAGAGAGGCAACTTTTTATGCTTTAAATAAACTTTTCACGAAGCAAAAAATATCACTTACCCTCTCATTGTAAGCATAAATAGAATTAATATGTGCATTTGATCTTTTATTATATTAATTTTATTGTCATTCATGCACGAACACAATTAACCTACACTACAACAAAGCAGTAGATTAGCGACGACCACATTCCGTCGCTAACATGGTTAGCGACGGATTAGCGACAACGAGGCAACAGTATGCTTACGTCGCGAATATTTCGACGCTAACTGGCGACGGAATTATTCCGTCGCCAGATCCGTCGCTAATTGCGACGGAATAACGAGCGCTATATTTTGTCGCCAATCCGCCGGTACTCAACGTCGACCACCGCTTGGCGACGGATTTAATTTCGTCGCTACGCCGTCGCTAGATTAATATGAATAGCGACGGATGGTTCCGTCGCTAATCCGTCGCAAACACGAAAAAAAATTAAAAAAAATTTATTTGAAAATTAATTACCGGGAACTGTACAATTTATATTTCCTGTACAATTTATATTTCCTATAAATAAAAAACAAACCACACAAAAAAATTCATATAACAAGAATCTACAACAATTAATCGTTCCACCTTAAAATTAAGAAGTTTAATTATTTACAATTCAACAATTACAATTAGGAAAAATAAAAAAAATAGAACTTCTTCAACACAGTCCTCTAATCATCGCCAAGATTTTGTGCGTCTTCTTGTTCATTGTCTTTATCTGTCCCTTCAGCTCCACTACCCGGATTATCGCTAGCAGCCTACACAAGAAAAGAACAGTCAATATTGATAAACAAAATATAATGAAATAAATTACACACTATATGTGATTCTATCATGTGCTCATGTGTGATCTAAGGCAATAAAAAAACTCTATATGTGATTCTATCATGCTCATATGTGCTCTAAGGCAGTCAAAAAATTGAATATGTGATTATAGCATGTTCATATGTGTTCTAAGGCATCTAAAAAAACTCTATATGTGATTCTACTATGCTCAGATGTGCTTTAAGGCAGGCAAAAAACTGTATATGTGATTCGATCATGCTCGTATGTGTGCTAAGGCAGTAAAAAAATTGAATATGTGAATATAGCATGCTCATATGTGCTCTAAGGCAGTCAAAAAACTGAATATGTGATTCTATCATAAATGATATATAACATATTCATATGTGTTCTAAGGCAGTAAAAAAACTCTATATGTTATTATAGCATGCTCATATGTGTGCTAAGGCAGTCAAAAAACTGAATATGTGATTATAATATGCTCATATGTGTTCTTAGGCAGTCAAAAAACTGAATATGTGATTATAGCATGCTCATATGTGTTATAATGCAGTCAAAAAAACTTTATATGTGATTCTATCATGCTCATATGTGTTCTAAGGCAGACAAAAAGTTATATATATATGTGATTCTATCATGCTCATATGTGTGCTAAGGCAGTAAAAAAATTGAATATGTGAATATAGCATGCTCATATGTGCTCTAAGGCAGGCAAAACCAAAAATTTTATATGTGATTCTATCATAAATGATATATAACATGTTCATATGTGTTCTAAGGCAGTCAAAAAATTGAATATGTGATTATAGCATGTTCATATGTGTTCTAAGGCATCTAAAAAAACTCTATATGTGATTCTACCATGCTCAGATGTGCTTTAAGGCAGACAAAAAACTATATATGTGATTCGATCATGCTCGTATGTGTGCTAAGGTAGTCAAAAAATTGAATATGTGAATATAGCATGCTCATATGTGCTCTAAGGCAGTCAAAAAACTGAATATGTGATTATACCTGAGAGGGACCTGGAATCGAAGATCCCCTATCCTGAACAGCGGCCTTGATATCATTTCGGAGAAAGGGGGCGACGGTGTATTGAAAGTAGTTATTCAGTGATTCATTAATGATCTCGCGTACATCATCACCAGAAAGAATAGTCGGCTGCTTGGAGCTTATGTCGGCGCAAGAAGTCGGTGAGCCGTAACTGGAAGAACCAATAACTGGTGAAGTGTTCATATTACTCCCAAACCCGAACACGCGACCTTTTTTTGGTTCACCTACTGCAGTCACCCATGCTGTAGGATCAAATGATGGATGCTGAGTAGCGTCTTTGCCATATCGCTCTACCATTTGTTGCTCATATGCCTCCTACAAAATAATGTTTAAAGTATTCATTAATAATTAATGATAACATTATGATAACTTGCATATATATTGCAATGATTATTAATAGAATTAATACATACCGTTGTCGTTCTCGCCTTCTCTGATACGAAGACTCCCGTGGTCTTCCGTTTATGTGTTTCTACAAACACATCCTTATATGGTACACTGCCTCCTTTTTCTGCTTTCTGCGAAGTTAAATGATAAAAGATTTAGTACACAAGTTTGCAACAATACTTATAAAATTAATATTATATATTGATGAGTTACCATTTTCTTTAGGTGGCTCCCAAATGTCTTAGATCCACCTGTGTGTAGATGGGCTTCGGGCATCTTCGATCGATTTTGTAAAGCCTTCGCAGAGCGATTTTTAAATGCATCTCCCGCCCACTTATCACACATTTTATCCTAGTAATCTCTCCTGATAGTAATAGGACCATGGCCCTTCCACAGTAATGGATCATCTACTACGCCAGATGCTTTTTTTGTTGCAGTCTTCATAGTGTGCAGCATGCCTGCAAATCGATTGGCAGCCACCTTCTGCCACACCTTCCTTGCATCATTTTCTTCCACCGTAGTTGCGAAGCGATTCGAAGCCTACAAATATTTTCAGAAAGTTAGTAGACATTGCTTAAATAAATTAAATATGAAACACATTAACTATGAGGAACAACTGTATACCATGAATGAGGACCACAATCTGTCTAACACCTCCTTTGGGTACTCTTTCCATTGAGCAACTGGTCCTGGTAGATATTGAAGAAGTGAATTCCTAATCTCCCGTACTACTTCTTGTGGCTCAAACCTCGTGTTGCACATGAATTGTTACACAGTAAATATCAATATAAAATATTTAAAAGATATGCAATAATTTAAAACAAAATACTTACGGTCGATTATCGATATACACTATTCGAATGAGTCTTCTTGTGCCAGCCTGAGAAGACCCTGTTTCCTGTGTTGGCTGTTGACTTGTGTGATCAACTGGTGTAGGTGGGTCGTGTACAGGCGCAACATCATCTGTAAAAAAATACATTAGAAATTCTCAGAATGTGCATTTGAACAAATCAAGCATCTAATTAGTTATATGATATACCTATCACAGGAGCCCGTGAAGATGAAGGCTGAGCCTGGCTACTACTGGATGAGCGACCACTATAACCTCCACGAACCATATTCTAACAAATAACATATGTCATACAATACATTCAAATAATTCACATCAAGTATTACAATGCAATCAAGTCATTCACATCAAACATTGCAATGCATTCAAATAATTCAAATCATTGGCATCAAGTATTGCACTAATTCAAATCATTCGTTAATTGCATAAATTATAATACATTCAGATAATTCAAATAATTCACATCAAGTATTACAATGCAATCAAGTCATTCACATCAAGCATTGCAATGCATTCAAATAATTCAAATCATTGGCATCAAGTATTGCACTAATTCAAATCATTCGTTAATTGCATAAATTATAATACATTCAGATAATTGAAATCATTCACATCAAGTATTACAATGCAATCAAGTCATTCACATCAAGCATTGCAATGCATTCAAATAAAATTTATGATCATTCACACCAAGTATTGCAATACAACTCACATCAAGTACTACAATGCATTTAAATAGAAGTTTGTAGTATAAGATTTTGCTCACTAGCTTGAGAATTCTTCCTAGAGCGTTGTAGTGATTTGGACAAGCATCAATCTTTTTGTAACCCATACCTAGAGCGTTGACCATAACTTTCGCACGATAGAAATTTTGTGGCAATTTCTCATCTTTAGGCAACATACTCTTCACAATCATGCACAAACGGTCAAAACATGATTGACTCAAATTATACTCGGACTTCAAATTCATTAGTTGAAGAACTGCAGACAAGATAGTGTGACTCTCACAACCGTTTCAAAGTGGCTCATCAGCATCTTTAAGTAAATCATAAAATCTACTAGCTGCATCGTTTGGTGATTCTTCATCTACGGCAGTTCTTACATCACTAGAACTCATAGCAGAACCCAGTTCTGTTCCTGCAGCATCAAATATCAAATTCGTATATGGATTATCGTGCACCACATTCACCCGTGCATCAAAATCGTTTCTAAATTCTTCTCCATGAAACATCCAGTTCTGATAATCACTCACAAAACCCTTCCTGTATAGGTGATGTCTAATGCCATGAGGTTCTACAAATCGATTATTCTTACAAATCTTGCAGGGACACCTAATCCGACCTGTGGGATCTACCGTACTGACACTTGCCGTTGCAAATTCAATAAAACTATTGACACCATCCATATATTCATGCGATAACTCATTGTCCACTATCCTACGGTACATCCATTCACGGTTTGCAGTCATTCTGTCGTATGATGTTACGAATAGTATCCTAACCAGTTAAAAGAGAACCATCAGAATGCTATGATAAAGAAAATATCAAATTTATCATGCAATATATGATGTCATACAATCACAAGAATTATAATGCATGCATTGATAACTTAATATTTTCATGTGCAAACTATTCATGACACGATACATTCATTTGAAGCATGCTTTCAGTATACAATTTCACATGGAAGACATAATCAAATTGAAAGTAACTACATGTAAGCATGGATACAATCACATCAAACATTGCAATACATCGAAATAATTCATATCAAACAAATGTCAAACATGTACCTGCAGCAAACACAATTCAATATCCCACTAACTACTACCATGCATAGCATGGACTCCGTACTCCAAAAATAAGAACACTTCTATTCTCATACATTAAAATCATGCTCAGCATGATCTCCGAACTCCAACAAAGCAGTCCTAGATATCAACTAAGTGAGTGTGTGAACAATAAAGTGTTACATTCAATAAATTAAATAACATGTGATGCACTTGCATCACTTACTCACCACGGGTATTTACCCGGTTTGCATTTTTTTGTCACTTACTTACCACGGGTGGCGGGGCACAAGCGAGTTCCGTTGAGAAATCTGCAAAAAACACTGTGTTAAAATGAATATTGAAGCTAATTAGGGAAACACAAACACTTATGCAATGCAAAAAACAACTAAACTGTTGATGATATATCTAATGATGAAATGCGATGAAGTCAGGTTGTTAGATGACAATACACAGTCTTCCAGTGTTGCCTGGAGCCTGCTATACTTTTTCATTGTTAGCTTTTTCTTTTTAATAGTCATTTTATTGTTAACTGTATTCATTAGGGTCGAAGATGTCGAGGTTGCACTATCTGCAATGGTGGGCACTCAGGTACAAATCCTGCAAAGGCTATCACCAGCTTGACTACCCAAAAAACAAGATAGAGAAAAGAAAAGAAACAATAATATCTAACCACGGTTTCTGGAATTTTTAAAATATGCCAAGGTTTGCTTTTTATTGAAGAAAAAATAAACTATCTACTTTTGTGGAATAGCTTCACTGGTAGATCTTTTCATGTTGTCTTTTGTGGAAATATTGCTCAGAGTGCTATCCTCTCCTCTTCCACAAGTTACATTCATTGAACATGGAATGCATACCAAACCGAGAGTGTTAAACCTTCTAGCTCCTTATTTTGGAAATCCCAGTTTTGCATGTTAGTTTTACTAATTCCTGTAAACTCCTTGTCTCCATTCTATTTTATTTTCTTGTTCTGATTCACTGCTCAAGTGCAATCTTCTCAATGATTCACACAACAAATTTATCAATTCATGTCTCTGGAAAATGTTTCTCTTCCTTACTTAATTTGAAACGAGGAAATCCTGCTCAAATATTTGTTCTGACTTCTTTCCCTTCTCTTGTTCTCATGTTGATGAGAAGAGTTTCTCATCTGCCATGTTTTGCTGGCTTATTCTGATGCGGGACTAGGAATTCTGAATTTTATCTAGCTACATAGTTACCACTTACCAGGAAATGAAATGGATATGAGAAGCAGAAGCAGAGAAGTGGGTGTTGAGCAAAGAGTTGCTTGCTTGAAGGGAGCTTTCTCAGGTAGCAAGAAGCTTCGGGTATCTATGTCTAGCTTCTCTCTCTCTCTCTTGTTTTCTCTGTTTGCTGCCTGGAGATTCATTTACTGTAAGCTTCTCTTGAGCTTGCTTTTTCTAGAGCAGAGTACATCTTTGTTGTCTATTGCTGTTCACCACATGGGAGGCTCAGACGTGAGGTGAGCTCACCCCAGGGGAGGCTCAGACGTGAACCTGGCCCAGGCGAGGGCTCGACCCTGGCCTCAACGAGCACACCTTATGGCTCGAGCATGAGGCTGGCTCAAGCGAGGACTCACCTCAGGCTATGAGCCTGAGGCAAGCCCGGCTCAGGCGAAGCCTCACCTCAGGCCATGAGCTTGAGGCAAGGCAAGCTCAGGCGAGGTTCGCCGCCGATAGCCCGGGCTCAACCTCATCGGCCATCGTCGGGGCGTACAGCGTGAAGAAGAAGAAGAAGAAGAAGAAGAAGAAGAAGAAGTGATTACCTGCGCGTCGCCGGGCGGTGGCGGGAGGTTGACGGGGAGCGGCAGCTGGCGAGCGGTGGACGGGGAGCGGCGGCTGGCGAGCGGCGGCGGCCGGACGGTGGCGAGAGCCGACGGGCGGCGGGAGGGAGAGGGCGGCGGGCGGGAGCAATACAGCGAAACAGGAAAAAGAGAAAGAGAGATGGGATTAGGGATTTACGCGACATTTAGCAACGGCTTAGCGACAGAATATTTCCGTCGCTAAGCCGTCGCTAAATCAAAATACAAAAAAGCGATGGAATATATTCTGTCGCTACGCCGTCACTAATTAGCGACGAATTAGCGACGACAGAGTTCCCTCTCTAAATCCATCGCTAAAATGGTGTTCTTGTAATAAAAATTAGCGACAAAAATTGCAGTCGCTAATCCGTCGCTAAGTAGCGACAGATTAGCGATAAAAGTTGTTTCCTCGCTAATCCGTCGTGAATTAGCGACAGATTCTATCTCTAGCTAATCTGTCGCTAATTAGCGACGGAAAAAATCCGTCGCTAATTTTCGTCGCTAATTAACAATTTTCTTGTAGTGCTATTTTGAGGTTACATGTCTCCATTTTAGGCATATTGATGCATGATTTTCAATGTCTTCGTAAGCATAATGCATTAACATTTATTCACACACTGCGCATTTACATGTCAAGCATTGTATGTCCTTCATATCATGCATTTATAAAATCACATACCACACATTAGCATACTCACATGTCATAAATTTATATAATTCAGTGGCATACATTTGCATATTTCAGTGGCATGCATTAACTTAATTTTTTGACATGCATCAACATAAATTTGTGGCATACATTTGCATGTCTAACTAAAATTAATGTCATTATATCGTAATGACATTTAACATATCAATTTGGGAAGCATACGCTTTGTTCATGCAATTGGCTCGTTTTCTAGTTAAGGGTTTGCTTAAGCAGAAAATATGATGTTGTTACAGTAGTTGTCAAATAGTGTACAAATTGTGTTCGGATTATAAATTTTTATCAGGAATACCCACACATGTTATCACCGCAAATCATTCGTCAAAACTCCTCGTAGTTTGGGAGTTACGCAATTTATCGAAGGTTGTTCAATTCCAAACTGCATAGGACTAAACATGTTCTTGGCACCGGACTATCATAAAGGTTCAATCCATATGCACTGATCAGACAGTAATAAAATTCATAATTTTTATCATAAATTTTCACACGTGTTAGCTTTCATAATAGACCCTACTCTGAATTTTTTATAGAAACTATTTTTTGTAAATGTAAAAAAATTCAGAACTTGCATGGAATTTTAGGGATTACAGGTACATAGAAAAATTCCAGAATTTATGTCACATGTCATACCACGTGTGATCTAACATGTGTAGAAATTTTGTCCCCAGATTCTACGTATTCTGGAAATTAAAAATCTGACACTGAGACATGTCTGAAATAGTGGTGCAAACCCGAGCAGATTTATGGTCTTAGTTTGCGGTTGGTGTATCTCTCAAACCATACCACCTTCAGGCCTCATTTCTGGGCTGAGACTCCTATGTGTGTAGAAAACCCCAAAGAAATTTGGCAGCCTTAAGTTTCCCGGTTTGAGAGTTACAAGTCCAACACAAAAATCACTTAAGTCCCAAACACGAATCTCGTTTCAAGTACTTAGTTTAAAATTTTAAATTGTACGTTAAACAAGCAACAAAAATAATATGACTCTCATGCATGTAAATTTACATAATCAAACATGATACAATTATGTTTAAGCTACAAATTAACATTAGATGATCATGCTGCAAACAAGAGTATAAGCCATTTAACCCTGTATTGCTCGATTGACCCGTGGTTCACATAATTAACCATAAAAATCAAGTTTTTATTTTTGAAAGCATGTTAATCAATAACTAAACATATTTTAAGATCTATTTAAGAATTCTACGATCAACATATAATACAAATAACATGCTGATATCATAAATTAAAAGGAATGAACTCAAAGAACGTAATAATTCCCTATAGGGATTTTTTTAAAGCATCAATCAACCCCAACTTTGTTAGAGGTTGATATGAACTAGATCTTATAGACGTCCACAAAAAACCATTTTCAAAAAAAGTTATAACTTATAAAAAATTTGGGTCTTTTCTCCACCTCTTTTTTTTTAAATCAGTAAACTGATGAGTCCTAACATCATTAAGAACTTATACGGTTCAATTTTCATAAGGTCCTACGACTGATACACTTGTGAATCGATCTTTCTAAAATTGTTTTTTAGAAACCCTGTATTTTTACATAAATTTCGTATTTTACTCGAAATGGTTTCAGGTCATCGTACTTCCAAAATTCGTATTAGTTATAATGAGAGTTATGATTTATATGATATCTGAAATTTCGTATTGAACCCTTTAGTATGTTCATTGATCATGTTCTATGGATAAGCAATCTAAAAAATGCATTAAAAACCCATTCTTGTCAACATTTTTGAGAAACTGCTTAAAATCAAAATAAAGTTAAAATTGCCAATTTTCAAGTCTTCCCTACATTTTTTAGTGTTTTGAGTAGTTTAGGATTTTTTCAATTGTAGTTTAATTAGTTTAGGAATTTCAACTAATATTTTACTTTGTTTAGAATTGCCTTTTTCTGAAAAAAAAATTTCTAGAGGTGCTCATTTGAAATTCTTGAAAATTTAATGGAGTTTTTAAAAAATTGTGTTTTGACTTAATTAATTAGTATAAAAACCAACTTTTCAATAGAGAGGGGATCTCCCTCTTGAGAAAACATGCCAGCCTCTGTCTTCCTCCTCATTTTTGTTCCCAACTGGTTCTCCATATTCTCTTCTTCTATCTCTCCCATTTTCTTCTTGCTCCTAATCCCTTCTAGCCTTAGTTTCTTCTTGTCTCCATCGTCAGAGGCACGTGCAACTCGGAGGAAAGATCACTTCTTTCTCTCAACCCTTTCATTGGAAGCGGATCGTGAGGTTTGCTTCTTCTCCTCCTTCTCTTTATTGGTTTTTCGCATTTAGATTTGATTTGTTTCATTTCATGCATATAAAAAATATTTTTTCATCTCATACCTCATATTTGATTCTTTTTATAGTGCATAGCATCTAGAATAAGTTAATTTTTGTTCTATTATCTTCATATTAGACTAGATATTCATTGTATTCGTCATTGTTGGCAGTTTTTAATTTCTTTCATTTGTATTAAGTTTGGTGAGTCAGTATCGTTAGCACAAAATTTATTTTAGTGTTTTTAATCATCCATACATAGATTATAGCATTGTGTTGAGCTTGTGGAAAACATAAAATAACTTTCCCACGTCAGGCCATTGCATGTCATGACTTTAGATCAGTTAATCTAATCGCGTGATTAGATCTACCCGGATCTAAGCATCTTTTTTTTGTTTGAGAGACCGATCAGTCGGCTGAATTAGGCTGACAGATTTAAGGAGAATCATGGTGATCTGGACAGTCTAGATTATGCATCTCAGAGTTTTCATTAATTTGATCGGTCTAGATCATCAATACAATCAGCCGATTCATACGGCTTGGAGTTATCTCAAAACCGAATGCTTGAATAAGTCAAATTGATTTTTTTGTTTTTCTGCATGTAAGGTGTAGTTAAAAATCTGTTTTCATTCAGTTAGTGTTTAGGATAATAGTTGTTCGGGTGTTCTTGTTATTCATCAATTAGTTATTTAGTAATTTGGTATAGCTTATTTCATGGTTAGTCTTTTTTTATTAGTTAGTCTTCCTTTTTTCTTGTATTCATTACTTGTTAAACAAGTTCAATATATTAGTTTAGACTTACTTATTCGAAGGATTATGTTTAGTTGTTTTTTAATCAATGTGTTTCCAGATTTAATTATTTAGAGTTTAATTTAGAGTATTTTATAATTAGTTAAGTTCTAGTTCATTATTAACATTAATTAGTTTTGGGACTCACAATTTCTTGATTCTAGTTGGTTAAAAGTTGTTTTTTTTATTTTATATTCAATTAGATTTCATTAAGTGTTAAAGTTAGTTAGTTTAGTTTCATGTTTTTATTGTTTTAGAATTAGTTAGTTTGTTTTAAGTTGTTCCAAGATTAGTTTGTTTGTTAATTTGATTGTTACATGTAGTTTCTTTCTTGTTTCTAGTTAGTTAGGTTGCTACATAGTTTGTTATTTAGCTTGTTATTTGCTACATGTTAGTTATTTGTTATAAGTTTGTTATAGTTTGTTAGATTTTTGCTTTTCTTGTTTGGAATATTAGATGTTGGTATAGTTTCTTTGCTTTGTTCTGCTTGTTTTGTGTTTTTGTTTTGTAGAAAAGTGGTTATGCATGTGATAGGCCCTCAAAAGTGCCTCTAAAGAGCTCTCTGAAGTCTCTAAAAGGTCCCTTGAAGGTCCCTAAAAACCCCTCAGGTACTGATCATATTAAGATGTGTGAGAAACATAAGCAGTGAAGAGCAAAGTAACTAGAGCTCAAGCAACTGAAGACCTTTTTATTTTCTTTTAGATTAGGGTCATTTATTTAATTTTAATTTGAGTTTGTAATAAGACCATTTATTCTTTTTGAGCCCTCTACAAGAGGGTAATTCATTATAATAACTAGTTACTTTCACTTATTTATTTTTAAAGGCAATAAAGCTTGCAATTTGTGTGGAATACAAAGTTTGTTCTCTCATTCCCTGAGTTTGACCCGGATCTCACCCTAGTATGAGTTGGTTTTTATTATTTGGTGTCTGGCTTTCACAAAACATTTTTATTAAAAATATCTCTTTAAAAATCTATTTCATAAAACTTACACCATTTTTTTTGGCATCGTTGCCAGGGAACAACGATAGAAAAATAAGTATTCACTTCATTGTCTCTTATGTGTTCTCATTTTATTTAGGACTGTTAGTTTTTTTTTCTGTTATTTATTTTGGATTGCTAGTTTATTTTTCTGCTCATTAATTAGGATTGTTAGTTTATTTGTGTTCTTAGGATTTGTAGAACCACGTTGCTTGAGAGCTCTAGAGACCAGTTTACTTTTTCTATACAACACACCTAGTAGGTTACCAACTTAGTAGGTGATTGTACATGATTGGTACAATGCACATAGTTTTCTTTCTGCAAAATATATGCTTGAGTGCAAGTGTGTGGTGCATATTTACTATTTCCTACTTTATTTATTTCTTTTATTTTACCGGCTTTGCGGTTTGTGCTGTTGATCACGTGCACACGCTAGGCTTAGGTAAAAAATACTCTCTTATGATGGTTGCTACATCGATCTCTACCTGCGGTGTATGCATGGGAGACACTCACGTGACCTTGAGCTTATAGACCCTGTAGAGGACCCCGAGTCCATCATTAGGAAATCCTGCAGACTTAGTCCCATGGTTGAAGATCAGCAGTTAAACCATCTCCTGAGGGAGTACTTTATTTCCAATGCTTATACACCCACCTCCTGCATCGCAAAACCTGATGTAGGAGCGAATCATTTCAAAATCAAGGTTAGTGTTATACATATGTTACCCTCATTTTATAGCCTTAGTAACGAGCACCCCTATTGTCATCTCGATGAGTATCTCAAGATCGGCTCTATGGTATGGATCAACAATTTTGGAGATAATGCATTGCGTTTAGCTTTGTTTCCGTTCTCACTCAAGGATAAAGCCAAACACTGGCTTAAGTCTTTAGATAGTGTTCAAATTACCGTTTGAGAACAAATACAGAGAGAGTTTCTCAAGAAATACTTCTCAATTGGTAAGATGAACCAGTTTTGAAAGGCTATCACCAGTTTCTCTCAAAATTGAGGGAGAACTATTTCACAAGACCTAGGATAGGTTGAAAGACCTACTCAGAAAGTGCCTCCATCACGAGGTGCCCCAATGGAAGCTGGTACAGTACTTCTACGATGGCCTGACTAAGAAAGATAGGCAAATGATTGATTCTTCGTATGGAGGTATGTTCATACTCAAGAGCGACTATTCAAAATATTGAGTGAAAACTCTATGCACCATGCTTTGTCCTCGAGATTTGATAAGACCACATCTGCTCCTAGTGGTCCTAAAAAGGGAAGAACTTTTTAAGTTAGGTTCAACCAAAAATTGCAAATTAAAGTGGACCAGTTGACTAGAAAAGTTAACCAACTGCTAGCCAACCCAACTTCAATAAATCATGTGAGTAAAGTATGCAAGCTATGTGCTAGCCCTGCATACTATGTTTTTGACAGTCCGACAATACCGCTCTATCCTAAATTTGTTCAGGAGCAGGCGAATGTTGCCCAAAGTTTTGCCAGACTAGTGCATGATCCATATGCGCCTACCTATAACCTAGGATGGTAAAATTACCCCAATTTTGTATGGAGAAATCCACACAACCCATTCTTCATTCCTTCCCAGACACAAGTTAGACTGGGTAACTTTCCACAAAGTTACCTAAGGCATGCATTCTCACAAGCCACTTCATAGCTTAGCTTGCCTCCTCCTCAAGAACCCATATTGAGTCAATCCTTTCAGAAGAAGCTCGTCGAAGCCTTTTCTGACATAAAGGCTAACCTCAATTCTCATACAATGTCAATAGTCAAGCTGGAGACTCATATGAGACAGTTGGCTGAGGCCTTGAGCAGATGTCATGAAGGGAACCTTCGTAGTCAGCCTGTCGTCAACTTGAGGGGCAAGATACTCATGCATTCTGGTCTGCACATGACTGACTCACACCACGAGCAGGTCTATGCTATTACTACCCTCAGAAGCGAAAAAGAATTCCATAGAACCAAGGAGATTGCAGAAGAAAGAAAGAGATAGATTATTAAGCAGTCAGTCCCTATTAAGATATCTCAGGAAAGTAGGAGGGCTCCTCCATTTGAGCCTTCTAAATCATATATATCAAAGGCCCCCTTTTTTGAGGCTTTAGAGAGACCAAAATTTTTTGGCAAGCAGGAAATAAAAATGCAAGAAATGCTTGAGATATTTAAGTATGTTCACATAAATCTTCCCCTGCTCGACGCCATCTAATAAGTGTCTACCTATGCAAAGTTTCTTAAAGAACTTTGCACGCAAAAGAGAAAATCAAGATCATTGCCCAAGAAGATCTTCCTGACTGAGCAGGTGAGCTAAGTGTTTTGGCACCAAGCCCCACCTAAACTAAAGGATCCAAGGGCACCGATCATCTCTTGTGTCATCGAAAACATGACCATTGAGCATGCTTTGCTCAATCTTGGGGCCAATGTGAAAATATTACTGGGTTCATTTTATGACATTTTTGAGATTGGGGATTTAAAACCCACTATGATCGTCTTACAGTTGGCCGACAGGTCTACCAAGCTTACTCAGAGAATCTTAGAAGTTGTGTTAGTCAAGGTCGAGGACTTTTATTTCCCTGTTGATTTTCCCATTCTAGATATATAATGTATTGATGTCGCTCATTGGACTTCCATCATTCTCGGCAGACCATTCTTAGCCATTGCCAATGCGTGTATTGACTGTCATATGTTTCTTTTGGCAATAAGTGATTGAGGATAAACATATTTGATATTGTCATGAGAACGACAGGAAATGATGAATGTTTTCATGTAGAGGACACTCATCCTCAATGAAAGAAATTTGATCCATCATAGTTAGAGAGTTGCATGGATAATACTTCGATTCATGGCTTATTATCTGAGAAGTGTCCCCACAAGTATCCAAAAGATTTTCAAATATATGTGGGGGCTAATCTCGTTCTTAGCGAACAAAAGAGCCTTTTTAGGGTTCAAGGAGGTAGACTTTTAGGACACATGGTAGACAGAGCAGAAGATGAGACCATATACCTCAGACCTTCTGATTGAGCATGACCTTCAGTCCAATGATCTTATGGATGATGAAGGGTAATCAGAGATCTGTTTGCCTGAAGACATAAAATTTAGTGCTTTATGGGAAGTAGCCCATACTATTGTTGTAATTTTAGTAATCTAGTAAGTTTTTGCTTCTTTTTGTTTTATGAGCATGTATGATAAATCATTTGAACATTTTATTTTTTTGAATATGATTTATGAGTTACAGGTGATAGGACAACTTCCATAGTGCATCAGGTGATATCTATCCCTTCCCTTGTGTGTCTTTTGTTTCTTAGTGTGTATTCATCTAGTTTCATGTAAGCATGGGGGAGTGCCACTGAGGACAATGTCATTCAAGAATGAGGGAGGGTATAGTTTGTACACCTATTTTTTTTTTGTCCATGTATTTTGCACTGATGAAAACTCAAAATAGGCTTTTAAGGAATGAGTTTTAGCCTATATGAATGCTTTACACAATCTAACATTTTAGAGAATTTTCAAGCCCCATAAAAAAACTTTTTCTGACACTAATCTAGAAAAATATAGTCACTTATGTGGATTTCAAAGAAATGATGATGGATGCATGTTAAAGTTTATTTTAAACCACATTTATGAATATGCTTGATTTATTTTTGAAAACTAAGCAAATGAACAACATTGAAAAGAAGAGCTCAAAAGTGAAAAAGAGCATACGTTTAGTTGTTTGATCTCTTCATATTCTCCAGTAGCTGGGCTCAGACACAAGTTGAAGTGTTTGATTCATATGTCAAAAAGTATAACGAATAAAATCACTTCCTTATCTAAGTTAATATCTATGGCCTATTTGGTTAGAGCAAGTAGAGCCTGAGGGATGTTTACACCTGGTGCCCTAAAGCCATCTTGTTTGGGAGCCACCGGCCCAAAATCCTGTTACATGGACTTTATGGAGAGCCTAATAGATGTTGACATTGCACACGACAAAGAAGAGAGCAATACGTAAAAGTATAAAAATTGAAGGTCGAGTGACTCGAGAAATTAAGTGTGAGGGATACTTTGTATCTGGTGCCCTAAGGTCGTCTAGCCTGGGAGTCACTAACCCAAAGCTTGTTACACGGGTCAAGAAAACTGGAAATTTGATATAGTGCTTAACAAAAAGAAGAAGAAAAAGTGTGAAAATTTTGAAAATCTGAAAAAAAAAAGAAAAAAGAAAAAGAAAATCAAGAGCATAAAGATAAAGTTCACTACTTAGAAATAATTCTTGAGAAACCTATGCAAAAAACATACAAGTGGGGATAAATAAACAATGACATGTGTATATTTGATTTTCTGAGAATAAAGCATAAATGGTTATAGTTTTGCTTATAAACGTAAAAGCAAAAGTTTTACTCTATGGTGGCATGTAAAAGACTCTAAATATGTTTTAAAAGTATAATGGCATGAAATATTCATGAAAACAAACTCCTTAGCTGCCTAATGTTTCTTGAATTGAAATCTTTTGTATATATGACAGAGATGTTTGTGGGTAGCATAACTGCAAACCCTCACGAGACCTTACTCGTCCACTGAGGTGACTCAGGAGTTTAAAGGGCTTGTTGCATACACTAAATGCAATCGTGATTCCTACGAAAGTGAGTTAGGTTTTTGCTTCATTAGATTGCTTTTGTTTTGTTATTTAGGGTCAGTTTGCTCGAGGACTAGCAAATGATAAGCATGGAAAAATTTGATCATGCATAAATTATGTATTATATATATATATATATATATTTCTATGAATGATCCATCAAAAAATGTATTAAAAATTCATTTTGTCATCATTTTTGAGAAACTGCTATAAAATCAAAATAAAGTTAAAATCGCCAATTTTTAAGTGTTTTCAAGTATTTTGAGTAGTTTATGACTTTTTCAATTATAATGTAATTAGTTTAGGAATTCCAACTAATATTTTACTTTGTTTAGAATTGCCTTTTTATGAAACATGTTTTTCTAGAGGTGCTCATTTGAAATTCTTGAAAGTTTAATGGAGTTTTTAGAAAATTGTGTTTTGACCTAATTAATTAGTATAAAAACCAAACTTTTCAACAGAGAGGGACATCTCCCTCTTGAGAAAACACGATAGCCTCTGTCTTCCTCCTTCTCTTCTCTTTTTCCTCATTTTTGTTTCCAACCGGTTCTCTTTATTCTCTTTATCTATCTCTCCCATTCTCTTCTTGCTTCTAATCTCTTCTGACGCCGGTTTCTTTTGTTCCCATTGGCAGAGGCACGTGCAACTCGGAGGAAAGATCACTTCTTTCTCTTAACCCCTCCATCAAAAGCGGATTGTGAGGTTTGCTTCTTCTTCCCCTTCTCTTTATTGGTTTTTCGTATTTAGATTTGATTCGTTTCATTGCATGCATATAAAAACTAGTTTTTCATCGCATACCTCATATTTGATTCTTTGCATAGTGCATAGCATCTAGAAAAAGTTGATTTTTGTTCTATTATCGACATATTAGACTAGATATTCATTGCATTTGTCATTGTTGGTAGTTTTAAATTTCTTTCATTTGTATTAAGTTTGGTCAGTCAGTATCGTTAGGACAGAACTTATTTTAGTGTTTTTAATCATTCATACATAGATTATAGCATTGTGTTGAGCTTGTGGAAAACAAAAAGTAACTTTCCCACGTCAACCCATTGCATGTCACAGCTTTAGATCGATTAATCTAATCGCATGATTAGATCTACCCGAATCTAATCATCCTTTTTTTGTATGAGAGGCCGATCAGTCGGCTAAATTAGGTTGACGAATTTAAGGAGAATCACTATGATCTGGACAGACCAGATCACACATCTTAGAGTTTGCATTAATCTGATTGGTCCAGTTCATCAATTCAATTAGCCGATTCATGCGCCTTGAAGTTATCTCAAAACCGAATGTCTGAATAAGTCGAATTGTTTTTTTTTCTTTTTCCACATGTAAGGTGTAGTTAAAATTCAGTTTTCATTCAGTTAGTGTTTAGGATAATAGTTGTTTGGGTGTTCTTGTTATTCATCAATTAGTTATTTAGTAATTTGGTATAGCTTATTTCATGGTTAGTCTTTTTTTATTAGTTAGTCTTCCTTTTTTCTTGTATTCGTTACTTGTTAAACAAGTTCAATATATTAGTTTAGACTTACTTATTCGAAGGATTATGTTTAGTTGTTTTTGAATCAATGTGTTTCCAGATTTAATTATTTAGAGTTTAATTTAGAGTATTTTATAATTAGTTAAGTTCTAGTTCATTATTAACATTAATTAGTTTTGGGACTCACAATTTCTTGATTCTAGTTGGTTAAAAGTTGTTTTGTTTATTTCATATTCAATTAGATTACATTAAGTGTTAAAGTTAGTTAATTTAGCTTCACGTTTTTATTGTTTTAGAATTAGTTAGTTTGTTTTAAGTTGTTCCAAGATTAGTTAGTTTGTTAATTTGATTGTTACATGTAGTTTCTTTCTTGTTTCTAGTTAATTAGGTTGTTACATAGTTTGTTATTTACTTTGTTATTTGCTACATGTTAGTTATTTGTTACAAGTTTGTTATAGTTTGTTAGATTCTTGCTTTTCTTGTTTGGAATATTAGATTTTGGTATAGTTTCTTTGTTTTGTTCTGCTCGTTTTGTGTTTTTGTTTTACAGGAAGGCAGTTATGTGTGCGATAGGCCCTCAAAAGTGTTCCTAAAGAGCTCTCTGAGGTCCCTAAAAGGCCTCTCAGAGAGCCTCCAAAGTACTGATCATATTAAGATGTGTGAGAAACATATGCAGTGAAGATCAAAGAGACTAGAGCTCAAGCAACTGAAGACCCTTTTCTTTTCATTTAGATTAAGGTCATTTATTTATTTTTAATTTGGGTTTATAATAAGGCCATTTATTCTTTTAGAACCCTCTACAAGAGGGTAATTCATTGTAATAGCTAGTTACTTTCACTTATTTATTTTTAAAGGCAATAAAGCTTGCAATTTGTGTGGAATGCAAAGTTTGTTCTCTTGTTCCCTGAGTTCAACCCGGATTTCTCCCTAGTGTGAGCCAATTTTTATTATTTGGTGTCTGACTTTCACAAAATGTTTTTATAAAAAATATCTCTTTAAAAATTTATTTTATAAAACTCACATCATTCGTGCATACTAAACTTAAGCCTACAAGTATGAGTGTTAGAACCCTCTACCTCAAATCATCAAAACTGAAATCAAATTCTGAAACACGTGGGTATGTAGTTTAAACAGGCCGATTGGATCCGATGACCGGTCGTTCTTTACCGCACCTCCTCCACTTCAATGAAGTTTGACACCTTTGGGGAAAGGAGGAAGAAGAACAAGAGGGAGAGAGGAACCGAATTTTGGGAGAAAGAGAGGAGATAGAAAGAAAGAGAAAAAAAAATGTAGAGAAAGAATAAGGGAGGCATGGAGCTCTCTTTTATATATTTCTTGGGATTTCTAAATCTTATTAAACTTCCCTTTGTTTTCCTTTTTCTCACCCTATTTCCAGCCCCTTGTTTCCTAATTCTCATTTCTCAAAAAGAATCCTAGGTCTATTTGATACTTTGCTAGTTTTGAAAATTTTAAAAACTTTAATCTTAGATCATAAAAATTATTTTAGTATGTTTTAGATTTATATTAGGCTTGTCTCATGTAGAGGTTTCAGCTACATCAAGAGGGGCCCAATAGGGGGAACGTCCCACCCTAGGGATGCCTCTTTCCAAATAAATAAAACTTAAAAACATATAAGTTTAATCCTGTAGCTAAGTAGCTAATTTTTAATTTAGGAAACTTTTAGGATTTTTATTGACTTTATTTTCAAGGCAGGTAGTTTCTCAAAATTCTAGAATTTTTCAATGTAGGAAGGTGCCACACAAGATGGGCCCACATAGGGGGATGTCCCAACCTATTGGACTCCTACTTGTTTATAAATTGTAATTAAGTTTTCAATTTTCTTTCCATTAAGTTGCCTATTTGAATTTTTTTATGGATTTTTATCTTGAATTTTAAATCCAATTGAGATCCAATTCTAATTAGATTAATCTACATCATGCCCATATCTATACCAATTTTACTAAAATTCAAATCCAAATAAAAATCCAAATTCACATTAAATTGCATTTGAATTAAATTAAATTCTAAGTGTAAATAAAATCCTAACTAATTTCAAATTCAATTTCAAACCCTAATTCAATTATGATTCTATTTAACGTGTAAATTCAAATTCAAGTTTGCATTAAATAAATTTTTAATTTTTACCCAAATTAAATATAAAAATTATATTTTTTATTATTTATTAATTACCAAAAAATTACAAGTATTACATTGCTTGAGTCCATAAAGGGACTGGTTGAGACGACAGACGTGTGTGTCCCCTTACTGAAAAAATCTTGGAGGTAGTTGCATGTAGACCTCTTCATCCAACACTTCATAAAGAAAGACATTGTTGAGGTCAATCTGGTAGAGATGTTGGTAGAGATGTTATCTCTGTATGGCAGCAATAATATGGAGGCAACGAACCGTGACAAGTTTAGCTACTAGTGCATAGGCCTCGTTATAATCAAGGCCTTCGATTTGAGTGTATTCTTTTGCAACTAACTACGCTTTGTATAGTTTGATTGAAGTCGTGAAGATAGTAACATTTTGCTTTCATCGATGATTTAGGATTTATCCTTGAATTGCAAAATGAAGAGTTGTTGTTGTAGCTAGTATTTTCAGCCATGCTAAGAACTGTCAGCACTACAACAATGTTGATGAACACAAAATGAGGACTCACACAAGAGAGGAAAAACAACAATCAGCAACATCTCTGCAACGATGCAACAATGCAGCAAAATGAGGACGGTGCAGCAGATAGCAGAGTTATGCAGCAGCAAACAGTAACAACAGTGGACGATTGTGTGTCACTCAACATCACATGATGAGGGACTGTAGTGGGCGGTCTCAGGCATGAATGCAATGGACGCCAATCAAATCAGCATGATCAACTGCACGACCAGGAGACAACACAGCCTCCTTTGCACTTCAGCGAACACGCTGACGAGCACAACAATGCACGACCTTTGGACACTGACGGAGACCTCTCACACAAGAAAAAGAACCACTCTCAGCAATAATGTTGAACCTCCTCTGATACCATGAAAGAAATGGTAAATCAGGCAGAGAAGATGAAACCATCTTTCGTATTGCTTTATTCAAAACAGAAAAAGGAGAACAATATAAAGTACAAGGTGCATATCAGGAAATTTATCGTCCCTGATGTGCAACAAATGAACCAAATGAAAAACAAATGAGTGCAGTAAATATTCGTTTAAAAAAATACTTGAATGGTAACTTCTAATAATATGTCATGCATCGATTTACCACATGTGGAGCCTCAAAAGTTTGTGCATATCTTAAACGTCTTTGGCTACATTGGTTAACCTTGTCTAGACATGTTGGCCCGATTGATAGTTGCCTAGAGGACAACTATGTAAGTCATTTACATAATATTAAACAAAAATAGCGTTTTCAAATTTTATTTTATTTTTTTGAAAATTGTTTATTTCATTGATTTTTAACAAAGAGAAAAGGACTAGGGCACACAACATGTTGGATGTAGGAAGACGAGCGGAGGGAATTTAAATAAAGAAAACATTGAGAACCACTCATTTATGAAGTGTGTTTGGACTTTGATGATGTGGAATAGTCTCATATTGAAGAATCTCAAGAAAGTTGTGGGCTTTATAACCTACATGAAGATTTTAACACTTGTTCCAAAGAACAAGAGAATGGGATGACTACCACACACACACGCCCGTGCCCGCCCGCCGTGCTGAGCCGGGCTGGGTTCGGGTTCTTTAGGGTCATATTCATTCTAAGTACAATGATCTTTTTGTCCCGCATTATTCTTTTTTTGGATTAAATTGAGGAGAACCGTTCCGTTATAGAGACACATCTGTTCAAAATGGGTGACTCAGATGAGTCCCGTTACAAGGACATGTCTATTCAGAATGGACAACTCATGTCTGTTCGGAAGGGGCATCTCATCTAGAGTCATGTCTCTTTGAACGGATCTCTTCCATGTGCTTTTAGTTTCTATAAAACGTGGTTAGATGGCTTCAACCAGAGACAAACGACTTTGCAGTTCCCTCACCTTCTCTCTCTCTTGCTTTCCTGTAAAAAAAGTTATACAGCAATAGTTCTCAGAGGTTGTTTTTGAAGAGCGACAGATTATCGGAGTGCATCGATACCGATCGTTGAGGCTATTGTATCCTAAGGAAAGGACGCCGGACTCTATTTGCACCATATGTGAGGGCAAATCTTCTTTAAGGGAAGTATTTTTATACGCCTTAGCCTGTTACATAATACTAATATGTTACTGTTGTTTATATTATGTTCTATGCATCTGTTTGGTTGTCTGGATTTTGGTATAATGTGGAAATCGACATGTTTGCTCCCTGTTTATGTTTCGATCGGCTGTACTTAATCATGATTACCATGTCTATAAAATATTCTGAATTCTATCATGACGTTGATTGTGAAACGATTTGATCTAAAATTTGATCCAACACAACACACTACAACAACTTGTATCTTTGTTTCCCGACCATAGTTGGCTCATGTACCACATCCACCATGCCATTTTCCTCCTCCTTGACAAGGTCTCTTGCAAACAGGAACGAAACTACGTATGGGTCAAGGTGGTCAAGTTCCCACCTGACCCGAAAATCCTCAATAAGGGGTTTGGTTCAAGGTGGGCAGTGCCCACCCTAGCCCAAATGTTGTACCTCTCTCTCTCTAGCCGATCCATCCTCAAACATACAGTTGTGCCCACCCTATTTTGGATTTCTACCTTCACCAACTGCTTGTATGTACATATCATTGTCTTAAATTGTTCAGGCAGCTATCTCTTTTTTTTGTTTGGGCATGTATACATCTGCTTCTTCTTCTTTTTTGGCATGTATATAGAGTTGGTTAGGCACCTCGTTTTGGCCTCATTTCTGGGGCCCGTGATCTTCTTTTGCCTGCATATTACATGTACAACACCATTACGAACCCGTGGATCTGAAATTTGGTGAAGACTTTGGATTTGAATTGAATTTGAATTGGATTAGATTTTTTGAAAGATTATATGATTCACATCTACAAGCTGAGCGTCTACGAATCAGAGGTCAACCTCATAAAAAACTCTGTCTCCTCAATTTTAGTTTTGGCATGCAACGCTGCATACCTTGAACACCGATTCTATAAAAAAAAAAAATTTAAGCTTGATGGCGACACCATCAAAGCTCGAAAAAGATATAAAGACAATAGTTATCCAAACATTAGAAAAAATATATATTTTTTAAATAAAATAATAAAATAAATATAATAAAAAATAAGAAAGAATCAAATCTCACATGAGTGAAATAACAAATGAGTAAAACCGCGGCTAGGCACAGATTTTAGAAGGCTTAGTAAGATAGGGATCTACCTAGATCTATTATGGGTCCATGCTCCAACAGAGTTTCGGTATGGGTGCACTAGGCTTGGCTCAAACTGACAAGTGTATAGGTACTAAGGCTTCAATATATGAACATATGTTTAAGGGTTTTGGGGTTAAAAGATCCAGATCCGGTTACCTCGCATCTCATTGGATCTGATTGGAAAGAAAAATAGTGTCGAGCCCCTATTAGCCAATTCAATAACTTAGAGGCTAAGAAAATTATCCTCTTCCTCGTGTCTTATTTTTCGAAAATTTTACAAACTCGTGTGAAGTGTCCGGTAGTAACCTTATCTTTGTGGCATAAGTCCAAACTGTTTCACTCATGGGGAACAACCATTAAAGTGCAGTGCCCTCCATCTATTATAAATGTGCCAATACTGCTCATATCCTTTCCTATATGGTTTGCACTTTGATTTCATCTTTTAATCATGTTAATTATGTTTTTTTTAACATGATAACTATATGCAGATTACTTTTTTTCTCTTTTTCTTTCTCTCACTAGATGAATGGACAAATCTTTGTCAACTAGAACGGCAAAATTTGCCTCCCTTTATAAATGGTATGCTCTTATTTTTTTAGCCCCTTAAGTTTTACCATGATATATATATATATATGACCTCTTTTTTCTATTTTTAATGTGGTAACTGAATTTATTTTATTTTTTTCTATTTTCCTTTCTTTCGTTGGATGGTTGGGTAAATAAGATAGGGCTAAACAAGATAAGGAAATTTTTACATAATGGTATTTATTTGATTTAGTTTTTGTAGTTGCATATTTTTAATATTTTTAATTACACATATAGTAAGCTGTATAAAAAGAACATCTATTTGTTTTAGTTTCTTTAGTTGTATGTTTTAAATTAAATTATAATATCATTTGTTTTAAACACATATATTTTCATTATCCATCTTATTTTTCATAAAAAAATATTAATAGAAACACGACTTATGTAGGCAAGTGCTTCTAATACGCAAACTCATCCTTCTCATTACGTTGCTTTTTCTGCTAGACAAGCATGCCACTGATCACAAATGGACAGTTCATTTTTGCTATATACCTCTTCGCAACATTGAAAGGTTCAATAGTAACATGAGGACAATGGAAGTATGTAATTTCACTGATGCAGCAGGACATTAATAATAGCTTGGTTATTTCAGGGGTGTTAAAGATATTTTATCCTTTTCGGGAACTTTGAAGATATCTTATCCTTTTTATGCATTTATGGGGATTCTTTCAAGACAAATTCTACTTCCACACTGCCCAAATTATTACATGGGTACTTCACTTGCTTCAAACCACAAATTTAAGAAGAAAAATAATAAAAGTACCAAAAAAATAAAAGAACAAAGGCGTTTCTGCTAGTAAAAAGTCAAACAGATATGTTAGCTCCTAGGAAACCCATAATTCCACTTCTAAACTCACAAAGTTGTAAACATCAAATAAGTCCCCATATTCCATACATGACATGCTCCCCTTGTGTTTCTCTGTTAAGGGATGTAAACGTTTCTGATTGTGATTGGATGTGATCAATACCCAATAAGTTTGGTGGGATGTTGGCTAATTAATTAGATTTGGATTTGGATTTGGATTTGGATTTGAATTTGAATTTGGATTTGGATTCAAATTCCCAAAGTAACAAGCTCCTGTTTATGTTTTTTTACATGAAATATCAGTCAAATTCAGACATTTCCGGGATTAGTAGCAAACAATCAAAACCAAGTGTTATAATCGAATGTTATTTTGGCTTACCAAGTGCAACTAAGCGCAATTGAATTTGAAGGGATGTTTAGATAAAATCCTGTTCATTGACGTCCTTATCTCTGCCTGCTTTTGGGGGAAAGTCAGTTACTTCCACTAAACGCCTCTCTCTCTCTTTCCGGTTACTCTGCAATCTTTGACATTTTTGCACTACCTGACGTATACAAAAACAACTCCCCTGATTTCCTTGCCTCTCTCTCTCTCTCTCTCTCTCTCTCTCTCTCTCTCTCTCTCTCTCTCTCTCTCTCATTCTTGTTATAAAGACAGCCTGATAGAACAATACCCGGTATTAATTGGTCCCCAGAAGGAAACCACAACACTCTTTATCATTCTTTCATTCTATCGACATGATTTATTCTCGTGGGTTACTTCAAACCCGATCCCTCCTCTTCCTGCTGCTGCTGCTCCTCCCCTTCCACCTTGCACAACACTGCAGGGCAGCGAGGTACAGAATTCCCACCAGCATGGATGGAGAGTATGTCGACAACGAGGGCGGAGCCGTTCGTGGAAGAGCTCGGGATTTTACAGTGTTCAATCTCTTGCCAAGAGGCATGTTCATCCCACCATCTGGCCCTTCGAAGCGGCACAACCAAGTGATCGATGCTCTCGGCAAGGATCGAACCGGCTTGCCTTGAAAATCTTTTTGCTTTGGCATGGGGAGGTGGGACTAGTTGTCACATCTGAAAGGAAATCACAGATAGATCAGGTAATCAACTTCCAAGTTGATCGGCCCGCAAAAAAGCCGCACACACGTCGTTACCCATTCACATGAAACTCTGTAGATCAAAAGTAGAGAAAATAACCAGCTAGACAATACGACACCTTTTTTGCCATTTGGTTGCAGTGTGGTTTCTGTTCACATGAAAATTGTTCGCTCAAAAGGTGAGTAATAAACCAACTGGACAAAAAGGCGATTTTCGATTACAGAGTTGCTCATTTTGGCTAGTGAGTTTTGTGAACACTAACTGGTAAGGGTGACGCTGTTAGCTACTCTTAAGAAGCGAACATGAGTCCTCTTTCGAAGGGGGTGTTCACCTTGGAAGATCATTGCTCCAGTTTCTGAATCTGTGTTCCTGAAAGGAGGCGTCCCACCTTCAAATATGGTTTATCAATATGCAGAGAAGGTGCACCATATACGCGAAGCGAAGAGATCTTTTGTCCATATCTTCTATTCGATTTATGAATTCGTTCCTTAAGCTATCTTCTTAATTTTACTTGCACACCGTCGAATAAAAAGAATGTTGTGTGATACTCAGTCGGCCGCCAATTTTTTCTTGATTAGAAATTTCATTTTTTTTAGAAGAAAAATAGTACGAATGTTTTGATTGGTTAACGCACTGATGCAGCTTGATTCTCCAGGGTTCTTATTGTTGCAAATTGTTTCGATCGAATCTTAACTTATAGATGGATTCAGTATGGTCAATTTGATAGCAATCGAACATTGGATCGTGATTCTTGATGAAAGAACATGATTTTTTTTTAATCATAAAATTTTATTGTTTTTTATGGCCATTGAGTTTTGAGTCACTGAAAAATCCTGCACATAAGTCGAATTCTGGTTTTCAAACATCCATCTTCTTTAATCCATTAGAATTGATCAAAACAATTTGCAATAATGAGATCCCAGTTTGTACTATTCTATAAAGATGAGGAACCTGGTTTTTTTAATTTGATTAGCGCAGATTATACTATTTATAAAGACAATGTTGTTGTTTTAGATTTGTTGAGTATTCTTTAAAAAAAAAAAATCAAACCATTTGGATGATTTTGTGTATATCAACAAATAGTAAGAAGGATCATGTTTTCTGTTTCATAGTATGCAAAGTCGATTATACAAAATAATTATCCCCAGGTGATCCTACTCCGAGTGTCTCTACTCAATTTATTTGCATTAATTTCCTGTTGCTGTATTCTTGTAATGCTTACCGAATGACCTTTGACTTTCCATGGTGATTACAACCACTGATTAGATATGAAAAATAAGTCAAGGGGCGATAACAGTTGTTTATTTATTTGCACTATTATTATTATTATGATTATATTACTATTTTTTACGAGAAAAAAAAAAAGCAAGAGAGGAGAAGTCACTGATGGCGTGGCCAATACCATGTTCGGCTGATCGGATGTTGCCTAAATGGATTCGGATTTGGATGGTGATAATCTCATACTAGAATCGGTTTTTTAACATGTAAACAGATTCGGATATCCATCAAATTTGAATATTTCTCGGATTCCTTAGCGAAAAAACAAAATCATATCCGCATCCGACTATAATTGGATATTGTTTTGGCTTACCAAATGCAATTAAACGAATCAAATTCGGTTCGATATTGGATAAAATCCGGTTCATTGACATCCCTGGGCTTCATACAAGGGGGTGGGGAAGTAAAAGCTTCCCTTCCAGCTTGCACATCCCTGTGGATGACGTGGACCTCCTAGGGATTGACTTGTCCATATTCCAGGCTGCCACCTCACATGGGGAACTAGAAAAAATAAGAAAGCTAAGATGGATCCTTATATCGACGCAAGAATTGAAGACCTTAGATTCAGATTTACAAGCCATCGTGAATAGAAAACGTCTTTGAATGTGTGTGTTTTTTTTTTGTTAGTTCAAACTTCTATGCATCTACTCAACCTTGCGGATCCTAATTTGGCAGTGAAAAAAGAATCAACTCTTTGTTAGCTGAGTTGGGACCCCTCTTGCACATATCCCAAATCTCATTCAACATTCTAAAACTGACCATGCAATTGCACAAGCCAGATTAGTTTTATATGGCATGGGAGTTTCACATCTAGGGGGCATTTGTTTTATTTGCGGACAGGACTGGACAAGGACACCCTGTCCTGTCTCACTACAAGAAAACCGTGGATTAGCGACGGCCTCTATCCATCGCTAATCCGTCACTAAACTGTTTAGCGACGGCTTAGCGACGGATTAGCGATGGATAGAGGCCATCGCGATTTTTTGCTCGCTAATTAGCGAAAAAAATTATCTGTCGTTAATTCCGTCGCTAATTTGCGACAGATTAGCGACAGACATTATCCGTCGCTAATCTGTCGCTAAATTTTTAAAAAAAAATAAAAAAAAATTGATCCTTGTCGGGCGGTATTCCGGCAGCACTAAGCCGGACTTATACCGCACCCGACAGGCATTGCATGCACATAACGATCGCTCTGCCTCATCGCGAACCGGCGTCGCCGTCCTCCATGAACCGGTGCTCTCCGGTGTCGCCGTCCTCCATGAACTGGCACCGTCATCTTCCGTGAACCGGCGTCGCCGTCATCCTCTGTGGACCGGCGTCATCGTCCTCCATGAACCGGCGCCAACGTCCTCCAGCGATCGCCGACCGTCCTCCGTGAATCGACGTTGTTGTCCTCCGTGAACCGGCGCCGACATCATCCAGCGATTGCCGACCGTCCTCCGGCGTCGCCGTCCTCCGTGAATCGGCATTGTCGTCCTCCGTCAACCGGCGCCGACGTCCTCCAGCGTTCGCCGACTGTCCTCCGGCGTCACCGTCCTCCACTCTCATGTACATGCTCTCCAATAAGCTCTCCGACGTCGCTCGGTTTAAATCGAGCGCGGTCGATTTAAATCGAGCGCGGTCGATTTAAATTTCAAACAGGGAGAGAGGGAAAATTTCGCGCTTGGTTTAAATCGAAAATTAGCGACGGATTAGCGAGGGAAAATTTCCGTCGCTAATCCGTCGCTAATTAGCGACGGATTAGCGACGGAAATTTTCCCTCGCTAAATCCCTCGCTAAAATGTTTTTCTTGTATTGAGAATTAGCGACGAAATACTTGTTGTCGTTAATTCGTCGCTAATTAGCGACGGATTAGCGATGAAACAACTTTCATCGCTAATCCGTCGCTACTTAGCGACGGATTCATTAAGAAAGTTTTCTCTAGCTAATCTGTCGCTAATTTGCGACGGAAAAAATCCGTCGCAAATTTCCGTCGCTAATTAACATTTTTCTTGTAGTGTCTGTGAACAGCCCTGGACAAAATGATGGACATCACTTTTTTTTGTTTCTTTCTTTTTCTAAAGTGTTCAAGGTGTCCTGTCCTCCCCTGTTTCATGGTGGAGGGCGGAACACACACACACACACACGACAAACACGATAAAGCATTCCAGAGGGACGCTTTTGACGGAGCCTGCAAGTTCTGTGTTTGTGTCGGTGTGAATCGACGACACACACTACTGTCCACGCAAATCAAACATGCCCCTAAGGTACTCAATGTGAGAAACCTTAAGGGATCAGTTGGGAGTCCTTAGTCCCAGATTTGAGCATATAACTGTTGTGTTATAAAGAGCTACCAAATTATTTTCAGGGTTAGTTATCTGAGAATTTTGTCAACGAACCAAGTGTGATAATAAAGTCGTCCATCACAATCGTAAGGTGCATTGGCATTGTCAGCTATAAAGAGATGCATGGGCAGGCCTCACAAGTACATCATGGCGCTTTTATGTATCGTATTTGAGTGCACGTACAAAGGAGTAGGCAATCTTACCTTATTTCTCATTTCCGTGGACTACCTTCTCAAATACCACTCTCTTAACAACCATCATCAGAATTGTTTGACCAAGTGTAAACCCAAATCCTTGATCTCTCATTTCAGCTACCAACTCCCAAACAGAGCCTTACACAAGAATGGCGTCTAATTTCCGCTACCAACACTCAAACTGGTAAAGCCCTTAGAGCCATTTGGACGGACTGTAAATTTGCTTTCTTATACACCATTTTGCTGTGGTGCATCATAACAATGACAAATAAAAGAAGGAAATTTTCTAAAATACACAAAGATTTTGGGATAATAAAAATACACCTGAGTTTTTGTAATTACAGCACACATTTAATAGTAACTTTAACGGAAGCAAAACCTGGGTTTTTTTTTAATTAACCATGAAAAAGTTTGGGTGTGGTTTTAACATTAATATCGACAACTTACTTAGGTGTGTTTTTGGTTATCATCTAAAATATAGTTGTGGTTTGAAAATTTCTCATAAAATAATTTTATAATTTGGATACAAGTCCAGGAACGTTCACGAATGGGGGCATATTTGAAGAGTTAAAAAAATTGGATTTTGAGCACAAATTTTTTTTAATTAATTAAAAAAAGCCGTTTAAATTTTGTGATGTTTATAAAAAGCTTGCCAGCATTTAGGTTGTTAGTTACATATAAGTAGTTACTTTATTTGAATACTTACATATAAGTGGTTACTTTATTTTAATATGTTTCAAATACCTGCCTAAGGTATAAAATGATATTTTTCTCTTGGTTTCTATAAAACAACTCATGTGATGTTATCTTTTGGTCTGATCTTCAAGAAAATCATGGGGGGTATTTTTTTCACTTTGCTTGACCAAACAAAGGTCAGAACGAATGATTTTATGACCAAACATGCTTTTGATATATAAATTATAAAAAGCAGGCAGCTAAATGTAATCATCAAAATGTTAGCTGGCCTTTTGTACATTTTTAGAGAGAGAGAAAGAAAGAAAGAGTATCACAGAAACCTCATTGAATGCGTAAAGCACATTTTATGCTTCGACTAGAAACTTTTTTCTATTTTCACGTCTTGTTTAGTATAACTGAATTTTCCGGCCTTCTAGATTTATAAAGTTTTTTTCGTTTCTTCTGTTATTTTATTTAGAATTGCACATTAAGAATACCGAGTATCACTATCATTGCACAAGAATACAATACCTAACTCCACCAAACGGATAGCAAACGGCGGTTTCAGACTTATCACACCAAAGATTTGTGGTCACTTATCAAATAATTGAGTGACTCAACTGGAATTTGACTTTGTTGGGTATGAGGCTTACAAATAAAATTCAACTATTTCAAAGAGGTAGTTTAGTGCTATACCGATACTATAACCCATTTTCTCTTTAAAAAAAAAATTACTATAACCCATTTTCTTTTTCAAAAAAAAAAAAAAACATAACCCATTTCATGGACTCCTTTTTTTTATTTAAATCTATGGTTGCTTGTCAACAGCTACTATTTTTCTTTTGTTTTTCTTTTTTCTTTTTTCTTTTTTCTTTTTTCTTTTTTTGTGGATTTGAGTGGGAGAAATGATGACCACGTGAAGGCACTAGGTTGTCAAGAACAGCTTGCCTTGTGGTTCACATAATTGAACTTAGTCTGCCAATTGTACTTGTAGATATGTTAGCATTTCTTTTTTCAGAGTTTCAACCAATTGTGTCAAATGGAAAAGGTTCATTTAAATTGTATAGGGAAGCCAAACGGTCTGACCAATATGCCTATTATCCTGAGGAGTATAGTGAAGATTTATAAAAAAAATCTCGTGATAACATCGCAAGAAATTGCCTCAAAGTTTAAAACAGAAATTTCTTGCAAGATTTTCAAAATATCGAGAGATTTATGAAAAAACATAAATACTGTTATTTAAACATGATATTTTACATTTTAAACAGCTATTTATCATAAAAAAATGTGTATTTTTATTTTTAAATAATTTTTATTACTATTTTCTTACAAAAATATTTTTATATTTTCTAATTTATTTTTTATTGCCGAGATTTTGCCAAAAAAATGCGAGATTTATGAAAAAATTTCAATTTCTTGTTAGTTTTTGAAAAATAAGATTTTGCCGAAAAAAACATTTTTCACTATATAGTATAGCAATGATCCGGCAGTGAATGGCTTCCCTAGATTTCTCGGTTTACTGAATCAGTTAGGATCTAAAGGAGCCCAATTGAAAAACTCATTTTTAATTGAAATTTTGAGAAAATTTGAGAAAAAAATTTACTAAATGGTCTACAAAATTAAGTTTAAATATTACAAAGAATGTTAATTTAAATATTGAAAATTCTAGTAACACTTTAAGAATATCCTTAGGTTTTGGTTTGTAGGGGCCTTGAGTCTTTTCGATTTTGGGGGGGGAGCTTGTCTCACCTCAAATGGTGAGAATGAGGCCCTCTTTCCCTCTTAGGGTGAAATTCACACTTAAACTGGATACACCCTACGGGGCTTGCACATTAAATGACGAAGAAGATGTCAATGGGTAGGATGTAACTCGACATCTGACCCGAATCTGATTAGTCAGGTTCGGTAGTCAAATCTGGATCCGATTAATAATTGGATTTGTGTTCCTTATTTATTTTTGCATTCAAACCCAAAGCTGAATCCGGCTAAATATCAGGTTTTAAGCTAGTCAGATCCAGATTCAGTTGTATCTTTTCCAATTAGGTCAGACTTGGTAATGCCTAGATCCAACCCAAGTATGACCTGTTTACATGCCTTTTGTCGGGAAAACGGAGTCGCACCCCCCTCTTTGGGATTGAGTTTCCCTCCATTTTGCTGCTTTCCTAGCAAAGTACGTTCTACCCTGGTATCGTGTAACAAACACCCCCCATGGGCCTTGAGGATTTTTATCTTAGAAAATGGTAAAATATGAAGTTTTAAAAACATATGGTTAGAACTGATGTTTTCCTTGAAAAAAATGGAAAAGCGAAAAGAATATTTAGCTGGCTGGAGTCGCATGGACCCTGATTTTCTATCATGAAATTTCAATTCCAAACCAAAATGGATGATTTAGGGCTGATTTATATGGAATTGTGTCATTAATTAATGTGCTTAGTAAAGATTGCCTGAAGTTGCAAAATAGCTAGACACCTGTGACAAGCTCTCCAACAAAAATAAAATTAAGCTTAGAAATTGTGATTTTGTTTTGCACACCTGGTTAGGTGGGTGGGCTTAAGGCTTTCAGCTTAAAGGAGGTGGAGAATTCAATACTTGAGGTGGGCGTCCTTTGCTGCAATGCCTAAGTAATGAAAAACTATCAATATTGAGGAGGGGGAGCATTCATGGAGTTTTACACTATGTACACAGACTCATGCCCACGTTCAATGCGACACCTCTGGGTTCATGTCAGGATGTCCAAACCATATCAGTGGTTTTTCTCCACGGTAAATATAAAAGAAAAAAGTTCTGGAAGGTCAAATATATCAGAATGACATGCATGTTACCTTATTCAGCATTAAGCATTTACATCTTTTATTTTTTTTCTTTTTGTTGCTAGGCTAAGATAAAAACCCGTATCACTGACTGCACATTTACACTTTTTGATAAAATTCTTGAGGTCCCCCTACCAACCCAGGAGTATAACTAAATCAAGGCAAAGGAGTGGCAAAGGACTACAAAAGAACTAACTACTGCGATCTTTTGATTGGTCATAATTCTTGAATAGGCTTATGGTAGGTTTTTCTCAAGGTCTGGTACAGAGACTGAATCAGAAGGGAGCTTCAGGCTAACAACAAATGGGTACTCTAGTCTGAGCTCGACGAAAGCGAGAGGATTGAACCTGAGGTTCTTGACTCCCTGAGCCTGGGTTGGACATGTTTAGGGTGCAGACTCTGGGACAGTAGTCTAAGAGTAACCGTGGTGAAGGTTTTGAGAGGTTCTGAAAAAATACCTGCAAAAATGGAGAAATCAAGTACTCTAATTAAAAAGGACCCTAGAGGTCAATCGAAAGAGAGTTTCGATTTAAATATAATATGAACTGAACCAAAAGCTTATAGGTCACCTAGGGACATGTGTCAGGATTAGGATAAGTTGCTATAGGTCAAATAACAATAAAATAGATCATTGAAAAGCTGGAAAGGCCAAATAATGAAAACAATGCTTTTTGGGTTAATTAAGTAAATGTGATTTTTATTCTAAGACTACAAACTAATGCAACATTACAGGTTTAAAAAACTAATATAGTACCTGAGTTATGCTTCAGAGAATGCATTATAACAAAAATCACGGTTGTACAGGCTTCTAAAAAGCTTTTTTGGGCAGTGTAATATTTCTAAATTTTTGAAAGGAACTCGTGAAGGGCTTGGGCCCTTTTGCGTAAGCTGAATCCACTACCACACACGTTGTGCCAGGTGAGATTAAAAAAAGAGAAGAAGAGAAGATGTTAGGGAGGTAAAGACGTCCAAGAGGGAGTAGAGGGCATCAGAGTGTAAGGACGCTAGAGAGACAAAAGAAGGAGAGAGGGACTGCTAAGCCTTCTGAGAATACACAATTCATTAATCAATCAATTATGGTTCTCCAATACCTCTTTATATATGTGGAGCTTAAGTTGAGTCCTACTTGCATAAAGAAACCAACTATACTAGAACTCCTTTATAGTCAAAGACTCCTCACAAGAACAAATCAACTAAAAGACTTTCTCATAATTAATTAACTAACATAATTAACTCTATTTAACTTCTAAAACTATGAGACATTGCATAGGACTCTTCAGTATCACAAACCCCATAGGTGAACTCCACTCCTTAATTGTCATGTCTTCGAGCTTGACACATGTCCGGCTTCTCTTGCTCTTGACTAAAACTCTAGATCTTTGACTTGTCATCTATTTGGAAAGTCATCTCAACGGCCACGCCATCACTCTGGGTATTGGATCTGGATTATTTGCTAGATCTGAATCTTCTCTTGGGTCTGGACCTCTAGCTGGAATCAAGTCAGGAATAATTGTTGGATCTTGATCCATATAGAATGAACTCACTTCTTTAAAATTAAATGGATCAAATACTAACATCCAAACCCAATGACCTACTACCCTCTCCATTAAAGCCAAAAATTGAAACATTAAATCTAACTAAAATCTAAAGAACGCCCAAATAAATTAAGGTCGATTATAGATCATAACAACTTATACATTTTTATACCCATCAGAATAAGGTTGATATAATTCAACTAGTTCCATTAATTGTTTCTAATAAAAATAGCAACAGATCCAAAAATTCACCACTTATGCTACATCTAGAAGCATCAGGAACACTTAGGAGAGAGCAACTACCATCATCTTATATATGATGTTATATCTCGTCGCCACCACACATTTAACTTAGTTAGAGGTAGGGGTGAGCAACAGGTCGGGTGGCACTATAAGCTAAGTTGATCCGGCCCACCATGGGCCAGGTTTGGGTTAAGGTTTTAGGCCTGAGCTCATTAGCTACCCGACCCGTTATATACATGGGCTAGGTTCGGGTCAGCCCGCGAGCTATCGGGCCAGCCCGACAACCCTGAGCTATTTATTAATTTTAATAATATAAAAAATTAAAAAATTAATTGCATAGTAACTTGGTAACTATTATTATTTACCTAATTAGTTGTAGTAATTTTATGAAAACTAGAAGATAACTAGTTTGGTACATGAGAACTTGCTAATTATTTATTATTTACTTAATTAGTTGCACTAATTAATTGGGTTTGGGCTAGGTCGGGTTGGGCCTGGCCTGCATCATATTGGGCTAATGGGCCCGGTCATGGGCTGCTCTTCAAACCCTAGCCCATTAAGAATTGGACCAAAGCCTAGCCCATTAGTAAATGGGTTGGGCCACACTTAAAACTCAGTGGGCCGAGCTCTAAACGAATCTGATGCTCACCCCTAGTTGGAGGTGTGCATGGGCCGTACTCTCACACATCTTACAGCTCCCAAGTGAGATGTGCAATGGGCATAGAATATAACTGCCCATCTGCTATGTATAATATGACTGTAACGGCTCTCATCTTAAGGGGACCGCCATTAATCAATGTATAGTGGCAACAAAGACAGCTATTGGAAATGTAATCGTTAGTGGTGGTAATGATCGTCACTAAAACTAAGGGGGATGGATTTCGGTTCTGTAAGCTTCACGAATCTAGTCATGTACCTATCTCAATTTACTTTTGAATTCAGAAACTAATATTGAATGAGCCAACATTGATCTTGACTTAGTATTTGAGTATTAATTTGATGTTGTAACACCCCGATCCGGGACGGGTTCATGGGTATTACTTTCCAAAGGGAAGAGTACAAAGTGAGCACAGTGGAACTGTGACTTTGGTTTGTCTCTGGTAAATCACTTGGAACCTACAGTTGTAATTATAAAAAGATGGATGAGTCTACAACTCAGTAAGCAATATTTATAAACAAGTGAAGACTTTAACTTACAATTGTAGTAGGTTCTAAACCCTTAGTCTCAGTTTAGTTTTTCACACTACATAAAACACATGTTTGCTTCTTTTAAATGTCTCATTAATCTTCTCAAGACTCATAAGTTAGCATTCTTTTCATGCTAACTATTGTACTAAATTGGCTATACCGGTAATAGCCTACTTTGCGCGTAACAACCCATGTAGAATATCCAAAATCTGCAGTATTGGTCAAACTATGAGTCAGTCTTTGCACTCCCATGATAGTCACAAGGCACTGCAATGAAAGAGGACACGTCAGTAGCTAGCCGGAAAGTCAGACTAG
Source organism: Nuphar pumila (assembly GCF_984573655.1). Classification (NCBI taxonomy): domain Eukaryota; kingdom Viridiplantae; phylum Streptophyta; class Magnoliopsida; order Nymphaeales; family Nymphaeaceae; genus Nuphar; species Nuphar pumila. Next base: position 87,593,067 of record NC_143261.1, read on the forward strand.
AGAGCTATACCTACTTCTCAAGGTTTGTGGTTCATGCTACATCCTGGTTTGCCTAGAGACCCAAATGTTGTGTGAAACATAATCCCTAGGATGTATTAAGCAACTCATTGCGTTCTCACATGAACTACCTCGAGTTCACTAGTTTCTTTATAACTTACCTAAGTTTCTCAAGCTCTTTCTAGAGTTTTGATATCACCAAGATCTAAACACATAAACGATTGTAGTAACACTACATCAATAAATCACCGGCAACCCACGCTTATGACGGCTCTCATTCTGACGGCCATCAGTCGCCTCTTCAAGAAATTTATGGGGTTAAGTCTAGCATGCTAAGTCGACTTAAGCTTCCAGTAAACTAACTGAAAGCAGGAACTCTTAGAACTTTCCTCAAGTATTCAATTTTGTTCTTATGCATGTAATTCCACATTCTCTCTATATGTTTTTGTCTAAAATATCATAGCTCATTAATATGCAACTTGTATTGAGAACTTATAAATAAATGACATCATTCTTGGCATTACAGCAAACTCATATGCATTTATTTTCTTTCTCATATGACATGAAACACATTATAGAATGAAACTGTATCAAATACAAGACACAACTATGTTCTTATACATATAAGATTTCATGTAAGCTAACTCATATAAGAAACAAAGAGACGGTGTATTATTAACTAAACATGTTTATAATATTCCTTACCTTGATATGAAGATACTAAACTTACCTGCAGTTTAATCACTCGTTAACATATTAAGATATATTCAATATACAAAACTTACTTAATTGCCAAACCGACATTTCTCCTACTTTATAAAATTATCAAACTATGATTCCTCATAAAGGTCTATCGATACTCATTTTTTATGTGTTATGTGTTTAACTATGAAAATAAGACAGACACATTCTTCTCTATGTCCAGAATCCAACACAATGAGATTCATCCAGTTTTGAGCTCAAAGTGAAGGGCTATGCCTAATTTATTGACAAGGGTAAAATAGTTATTTTTACTTTTTAAATGGATCTGAATCTAAACTTTTCAATAACTTAAACCATAACTAGTCTGGTCTAAGTTAAATTTGAACCTGAACCTTCCTGATTCATTTTTGGATTTTTTGACTTGGATCGAGATCCAAATCCATTTATTATGGATCTGAACTAGATAGAGATCCAGTCTTTTCTAGGTCTAAATCCGATATAACAGATTCAAACCTTGGTTCTCCACTTTGGTGCAAAAATTGAAACCAGACTTATACAGTCTAGGTTTGGATCCAAATTGCTCTATTTCAGTTTCATCCAACTAGATCCAAATATGCTAACTGGATCCAGAACTGACATGGTCTGGTCTGACGTGCGTCCTATTGGATCTACGTTATGGTAGAAAATTGAGATACCCTTTATCTCGCTTTTCTCCATAAATATGTGGGTTAATACATATATTCATAAATATATATATATACTATTACCCATAAACATATGTGTGTGTGTGTGTGCGCGTATATAAATACATACACAAATACATATTAAAACCTCATTTTCTTTTCCTGAAAACATGCAATGGGTCTGAAACTCACCCCGACCGAGTTTGTCTAGGTGTGGACCTTACTGATGCAGCCTGGGCTGCATAGAGGTTGGTCTCCTACTGACTCGATCTGATCAAGCTCGGATCGAGTTAGTCTTTATATATATATTTTTAATTATTATTTTTATTTTAGGACTTGAGACAAGGAGGAAAGATCCTCTCTGTCCTAATGCACCAGACTCAGCTCAATCTGGTATTATCCAGACCGAGTGAGTCTGTGCATATACCCCAAAACTGAGATAGAGCCAAGCTCTGTCGCATTCTTCTTTTTGACCGAACTCGCTCTAGGTAACCCAGACCGAGTCGGTCTGTTTAAGATCAGCTGAGAGAGTGAATAAAAAAGTTCATAGTCTTGGTTCCCTCATAATTCGACTCGGTCTAGGTAATCCCAGTCTAAGTTGGTCCTGCTAAAAAAATGGGATAGAGAGGCCTCGCCCTCTGTCTCGTTTCCTCCAGGATTGACTCGGTCCGAGCTTCAAGATTGACTTGGTCTGAGCACAAGCTTAGACCGAGTTGGTCCGAGAAAACACAGACTGAGAGTAAATGCTCTCTACCATGCATCGTTGCTTCGACTCGATCTGGAAAAATCCAGGCCGAGGCGGTCAGCTCCTCTAACCGAGACAAAGAGCACTAGCTCTCTATCTCCTCTTGGCTATGATGACTAGACTCGGTATGGGCACAACCTGGACTGATTCAGATCATATACCCCCCCCCCCCCCCCACCCCCACCCACCCACCCACCCTGTTTTATCCTCACCTGACAGCGACCAGGCTCAGTCTGGAAGGTCCAGACCGAGTTGGTCGCTGAAGTATATTATGTTAACTACCACAAAACTCGACCCTGACAGAGATCCTACATGCTCTCTGTCTTACTGCAATATGACCTTGACAAAAAAACTAGTGTTGGCAACCATTATGGTTGTCGGTCATAACACAATCATCGTCAGCACCGATTACCTTTGTGGTTGTCGGTGCCATGAACATAATCTAAAAAAAAAAAAAAAGAACTTGGGAAGAAGACCTACCAGTCGTCGAATGCAAACTTTTGCATTGCCTTTTTCCACCGTCCTCTCTCTCGCTCTCACATAATCTCTCTTTCTCACTACATGTGAGATTGAGAGAGAGAGGACCCATGGCTTTTATAAGCCATGGGTGAGGGGCGGTTTTTTCCCCTGCATAAACCCCCTATTAAGAGGAGTTTCTCCCTCTCTTCTCACTAACAGTACGTAGGGGGAAGAGGGGGTTACCCTCTTAATTGATAGGAGGTGGGGGCCTCTTCCTCTCCTCACTAAGAATTTAATGGGGGAGAGGGGTCCCACCTCACCTAGCATAGCTGAACCAGGTGGGTTGAAGCCCACCTGGTTGGCGACATTACAATTTTACCTCACTTAAAAAAAGATTTGTCTTGAATCTTACCTTAAAATAGATGTGAAAATTGTGCATGGATGTCTGCCTCACACTCCCAGTGGCTTCATTTTTATTGTGATGCCTCCATCTGACTAAAACCATTAGGATGACTTTCTTTCTTAGTTTATGTCTTTTAAATTCTAAAATATCAATTGGTTCCTCACTAATACTTAAGTTTTCATGAATATTCAATACCGAGTCAACCATATCTAATATGTGTGAAGGATCTAACACATATTTTCTTAGCATCGATACGTGAAACACATTATACATTTTTGACAATGATGGGGGTAATACAAGTTTATAGGCAGTAGGACCCACTCTATATAAAATCTCAAAGGGTCCAATGTACCTTGGACTCAATTTTTCTTTCTTTCTGAACCTCACTACTCTTTTGAAATGAGATATTTTCAAGAAAACATGCTCACCTCGTTCAAATTCCAACTCTCATCGCCTCTAATCTGCATAACTTTTCTGGCGACTCTAAGTCGTTAGCAGTTTCTCACGAATAAATTTGACTTGTTTTTTCATCTGCTGAAACAATTCAGGTCCCAACAACTTCCTCTCTCCAACCCGGTCCCAACATAGAGGTGTTCTATAATGCCTTCCATGAAGAGCCTCATAGGGAGTCATACCAATGCTAGCTTAGAAGTTGTTGTATGCAAACTCTATTAGTGGCAGAATCTCGTGCCAAAAATCTTGATACTCTAATGCACATGCTCGCAACATGTCCTCCAACATTTGGATGGTTCTCTCTAATTGTCTATTCGTCGGAGGATGAAATGCGATACTCATTTTTACTTGTGTCTCCATCACTTCTTGAAAACTTTTTCAAAACTTGGAGGTGAACTTTGAATCCATATCAGAAATGATAGAATTTGGCACTCTATGCAGCCTTACTATCTCTCGAATAAAGAGATAGGCCAACTATTCAAAGAAACAAGTTATCTTACACACAATAAAATGCTTCGTCCATGATAATGCATATTGCATTTGATCCCTCTTTGGTCTATGGAAATCCAATGACAAAATCCATCGTGATATTCATCTACTTCCATACTGGAATGGCCAATGGTTGCAACAGTCCTTCAAGTCTCTGATGCTTGATCTTCACTTGTTGACATATCAAGCATCTGCTGACAAATTCAACAACATCCTTCTTTATTCCATTCCATAATTTTTTTTTCTCAAATCCCTGTACATCTTTGTACTACCAGGGTGGATAGAATACCTGGAATGATGTTCTTCCTTCAATAGCAATTTCCCAAGTCTCTCATCCTTAGAAATACATACACGGTTTCAAAATCTTAAAATCCCTTTATCGTCCACCCTATGATATAAAATTTCATTCTCTAAGATTTTTGTTCTTGTCCTTTCTAACTCTAGATCTGAGAGTTGTTTCTCCTTAATTTGATCCCATAATTCAGATCTTAAGATGGTTTGTACGAACAATATTTTGCCTTGAAAGCATTGCTCCTCTGCTTTCTAGTGAACCACTGAGGAGAATAAATCTCATCCTGCTAATCTGGCTAAAACTCTTAACTTTGTACTAAGGGCATCAACCACCATGCTCGCTTTACCTAGGTGATATTTTATCTCAAAATCATAATCTTTCATAAACTCAAGTCATCTCTATTGTCTCAGATTTAGTTCATTCTGTGAAAATAAATACTTCAAGCTTTGGTGGTCGGTGAACACCTCAAACTATTCGCCATATAGATAATGCCTTCATATTTTAGCGCAAACACCACAATAGCTAATTTCAAGTCATGTGTGAGGTAGTTTACTTCATGTGTTTTAAGTTGGTGAGATAAATAAGCTATCACCTTGCCATGTTGCATCATAATGCATCCTAACCTTTGATGTGAAACATCACTATAAACAGTGAAATCGCTTGTCCAAGAAGGCAAAACCAAGGCAGGAGCAGTGGTCAACCATTTCTTAATTTTTTCAAATCTCTGCTTGCACTTATCATTTCACTCAAACTTATAATTTTTCTTGATAAGCTTAGTCATTGAGGCTGTAAGCATGGAGAAACGTTAGCTGAATTGCTGATAGTACCCGACCAGTCTCAAGAAACTATGTACCTCAATAGCCTTCTTAGGTCTAGACCAATTTGTGATTGCTTCAATCTTTGTTGGGTCCACCGTGATTCCATCCTTGGAAAGGATATGCCTGAGAAAAGACACATGTTCTAACCAAAAGGCATACTTTGAGAAGTTGGTATACAACCAATGTTCCCTAAATATCTACAAGATTATTCTCAATGTTCTTCATGTTTCTTCTTCATAACCGAGTAGATAAGGATGTCATCGACAAATACCACCATGAACTTGTCTAAGTATGACCTAAAGATTTTATCCATGAATGCAACTAGTGCATTTGTCAGCCCTAAAGGCATGAACAAGAACTTGTAATGGCTATATCTTGAACGAAAGGTTGTCTTAGCTATGTTCTTTTTTTTTATATTTAGTTGGTGATATCCTAAATGCAAATCCAATTTCGAGAAACACACTGTGCCTTGCAGTTGATCAAATAGATTGTCTATTCATGGTAATAAGTATTTATTCTTGATAGTCACTCATTTAATTATCGATAATCAATACTCATTCGCAATGATTCATCCTTCTTCTTGATAAAAAGTATTGGAGTATTCCACGGTGATACAGATGGTCGTATGAAGCCGCTCTCCAATAGTTCTTGAAGTTGCTCTTTGAGTTCTCTGAGTTCCGTGGGTCCTATTCTTTAAGGGTCTTTAGATATGGGTGTTGTTCTCAAAATAAGCTCAATCTTGAACTCAATCTCTCGATTAAGAGGAAGGCTTGGCAATTCTTTCGAAAATACATTTGCATATTCTCGCACTATCCTAGCGTCGTCAATTGTGAGGTTTTATTTTTCTTTAGTCTTCATGTAGGCAAAAAAATTGACACAACTTCCTTGAATATATTTGTCGGCCTTAAGACGAGATATGACAGCTAGTTTGGGTAGTTTCCTAATACCCTGAAATATGAATGTTGAAGCCTGGTGGTTATGGAAACTAACACACTTCCTTCTGCAATCAATAGTGGCATGGTAGTTGGATAACTAGTTCATGCCTAGGACACGTGTAAATCCTTAAATTCTAATTGCAAAAGGTAATTCGGTAACTCATGGTTGTTTATACACACTACAGAGTTCTTGTACTCTGTGTTATTATTATGGAATCCTCTATAAGTATTTCTACCAGATAAAGAATGTCTTACTCTGATGGTGAAATCAATAATAATTTTCAAAAAGATGGGGTGGTAAAAATGTGTGTGGCTCCTAAATCAAATAACACATGTGTCAAAACTCCTAAAATAAGGAATGTACATTCTACCACATCATCGTTGTCATGAGCTTCTTAAAATGTGGCAGCATATACTCAGCCTAGCGTTGCTTGGTTATCCTTCTTGGTCGCATTATCCCTGCGGTTAGGCTGCAGACCCTTACTGGCATAATGACCCATTTGGGTAGAGTTATAGCACTTGACATTCTTAACATCGCAAGGACCCTCATGCTTCTTCTGGACACAAGTTTTGCACTTGTCTTCAGAATGAGTTTGATCTTGTGTCCTCTGCCTCTTTGCCTATTTTCTGCCTACTGACTTGTCTTGTTGCTTACTGTCATTCTTGTTACTTTAACCTTCTTGGGATTTCTATACTTTTGTTGGTAACGACCTCTATACCTAGCCTTTTTCTGAGAGGTCTCCAATGTGCCTTAACTGCTAGTCCTTGGTTTCTCTTCGATCTTGGGATTTTTCTTTGTTTTCTTATCCCAAAACTCATACCTAGAAGCCTTTTCTACAAGCCAATTGTACTTATTTAGTTCTAGCGGCCCCACCAACCTCAAAAATTTTGGCATGAAGTGCCTCTCATAGAGCATGCATTTCTCTTTCTCAACCGCTACCAAAGACTTTGCAAAGTGAGAGAGGGAGTTGAAATGTGTCGTGTACAAAGAAACAATCATGTTATCCTGTTGTAGCTTTCTGAATTCTTCTTTCTTTTTCATCTTCTCGGTTCTTGAGAAAAATTGCTTGTGAAACTTCTTCACGAACTTAGACCAAGACAAATATGTGTCTGGTTCCAAGGTGTCACAGATGAATCTTCACCAATGTTTCGTGTCTCCCATTAAATTGGATACGGCTACCCAAACCCTTTGATCTTCTGGGTATTGGATTGCATCTAAGGCTTTTTCCACTTGCATTACCCAGCTTTTTATGACCATGCCATTCGGGGTACCATCATATAAAGGAGGATGTATATTTTTGAACCTTTTGGCCCAAGAAGTGACACCTGAGATGATGGTTTGCAGTTGTACTTATTGTGCCTAAGTGATTTGCAGTACTTCATATAGGATCTGCTTTGTGGTGTACTCTGAAGGTATTCCAGTATTTCTTTTCACGAAAAATGTTTACTGGAGTCAAATCTGGAACTTCTCGACTTTGAGCTTCATGTCTCTATGGAGTACGACTACCTTCGGTGTAGGATGCGAAGGATGCTCTCCTAGATGATGCACCTCTATGCTCATCATTCTCAAACCCAGCTTCTAATTGTTCTACCTCACACCTAGCGGCATGAGTATCTCTTGATAAGTAAGAAGTTCCTCTAAGAGTAGTCATAATATCCTGCATGATAATATGTTGCACGAGTAATTACTCAATAATAATAACTCAAGATAGAGCATAAACACACAACATATAAAAATATTCTCTAACAAGCATTTTATTTATATACATGCATTACACATATGACACCACTTAGTGAAAGAACTTCTACTAAAACTTTGTCACATATCATTGTCATCACTAGATATAAAGTGATAAGGAGGCATTGCAGGAGTGTAGTTAAGTGAATCTGGGTTGTACAAGGGTGAAGCCGGAGAATAGTTAGGGGACTCTGAGGTAGAAGAAGAAGACTCTGGGGTATAAGAGGGCTTGTCATCTCCTTGATAGCCTGACAAATTACCTTGGAAAACTGATGCCTCAAACATAACCGAATCATTTTCTCTGGCAGCAGCAACCACTGCTTCTCTATAGCTTGCTTGAGACATATAGCATCATTCTGCCCTCCTCATGTCTCCTCTAGTTCTATGCACAACCCCCTCTCCTAACAGGTATTGGACACCCCATTGCTTCTTTGTATACTGACAGATCATCTTGAGAAGAATTTGGCATCGCGGCTCTATTGTGGATAGGAGACATGGGGTGTCCCTGGGCACTATTCATGGGTCTCATGCCTCTTACACAAAGGGCTTGCGTTCTAAGCACCCCTCTTCTTCTAACAGAAGTCACATCTCCCAGGGCTCCCCCTTGGACCTTCTGTAGACCTTGACGATGATCTACACACCTTCTTCAAGCATCGGGTCGTGATTGCCCTCCTTGCATCAGAGTTGGTACTGATGGATCTTCCAATTGTTCCTCAACCATATCTCAAACCACTTGCCCTAATTCAAACATTATTATGGCTAGATGTGTCACCACAGTAACGATACGATTTAGTTGGTTACCATTGTTCATTCTTGATAAAAAAATGACCCCAGTTAATAAGTTTCTATCTATTGAAGACATAGTATTTTATTAAACATATGATGAACAATGTAGTTTTATGTCAATATGCTCTCATACCAATTTGTAACACCCAGATCTAGGACCTCTCAAGTCTGGATTTATGGGTATTACTTCCTAGAGGAAATAGTACAAAGTGAGCATAGTAGAAACATGGCATACATTTTTTTTTTCTAAATTCACATCATAATATCATAACTCAAAACCTTATCAGGCTACATCATTCATTCGTATCATAAGTTCAATAAAATAAAAATATATAATAAAGTTTTATCTCCATCTAGCTGCCATAGTTCTAGTAGGTGTCATTAGGCGGCTAAATGGAGATGAAACTTTATTATATGTTTTTATTTTATTGAACTTATGATATGGATGAATGATGCAACCTGAGAAGGTTTTGAATTATGATATTATGATGTGAATTTATAAAAAAAAAAATGTATGTCATGTTTCTACTGTGCTCACTTTATATTCTTTCCTCTGGAAAGTAATACCCATAAACCCAAATTAGAGAGGTCCTGAATCGGGGTGTTACAGGCAAAAGTGTTGAATTCAACTGAAACAGTTGGTTAAGTATTTAGATATACATTGTAAATAGATCATTGTCAAAAACATGATTTTCCCTTGGTTCATCACTTAAATATGCTATATTAAGACTTTTTTTGTATTACTTCAGTTCTTTAAGGTTTATATGCTAGCCATGATAAAATGTAGAATGGACAAAGATGTAGATGGCACTAATTTTTTGCACACTACCATAACTTGCCACAAACTAGAAAATATGACAAAACATGACCAATTCACTTTTTCTTGATAGTCTTGAGCTTTTGTTTGGTCGAAACTTATGGCGTTTGATTTTTTTAGACGACAACTTAGTGGTGCATAAATTTTTAAGGTGACAACTTATATAATATCTAGTTTTTTTCAGAGGACAACTTACCTGGCGTCTAATCTTTCAAGAAAACAAGTTACATGGTGCCTCATTTTTTGGGCAAGTGGTTTGACTAAGGCGCCTAATTTTTCATGCAACACAAGGGCAAAACTATCAAGAAAACAATCAATTAGCTCGATTTGCCATATTTTTTTTAATTCGTGACAAATCTTGGTATTGTGCCTAAACACTAGTGTCATCTATGTCTTTATAATTATATAGAATTATGGCAAGTCCACCCTAATAACAAAAAAAAAATATATGAATTTTTTTATTTGCAACAAATTGGTGTCCAGGATTTTCATCGTTCTTTAAATCCATCTTTTAATAACTAAGAGGAAAAAATGAAAGATTTTAACCCACTCTAATACGTAAATGATGGAGCCAAATGGGTTTCAAAATACAAAACCATGCATTACTAATCGCTCAAAATTCTGATCATCTGGCTATATAGTCAATTAAAGAAATCACTAAATTGGAATAATCACAAACAAATATAAGGTGTTTTTTTCTAGAGAGAAGAAAAACATTTCATTAATACTTGCAAAGAAGATTATACAGAGGATCAAGCAGAAGGATTGATAGTAGAGAATGCGACCAGTAAGTTAGAAAACAGAGATAGGTTATATCTAAAAATCGATTGCAACCAGGTAATGAACTGAAATCCCCACTTTTGTCCAGCCAAATAGAAAACAACAAAGAAAACATAAGGTGCTTTAACCACAAAACTAGAAACATCATTTAAAAAAAAAACTACAAACCTAGAGACAAGAGTAATATTAAGAAGAAACTTTAATACTAGATTCCTAACAATTATCTACTTTTTCAAAGGCGTATCTGATTAAACCCTAAAGTAATGCCCTAATCAAATAACTCTTAGATAATCTTTCTAATTAAAAACCATCGAAAGAAACCTCTATAACTTGTTAAATGAACTATAATACTATGTTCTAATTTCAGATAAGAAGAATCCAAAACAACAATTGATATCCTAAAAGGATCAAAACTCATGAATGTTGCATCCATAATTTGTATAAGATTTTGACCGACAAGTTGACCTGGTGATGCTTTGTATGCGATGAGCTGATTTGTCTAATACAGATATCATCTGTGAGACAGATCAGGCTATCACTGTTCCAGTTTATGATCTTCATCAGCCTATCTCTAACGGGGGAATATGGCCATAATTACCAACAGAAAAGAAGTTGATTTTCACGTGTGGTAATCAAAGTTAGATGAACAGCTTTGTCATCCAGCATCATCTAACTGCCAAATATCCAATGCCACCATATATCGAGGTTTCCAAAACATAATGCAGAAAAAAAGGTAAATCTAAGTGACAAATAGTTAATGAGTTTCGAAGAAGCTATATATAACGTGCCAATTTTTGAAATAAAAAAATTTAGGATTTTTTTTTAAATTTCTTTGCATGATTTTCAAGAAAACAATGAAAACTCTTTTTAAGTACGGGTCAAGCTTTGGGCGGGTTACAGTTTACAACTCACACACGTAAGACTAGAAGTAACTGAATCAAACCATCATTTAAATTAAAATAAATCAAATATTAATCTCACAATTATCAGAGTTCAGGACTTAATAAAATAATAAAGTAAATAAAATAATTCAGTCCATCCAATAGCTTAAAGAAAGTGTGACCCTCTTGGCGTCACACTGAGCCTCCTGTTATCACCCTTCAGCTTAATCGTGACTTAAAATATTAAAAGTAGGGGCATTAGCCATAATAGAAAAACACCCTACACATAAGCATGGAAAGAATACAAATACATGAAGCATACATCTTTCTCAATGCAATCATAGCATGTCATAGCATATAAACACAACAAAGATCATGATCATAATAATGATAATTTAAGCATTCAGGATTTTACAATAATTTATTCTTAATATCAAGTAGCGAAACTGCATCATATCTTTAGTAATCAATATCAAAATAAAAAAGATTCATATATTCCAACATATATATGAACTATAAATTATATATGACACAGATAAAATTTTATGTTATAATTCAATGAATCATTTAAACACTTGTGTTAAGACAAAGAAGTTGTACACGATAATTCAAGTACGATATTTGGATGATGAACAACTGGATTTCAGCTATGGTAATAAAGAAAGAAAAAAAGAATTGAAGAAGTTTGCAAGTTCTACATTGAAGAATTAATTGAAGATTTCGTGCAAGTGTAAATCTCTTTAAATTCTTAGATTTTTGTAAGAGCTTTATTTTGATTGCATATCTCACTTGCATTACACCTAAAAATACTTAAAAAAACTTTCCTAAAAAGAACTCTTTGTAAAAATCATTTTAGAAAACCCTTTACCTATATTTTTAGTTTTATCAGTTGACCAATAGTCTTATCAGGCGATCAATTTTCTCGCACATTTTTCAAAGCCAAATGTCTATTTTCTGATCAGTCAACTTATCTACTCTTAGTCAACTGACCCGAATGTCTGAGTTTTGAAAAAATTAACAGAAGTTGACTGAAAGCTTTTTTCAGTCTACTGCTGATTTTCATCAGTCGACTCATTTTTCTTTAGTTGACTAATTTTCAAAATCCTGAATTCAAATCTTTTCGGCTAGACACAGTAGTCGAATGATTTAACAATCAGTCTGCTAATATTTAATTTCAGTCGACTGACAACTTTTTTAGTCGACTAATATAGCCATTTTTTTTTTTAATTTTTCAAAAGTTGTGTTTTTTCATTTTTCAAACGTTTTGACTATTCAAAACTGTCAGTTTGACACCCCTTCGTACCACCAACGTCTGAAATTCTTCAGCTATAAATAAGAGTGAGATCTACACTCAAAATAAATAAATTGAAACATTGAATTCTGTGTTTTTCACTCATATTCTTTCAAGCATTTGTTTTCTCACTCACTAAGTCTTTTCACTCAAGTTCTTCACTCCAATTCCTTTTGTGAGTCAGTGAAATTGTGAGTTGAGTATTTTCGAAACCTTAGAAGCCCCTGTAAACCTATTCCACTTCCTTTGCATTCATAAGAAAGGCTCATAGGCTGATTGTAAGTTGTTTATTTCAATTTTTTTATAAAAGAACAGAGTCTCCTTGGTTTAAAGGAGAAGTTTGCTTTCAGCAAGGTTGTTGCTAAAAGTGAGACCGTTTTTGGTCTATTTGATCTTGTGGTGACACAAATTTAATAATGAAAATCTCAAGCGGGTTTTGCTAGGAGACTGGATGCAGGTCTGAAGGACCGAACCAGGATAAAATTTTTGTGTTGTGTATGATTGCTTTGCACAATTCAAAATCTTTCAAATTCCAAAGACGAAGTTTAAAAGCACTATTCACCCCCCTCTAGTGTCGGTTGCATCGATCCTGCAATACTTTCATTTGGTATTCATTAGAAATTCGTCTGCAAATTCCTATAGACAGGTCAGCAAAAGTTTTTGGTATTCATTTTTCCTGGACATATTGGTTCATATACATAGGGTATGACTAAGTTTTTGTCACTGGCCTACTGCAACCCTCCTTTATCCGAGCTTGGGACCGGCAGTGTATAACTAAACAGTTATACACAAATGAGAGAGAATCGTCAACTGAAGAAACAAAGAGTACATTTAAGCTTTGAGAATAGCTCAGCGTTTGTCTGAAACTAAAGTCCAAATTTGGACAAGGTTGTATCTCTGTTTTCTGCATGATTTTCAAAATACAAATCATAATTATCAAAAGATTGACGGAGAAAAAACAAGTTAAATCCTTTTCTGATACATTCTTCTGTATATTTTTGCACCTTCAGACTCTGCATGGATCTCTCTTTCTGTTCGAATACCCATTGGGTTCAGTAGAAGCCAACCCTCAGAATCACATGGAATATCAGGGTCGATGATGATGAAATGTTAAAAAATGCTTGAGCAAGCATCGAATTGATCCCTCATGTCAAGTGCCGCAAGTGCCACTTCCAGCACATCTGACTGCATAAAAACCTGCTTATCACCAAGACAACAGAGCAACCTGATTTCGTATTAACAGATTAGCCCTTCTGTCAAATGGGAGACATTTAATTCAAACTCTTTAAGCATCTTCACCCTGACTGACGAACATCTAATCATTGGAAGAAAATCAACGCGCATGTCCTAAACCACCAGACCAAATCCACTCAATGGTATAGATAGATTAACAAAACCACTGTGCTCAGGCTTCAGGCTGGAAGTGTCGGTCAGTTTCTCCAACCAAACAACTTCAACACTGCCACTAAGTACTCAAATCTTTTCGGCATTCTTATTGAGAACTTGGATCACCACCTTGTCTATACTAACAACATAAAGAAAGGATTGGAAAAGGATGTACCTGTCCACCAGGCCACAAATTCTCTGAGATAGGATCTACAAAGGGCTTCTGCAATACTCGCCTTCTGTGATGTCGTTTTTTGAAATGTGGATCTGGGCACTGTCAGAATTTACAGATTCTTGTTTTAGATGACGATGCCAGGAACATGAACGAGAAGGAAGCAGATTCTTGTACAAGCGACTTACGAGTAACGAGACGCACATCAAAGGTCCTGGATAAGCGGACACCAGCTCTTCGAAACCAATGGTGGCATTCGTGAACATGAAGTGTCTGCTTTCATATGTGAACGAACAGTGGTGGTTTCCATAAGAATGAGCATTGCATCATGTTAATTCATTCACAGATACAGTGTATTTGATTGCTTACATATTCTTAAGAGCTAGTTCTTTCACCCAAAACTGTGCACGTTTAACCAGATGCATTTGCAGAAAATAAATCACAAATCAGAAACGGCTTCAAGCAGTGGTATTGAAAGTTGCGCATGTAAAACTAGGAAAAGAAACAGAACTAGCGGGGGAGGAATGCAAGAAAACTCAATACTTTGTTACGTATTTCGAGTACCAGATAATTTCTTGATTGGGGGTTTCTTTACGCAAGCCAAATGAGAAATTTGCCACTACCTGGGAACTTCAATCGAACAAAAGGCATCACAAACATGCATCGTTCGTTATCCATCTGTAAAGATTAGGAAACGGAAAGGAATGCCGGTGGCCCAAACTCATTACCACAACCAATGTCGACAATGAGCGGCAATTTGGGGTCTTCAAAAGCTTGACTCCAGTTTGGTATCTCTGGAAAGACCCGTCTCATAAAACATTAATCGGTACACTGAAGAAAATCAAGAAATCTAAAGAGGAGAAATTGGTTGCGGTGCAAGAAGAAAGAGGATAACTTACATAGAAAGATGCACTGAGATGGTTTACATGCTGCCGAATCCGAACATTACCCACCTGAAAAAAAAAAGACCGAGAAAAGGTTAGAGAGAGAGAGAGACCTCTCCCACTTTCTCCTTGAGCTTCAGATCGGCATATTCCAATTCAACAAGGTAGGGGCTTCTGAGTTGATGATGATGAGGAGGGGGAGGAGGATGGGGTTTTGAGGAACAGGAGGACGACACCATCAAAGCCGCTCTCCCCATCACAGGACGGGATGGTGCTACGGAAGACAAGCAAACTCTCGGTGCTAACGCCAAAAGATGGTCACTGGCCATCGTTTTCATGCTATCCTCTCTCTTCCCTTGGTCCAAAATGAATGTGGTGGGGAGAGAGAGAGAGAGAGAGAGAGAGATTTTCAAGTAGATTTAGACGTGCTCAGCGACTCTACACGTAGGGATGACTGGGAAAAACGGGGCCTCGCCCTGCCTCGGCCCGTTTGGACTGAGGATGAAAGGAATGAAACGAGTACGAAGGCATAGATGAAGGTTAAAATCCATCCTCGTGCAGGGATGAAGGCGGAAATGGACTTACGCTTTCTCGTGCCCTGCCCGTCACATTCCTGCCCTGCCCCATCCCATCCCATCCCATCCTAAATCCTTTTAAAGGATGACAATAGACTGAGGAAAAACAGGATTCCGCCCCGCATCGACCCTGTTTAGATCAGAGATGGAGGACATGAAATGAGGGTAAACGCCGGGGTGAAGGTTAAAATCCATCTCCATGCAGGGATGGACTTATGTTTTCCCCTACCCCATCCTGCCCCGTCCCATCCCCAATCCTTTTAAGGGATGAACAATAAATCAAAGGAAAACGGGGCTTGCCCCCGAGATGGAGGAGATGAAATGGGAATGGAGGGGGCTGGAGGTTAAAAATCATCCCTGTGCAGGAATGGATGGAGGCGGTGATGGAGGTTCGGATTTTGCGACAGGACGAGGGTGGAGACCTTGTCTCCCGCCCTCGCCCCGGTCCACTGCCATCCCTGTCTACACAAGCAACAAGTCTGGAGAAAATTAGGCGACGATGGAAGTTTGCCCTTTGAATGCCAGCGTTCTTGAGCCCAAAGGAGACGACGGGAGGAAAATGTTTCCGGCTACTAGTTGAGTATCAAAAATAACTCGTGTGTAAATGCATGACATTTCCTTGATATCGGCTTATGTGTTAATTTATTAATACTATCGTTATTTGACATGCTCTCAACTCATTTGTTAATTGATTGAGATACAATTTTGTTAGCTTGTTCATACTTCATAGCTATGGAATGTATCAAATTTTATGATGGTGGGACAAAACTCACACACCTAGCTTTACATCTCATGCACCCCCAATGCCCGCAGCCAACATTTTCACCTTGACAACGTTATCAAGGTTGTTAAATGCGATGAAGCTAAGCGAGGCGTACGCATCTCACAACTGGTATGGAAGTGAAGCGGTGGGAGGGGAGGCAGTAAGAGAAGGACCACGCGCCCAGCTGGTAGGGAAGCGAGGGATATGCCGGTCGTCCGGTGGTCGGATAAGACTGAGCAGCAGCTGCAGCACAGCACAGCAACTCTGGTGGTCGGTGGTCACAACTGGTCGGAGGTTGATGAGGGGCGCATCACAGCAACGCCTCAGTACCTTGAGCGTGCGCCTCACCTCTGAGGTGTACGCCTCTCACAACACTGAACGTTATAGCCAAGATGTTTTAGCATATTTAAATATTTTAAATGTGTATTTATAACTGTCAATTTTTTTTAGATTATCCAAAAAATCACTCAACTTCCATCTACATATATATATAAAAAAAAAAAAAACTGTACACAAGTCAGATTCAGGCAAATACATTTTTCGCAACATGTAGATCACATTCATGGGGTTGTTTGGACTATAGAAAAGACGAAACAGAAGTTAAGTTGTTACTAAGTTGTTTGTACAAACAAACGATGGTAGCAAACTCTAACCCTTTAATACCACCGGAGCTTGTCCAACATGTTGAATGCACTTGGACACTACACACGGGCAAGCAGGTGACACTGACTGTGTGCTGCTCTATTAAGGTGTTTTTGATTGTTTGTTTAAGATTGGATGAAATAGCATAACATAACAGACAAAACACACACATGTTCTGCTTATTTACACCTGTGCTAAGTCCAACGTTTGTTTTGACTGAAGAAGTTATGTTCATATTGTTCAGTGCTTAATTTTTACCATGCACTAACAACTTGAATATATGAATAATGGGTCAAATAACTTCGATCTGCCCCACCATATGAGTGTTTTAACATTTTTATTATGGATTTTAGCCTCATATAGAGATCTCAGGTTAGATTTAAAAACTAAAAAATATGTTTTGAGAAATAATAAGAATTGATATTTTTTATATATAAATGCTTTAATTATTATGGTTTTAACTATAAAATATAATCAAAAATTTATGTATTTTAGCCTCAAATATGGATCTCAAACTGGATTCAAGTACCAAAAAATATTCAAATTTTGAGTAAACCGAGAAAAAAATACAAATTTATATTTTTTATATACAAATATAAAAATAATAAATAAAATCATAGAACCCTAAAATGCAAGAAAATAAATCATAAATAAACCCAAAAACCTAAACTACAAGAAAATTAAATCATAAAATAAAAAAACATAAGTAAACCATACAATTAAATATAAAAAAGCTCTAATTCAAAACCTAATCAAAGAAAAACAACCTTAATCAAATACAAGAAAAATCCTAATCAAATTAACTATAAGAAGCCTTAATTAAAGAAATTTGATTTAAAGCCTTAATCAAAGAAAAAAATCCTAACCAAATCAAAGAAAAGCCCTAATCAAATTAAATATTAAAATCCTTAATTAAAGATATTTGATTCAAAGCCTTAATAAAAAAAAAAAAAGACCCTGACCAAATTAAATATCAAAATCCCTAATTAAATATATTTGATTTAAAGCCCAAATTAATGAAAATCAAAGAAAAAAAACCCTAATCATAAAAATCAAACAAAAACCCCTATCAAATCAAAGAAAAACTCTAATCAAACTATATATAAAAAAACTCTATTTAAAAAAATTTGATTCAAAGCCCTAATCAAAAAAATTTCTTACAGGAAAGAACCAAGAAGAGAAAGAAAGAAATAAGGAAAAGAGAGAGAGAATGAGAGAGAGAGAGAGTCCAAGTTATAGTTCCCCCCCTTCTGCCCGATTTTTTTAAGTGGTGTTCTCTCCTATCCCATTCTCAATGTAATAAGAGGGGGTGGGACGGTGAATCACGATTCCACAGGTGCGCATTCTGTGCATCCGCTGCATCCACAGTTTGATTTTGGCAGTGTGCGATCAAACACACCCTTAGAGTGAATAACAATTACATTATCTTTTTCTGCTTACATGCAATACACATTATCAATGCAAGAAAAAGGTCTAAACATTGCAAGCATAGAAATTATTTGTGTGGTTTTCTTGGAATAGATGAGCCATCAGTGACAAAAGAAAAAAACTTTTATTTTATTTTTTTTATAGGAACTGGGGTTAGGCAGACCCCTACCAGATATCTCTTAACCCTCATGTTGCAGAGGGATTCGAACCTGGGCCTTCAGCTTGACACAGGACCCCGCTTACCACATGACAAAAAAAAAACTACTACACTACAAAAGGTGATGGCTTTTATGGCATGTTTTGGTTAATTCTCATGAGATTTGGAATCTCATGCAAGCAAGAAAATGAATCTCAGTGACATTGGCTAAACAAATATCAGAAAAATGAGTGGTGAAAAAATGGACGCTCATTTGCCTTAACAAATGAGGCTTGCCTTCTTATTTAAATGAGAATATAACAAGCAGATTCATGTGATTCTCATTTTTATGACTCCAAATCAAATTTGATTTAAAACCAAACTTATAAATGTCATTGAAAACACATCCCAGCCCTTGGCTCCGTTCTAGTACACCAAAACATAAAGTTACTTTTCCACTTTGTAGCTTTCATCCTTGCCCAAGCTACATACAACTGCAACTCTTCTATCATGCAAACAGTGAGCAACACTTGCAAAATATATTCCAATCCCAAATACCGTCCTATTTATCAATTCAATGGCGACAAAAATTAAACAGCAAAATTGAGATGCATATTTATTCTTTTCTCTGAGGGCGATGACAATGACCACTCAAAAATAGCTTTGGTGGCTTAGTCTCGGGTAACTCGACCAACCAAGAGAGGTAGACTGGGTATCTCATCCCTTTCACTGAAAAATGAGGCATTGTTGTCAAAATGGTGGTGGTCTATTTGTCGATGAAGGTGACATGTGCAAGGTCCTCCTTCGGACCGGTTGCCTAATAGGGGAGGGGGAGGGGGGCTTCCTCCGGGGTGTGGCTTCATTGGCAATGTGTTCGGCCCCAATTTGTATTTGGCCTGGGCCCACCGAATGTTAGGCACGCACCTGGACTTACTCCCTTTCAGGTGAGTAATTTGTGGCCTCCTTTTGTCTTGCATTCGGGAAAGCAGAGGCTGACCATCTACCTGAAAAGTGTGTGGGCTCGAGGACCATCCCTTAGTTTGAGATTTTTTGCCCGGTTGGTGACCATGGATGGTGTTTTGACTAATGAGAACTTGGCAAGGAGGGGCTTCTACTTGGTGAATGTCTGATGCAATATGGTGTGGTTGCCTAATCAATCCGGCACTCATAGTTGGCAAACTCAGTGAGTCAACTCGAGAATCACCTGAGTTGACTTAGATCGGATCCCAAATGGGTCACTGATTCAAGACGGCATATCCACAAGCCTCTTATGTGTTTTCTTCATGCATTTTGTGATTTTAATGCATAATTCTCATAAAAGAATACTTATTATAAAAAAGTATATGTTTTTAAATCATAACTATTTAACAATTATATATAGTTGAACACTTATATATCTTGGTCATTGATGTCATGTGTTAAATTTAGTGATTATACAATATGAATTTTGATTTTTTTCATATCTTAATACTCTAAAATGCATAATCCTAAGTCGTCCATCTGAGTTACCGAGTGAACCCGTTGACTCGCAAGTCTTGAGCGATCCAACTCCGAGTAGCCAGTTTGCCAACTATACTGGCACTTGCTTTGGTACTGCCCTCTTTTTCAAGCTTTGTTCTTGGCCTCAGCCGCAGCAGATGGTATTTTGTGTGGCGTTGGTTGTTCACTGCTTGGTGGGCAGTTTGGCAGAAGAGTAATGCTAAAACGTTGGAGGGTCGGAGTGGCCTGTTACTCATCCATGTCCTATCTGATGTATTTCATATGGTCGTTCTTAAGTGATATTCAATGGATTTATCTCCTTTTCGCTGGTTTCCCTGCTCATCTTGTAAACCTGGGGGTCATTCTTCATCGTCCTGAGCTTTCTCTGATTTCTGTCTTAATAAAATTTGAGTTTGCTTCCTCCTCCAAAAAAAAAATAATAGCACCAAAATCACTAATATAATCAGTATTATTCAGAAAAAGTGTCAAAAATCCATTTCATGAGAACAAACCTGTTTTATTACCCAAAAAGAGAAAAAAAAATAAACCTGTATCGTTGGACCGACTGTAATCAAATTTGATAAGATCGATAGGCAAGTTTTTCTTTGGGAGGGCTAAGCCAAGTGAAAACCTAATCTTCAACCCATGTTCGAGCACCTGTAAAACCCTTGAGGCCCTCCCAAGCCCAAGAGGTACACCGAGCTTCGGCTTGCAGGCTATAAAGAATAAGAGCATCCAATAGTTAACGAATCAACCACGGTATCACAGATAAGAGGAATTCCGAATCACTATCTCCACTTGACACACCCATTACAATAACTACTACAAAATAATCCAAATAATATCAGCCAATATGATTCGAAAGGCTTCCAACATCTTTGCTTCTGCAGCATACACCATTCAAACCCTATTGGTAGTCATCACACGGCTTAAAAGACCGATACAGAAAATTGGATTACAATTTCCCTTTGCATTACATATAACAAAAAAAGAGTATATGATATAGAGAACTTAACTTCATACATGTAATAAATATTCAGAAGACCTTTTATGCATGCACCAAAACTATTCAACAGAACATTTTAGTCGCTTAAGTGCAGCCACTTAGAGCAACTATAACGCTGTTAACCTGCAATGAAGCTGATGGCATATGTAAACTGTTGAATCCCCCAGCTCCTCATGGGCAATAAGAATGAAAACTAACGAAACCATAAGGCTGCCTCCAGCTCCTTCTCATCAGCACAGTTGTAGCCAAGGAAATAGGCACGTGCTGCAAAAGAGAATGATTCATAAATTTAAAACTCCACATATATATAATATATACTAATTAAATGTGCATTTTTTATAGGATAGTGTGCATTCCTTTGGCCTGATAAAAAATTATCCAATAATATCTTTCTTTGAAGGGACTGGATCTCTGAGGGATGAAGATGCCCAGGAAGAGTGAAATCATCCAACATACCTTCAAGATAATGCCATGGAAAAAGAGATCATGCTGAAAAAGGATCTTTCGTGGGAAATCTTTTCAAGTTACAAAGGTGGCTGGAATTTGGCAGAGATGGCCAGCAATCCCATCATTTCATCCACCAATGCTGGAAAGGGATCAGTTAAAATTCATGAACTTCCAACCAAAATGGGCACCAGATGCTCCTGCAGAAATTGCTCCTTTATAGTTCAAGAGAGAGAGAGAGAGAGAGTAACCCACAGTTCATTCTAATACAAGGAATGTGTGTGTGTGCGTGTGGATAAAAGGAAGAAATAGAATTTACCAAATCGTCCAGATCCCATGAAAGGCTCCTGTTCATCTGTCACACCTGCATGTTGCTGGTCCTGAAATTTTCAGAATACATCATATCAGAGAACATGGTCTTACTAAAATGTTTGTTGTCATACAAGGCATAAATTTTCCAAGTTCATTCAGGTGATGGTTATGATCCATAACATGCACAGGATGATGGACAAGAAGAAGCATGGTTCCCACAAAGTGAAATGACTACCCAAGAAAATGTAAAATATGTCTGTGCACATCAGTTTAACAGAATGAATAAAGAGAATTATTTCTAGTTGTATGGTTTATGTGTGAAAAGGGAATCCAAAAGAGCCAGAGATAAATGGCCATCATCCCCAGGAGGATAGACCTAAAAATGCAATCATATAACTAACAAAGATATTTCTACTTAAAGAAAAAAAGAGAACTGAAGTATTCCCAACAGGAAGAACATAGAAAGTACAAAAGGAGAGAAAGGAAAAGACATCCAACTGCATGTGTGTGTGTGTGTGTGTGTGTGAGAGAGAGAGAGAGAGAGAGAGAGAAAGAGATTCCTCACCATGTCAGGTTTCTCTTCTGAAGGTGAAAGCCACCTATCAAAGCAAAGCCCAGATATCATACAAACAAGAAGGCCACCGGATGGATCCAGGATAGTTTCCCGACAAGTATCATCACACACTGCACACGTACCAATTCCTCGGTTTAGAATATGTCACAAAAACATTCTTGTTTATGATGCAACAACAATTCACCTACCATGCACATGGCCAGTTTTCTCACAGAGAAACACATCTCCAATTTGAGAGTAAGTGCACGTCTCCCCTGAGCATGCATGGTCGGAAACCAAGTCATCAGTCAAGCCTGGCTACTTTTCCAAATAGACACCTGATCTGCCACTGTTCTGTCAAGAATTATGCTGTCATCGTTCACCTTCATAAACCACCAGTACGCAAATAAATAAACAAGGAGCATCCAAGCTTTAAATACATCATAAAAGTGTTTCTTATAGTGCAAAGTTTTACTTGAGAAGAAAGGGGCGTCTGGCTTCTCTTTGCAACCTGCATTTGGATATAATACTCCTTGAACTCAGATGGGGTATTCCTAACAAACTCAACCATGTCTTCTTCATCACGCTGCAAGCGAAACATTTCACATTGCAAATCATGACCAAATCCTGCTTTAGCTTTCATGAAGCACCAAACCTACTTCAAAGGTAAATCCAACAAAAACAAGTGTCGCAAAAAAATACATCAATTACGTATATCTTATCGTTTCAAACGTGTATACCTTCAAACCTCTCAAAGGCTTAATGCATCCAAAACCAACTAAATGAAACTCAAACATCTTGCATGATTCTAGAAGTGCATGCCTCACCACCCGTTAGCAATTGATGAATCAAAACTGGTAGTCATGTGAGTGCATGTCTGTGTGAGTGTGAGTGCACGTCTAGAATTAGATAAGCTACTTCACCTACAATTTTTTTATCTGGAACCACTGCACCCCTGATACGGAATTGAGCCTTTACCTTCTTCCTTTCCCCCGTCCACGATAGTGTGACATGGCAAGTGCAGGGTGAGGAGAATCAGAATCATGCATCATCTCTTGCTAGTTATCTGACTATCAACTAATTATGACTAAATAGAAGTGATTGAGCAAGAATTGCTTGAACCATCATTCTCAATGAAAGGAATACATATGCTTCTTTCCACCCCTGCTCAGGCCCTTGATTATTAGAAAAAGAAAAGAGCGTTACCTGTATATAAAGTTTCTTCCATGCACATGCTCGCAGCTTCCCAGTAGAAGATGACAGACCCCACCGCATACAATACCTGCAAATCAAGTGACAGATGATATTAGCAATTAACTGATCACAGTAATTCCAGACACAATATCTGCAAATAAAAAAACAGATGATATTCTAAATTAATTAACTAATTAAATTACCTTAGAATAATTAAGTTTGTTTTCTTCTATGAACAAATTAATATGAACCCACAAGCAGATGCATCAAGAAACATTCCAATATAAATCATTAATCATGTCAGTGTTCCCAGTCTATGAGATGATCCTATGCAAGGCCATCAAATCCAAGCAAGCAGCTTGTGCTATCAACTGAATATGTCAGTTCAACTGTCAACCCTTACCTTGCACTTTTCTTTATTATTATTTTTACTTATCTTTATAACTAGGTTCCAAAAACATCCAACCATATTCATTGTGCACACGCCTGATAATTTAAGACACAATTAAGAGTGGAACGTAACATCAGCACAGCAATATTATAGTGATAGATGAAACAATATCCATAAGGAAATACAAATTGACATTATAGGTTCATTGATAAACAAAAGTAGAGAGAGAAAAAACTGCAAAAATCTTCGTTGAGATCATTCATGAGAATATTATGAAAAAGGCTTCTATCTCGAGTGGTTTTTCCCATTGCTGATTCAAGCAAAGTGTTGCAGCATTAGAAGCAAGACACAAAATCTTATGTTCTTCCAGATCTATTCTTATAGAAAAAACCAAGTGGTTGATGGAGAAGATTAACGGCAGGAACTGATATGAAACATCGCTAACTGGGTACACATTGAAATCAAACTATGTCACAAAGATGCCCCAATTTATACCAGTATTGTGTTCCCTTACATACTATTCTTAATGGGAACTACACAAAAGTAGAATGTTCTCATATCCTTCCTTACACATGTTCATGTGACAAAGGAATTAAGTAATAACTTTGAAGTTAAAATCACTAACATATCAGCTAAGGAAAGTGTTCACTAGAATTTTTTACAGCCTGAAGATCCTCCATGTTTACACATTTTAATAATCAGTCCTCAGTTTTTGCTACATCCAAGGCGTCATACAAGCTAGAGCTCGAAGCCCAACCAAGGGAAAAATTATTTACTCACAAGAGACGCCACAAGAATTCGTCCGAGGCTGCAAAGTTAAGAAATCTACAAACTAGCGAACATGCCATGAGATCCTGTAGAAGAAACGGAGCAAGACTGGTAAGCAAAGGGATGAATGTCTTATAGCGAAAGCTGATGTAGAACATACACAACCATAAAACGGAAGGGGCAATTCCATGCGAATGCGAACAATCCTTCATCTCAGAAGAAAGAAATTTGAGGATGTGACGGAAAAGCTCCGGAGGGATCTTGTCAAACATCCCACTTGTGATGTACCGTGTCGCGCGCCAGCTGCCGTCGGCAGGAATTTTTTCCACAGATGAGGCAGAAGCAGATCCCGTTTCCACAATAATTCCACTTTCTACTGAGTAGAATCCCCTCTCAGGCGGCGGAACCTGTGAAATGCACGGCCTCTCGATCGCCTCCTCCTAGAAAACAAACACTACAACCGCTTACCAAGCATCAACAAGATACAAACGCCTTAACTGATGAGAGACCAACAATTTCCAAGAAATTCACAAGAAACATATATTCATTTCACATCCCAGAATCCTGTTAGGAAAAACCACGAGCAAGAGACAATCAAAAGGAAACAAAGAACAAGAACGATCAAACAAAACACAAGAAGAACACAGATTTACGTGGAAAAACCTCTCCTCAAATCCGAGAGAGAGTAAAAAACCACGGCCGCCCAGAGAGAAAGAAAAGACAGTTACAAGTTCGGGAAAGAAAAGCGAGAATATAAACAAGGCAAGGGCGACAACCTTAACCCTAACCAAATCGGGTCGGATCCACTGAAAACCGGGTCCCAAACATAAGCCCCAGAAAAAATTTCTTCTGGGGGGGGCGCTGCCCTCCTATAACCCCCCGCCAGGGGCGGCCCCCCCTGGACCCCCGCCCGCTGACCGCGCAGCGGGACCCGCGCCGGGGGGAGCCCCCGGACCCCCCTTCCTGCAGGGGCAAAAACAGTGAATCAGGCTCCACAACTCATCAATCTCCCACTTGGAGACTGATAAAAAAAAATTCTCCAACTGTCTTCCTTCCCAAACTCTTCTCTGAATCTCTGAAACGACATCCCTCCCTCATGCTCATTGAAGGAGTCCAACTGAGGCAATGCACAGCCTCAGTTTCTCAGTGGTCACACCCTTTGTCAACATATCTGCTGGATTCTCGGCACCAAGAATCTTCTCTAATGACAATGTCCCATCATTTATCTTCTCTCGAATATAATGATACTTTAATTGAATGTGCTTTGTCCTTGAATGAAATACTGGATTCTTTGCAAGGCACAAGGCACTCTGACTGTCACTGAAGAGAACACTTTTGTCCTGTTCCTTGCCAATCTCTTTTAGAAAATTCTTCAACCACACCATCTCTTTTCCGGCCTCAGAAATAGCAATATATTCAGCTTTTGTGGTTGAGAGGGCAACACATTTCTGAAGTCTTGACATCCAACTGATCGCTGTGTTACCAAATGTAAACACATATCCAGAAGTGCTCTTCCGACCGTCCACGCCTCCACCAAGGTCTGCATCTACAAAACCTTGCAAGTTTGCACTTCTCCCACTGAAACAAAGTGTCATACCTGATGTCCCCTTTAGATATCTCAATATCCACTTCACAGCTTCCCAATGCTCTGGTCCTGGATCCGCCATATAACGGCTCACAACTCCCACTGCATAAGCAATATCCGGTCTGGTACACACCATGGCATACATGAGACTGCCAACGACTGAGGCATATGGGACCTTAGCCATTTTCTCTCGTTCCTCGTCTGTTTTTGGTGACTGCTCCTTCGAGAGTTTGAAGTGACTTCCCAGCGGGGTGCTCCTAGGCTTTGCATCTTGAACTCTAAACCTTTCCAACACTTTTCCAATATATTTTTCCTGTGATAGGTTTAGAGTTCCCTTCTCTCTATCCCGAGTGATCCGCATACCAAGAATCTGGTTTGCTGGGCCCAAGTCCTTCATCTCAAACTCTTCTGACAATTTCCGCTTAAGTATGTTTATTTCTTGCATGCTAGAACCTGCAACAAGCATGTCATCTACATACAAAAGCAAAATAATGTAAGACTCACCAAAGTTCTTGTAGTAACAACAATGGTCCAACTCGGATCTTCTAAATCCACAGTTACACATAAAAGTGTCAAACCTTTTGTATCATTGCCTTGGAGCTTGCTTTAAGCCATATAGGTTTTTTTGCAGTTTACACACCAAGTCTTATTTACTCTGGCTTTTGAAGCCTTCAGGCTGCACCATATACATCTCCTCCTCCAAATCTCCATGGAGAAAAGCAGTTTTCACATCCAACTGCTCTAGGTATAAGTTTTTTGCAGCCACAATACCAAGAATTGTCCTTATGGTAGTCAACTTCACCACTGGAGAGAATATCTCAGTGTAGTCGATCCCCTCCTTTTGCAGAAAACCCTTAACTACCAATCTTGCCTTGTACCTCTTGCTGCCATCAGACTCATCTTTCACTCTATACACCCATTTGTTCAGCAATGCTTTCTTTCCCTTCGGTAATTTGGTTAGCACCCAAGTCTCATTCTTTTGCAAAGACTTGATTTCATCTTGCATTGCTAACTCCCACTTAACCGAATCTTTCACCTGCATTGCCTCAGAAAAAAGTTCTGGCTCGCCAGAATCAGTCAACAGTAAGTAGTGTAAAGATGGAGAATACCGAGTCAAAGGTTTAGGTACTCTAACAGATCTCCTCAACTCAAATGCAGGAGTGGTTGGCTCTACGTTAGAGTCTACTTCGATTGTATCAGAATTCTCAACAGGGGTATTTGTTGAGATTTCCTCCAAGTCAATCTCTCTCATCATATCTTCTTGTTTTTCTGTCCCCTCTGATTCTACATTGGACCTGTCTTTGTAAAACACATTCTCATTAAATGTTACATCATTAGTTCTTATTACTTTCCGATTTTCTTCATTCCAGAAACGATAACCAAAGTAATTAGAGCCATATCCAATGAAGTAACATTTTTGGGCCTTAGCATCTAGCTTATCCCTATTCTCAGAATCAATGTGTACATAAGAAACACAACCAAAAATTCTTAAATGAGATAGATTTACCTTCTTTCCCGTCCATTCTTCTTCTGACAGTTTCATATCCAATGGGACTGAAGGACCCCGGTTGATCAGATAGGCTGCAGTATTGATAGCATCAGCCCAAAATGCTTTGGGCAAACCTGCGTGCAGTCTCATGCTCCTCGCACGCTCATTGAGAGTTCTATTCATCCTCTCAGCAACTCCATTCTGTTGTGGTCGGTTAGGAACAGTCCGACTCATTTTAATTCCGTTCTCCGCACAAAATGCTTTGAACTCTGTACTGTCATACTCCCCTCCATTGTCAGAC
Source organism: Nuphar pumila (assembly GCF_984573655.1). Lineage (NCBI taxonomy): Eukaryota > Viridiplantae > Streptophyta > Magnoliopsida > Nymphaeales > Nymphaeaceae > Nuphar > Nuphar pumila. The sequence goes on from NC_143261.1 coordinate 87,620,844, forward strand.
CGTAGCCCATTCACTTTCAGCCCGGTCTCATTTTCTACCTCTATTTTCCACTTCTTAAAAGTGGCAAAAACATTAGATTTATTCTTCAAAAAATAAACCCATACCTTTCTAGTGGAATCATCAATGAAGGTCACATAGTATCGTGAGCCTCCAAGGGAACAAACAGGGGCTGGTCCCCAAACATCAGTGTGTACTAATTCCAATTTCTCTGCCCTCGGTTCTCTTCCGATCTTTGAGAAACTGACCCGTTTCTGTTTGCCTAACACGCAATCCTCACAGAAACCAGTGTGTACAGACTTCAAGTCTGGCAATAGTCCCTTTGATGCTAACACCTTCATCCCTTTCTCGCTCATGTGCCCGAGTCTACAATGCCACAAATTAGCATCTGCTTCCGAACTCACCGAAGCAACAATATCTCGGTCGTTATCAGTCATGTACAGGGTCCCCAATTTTCTTCCATGTGCAACAACCAAGATTCCCTTCACAATTTTCCAGAAACCATGTCCAAATACCGTTTTATACCCGGCACTATCCAACTGACCTATTGAAATCAGATTTCTCTTTAAACCAGGTATATAACGAACATTATGCAATGTCCATTTGGACCCAGAAGCAGTCCTAATATGTACATCACCCCTCCCCATAATATCTAACTGCTCATCATCAGCTAAATAAACCTTACCAAGCTTTTCGGCCACAAAATTGTGCATAAGCTCTTTGCACGGAGTAGAGTGAAAAGAGGCACCTGAGTCTAAAATCCACGACTCGATCGGACTGTCCACGCTCAAGATCAAAACGTCCTCAAAACATGTAGTTTCTTCAACTGTTGCATTCACAGACTGAGCGTTGTCCTGGTTCTTCTTCTTCTTAGGAGCTTTGCAATCCCGCTTTAGATGACCCTTCTTATCGCAGTTCCAACAGACAAGGTCACCACGAGGTCTCGACTTACTCCTTCCCTTTGACCTTGACTTACCACGGTTTGAACTATGTCCCCGTTGAAAGTTTCTTCCTCTGCCTTCGAAACTCAAGGCAGCGCCTGAGGATTCTCCCGACTCCTTTCTCCGAATATCCTCACTGAGAATCATATCTCGAATTTCTAAGAGTTTTAACTTCTTCTGGCCAGACGAACTGCTCACCGCAGTTACCGTCGCACCCCAACTCTCGGGTAAAGAGGATAGAAGAATGAGGGCTTTTACCTCATCATCGAAATCGATGCTCACCGAACTCAACTGACTTGTGATGGTGTTGAACTCATTTATATGATCTGTCACAGAGGCACCCTCAACCATCTTCAGATTGAACAGTCTTCGCATCAAATACACTTTGTTAGAGGCGGATGGCTTCTCGTACATGTTTGACAAAGCCGCCATCAAATCTGCCGTCGTCTTCTCATTTGCAATGTTAAACGCAACATTGCGAGACAGGGTGAGACGAATCACACCTAGGGCTTGTCGATCCAACAATAGTCATTCTTCTTCCCCCATCGTCTCTGGTTTCTTTCCCGATAGAGGCTGATACAGTTTCTTTTGATACAGCAGATCCTCGATCTGCATCTTCCAGAAACCGAAATCCTTACCGTCGAACCGATCGATCTTTATCTTTCCCTCTTCCATTCTTGCTCCAACGAACCAATGCTCTGATACCAGTTGTTAGGAAAAACCACGAGTAAGAGACAATCAAAAGGAAACAAAGAACAAGAATGATCAAACAAAACACAAGAAGAACACAGATTTACGTGGAAAAACCTCTCCTCAAATCCGAGAGAGAGTAAAAAACCACGGCCGCCCATAGAGAAATTTTATTACTCTTAACAGACAGTTACAAGTTCGGGAAAGAAAAGCGAGAATATAAACAAGGTAAGGGCGACAACCTTAACCCTAACCAAATCGGGTCGGATCCACTGAAAACCGGGTCCCAAACATAAGCCCCAGAAAAAATTTCTTCTTGGGGGGGGGGGGGGGGGGGGGGGCGCTGCCCCCCTATAACCCCCCCTGACCCCCGCCCGCTGACCGCGCAGCGGGACCCGCGCCGGGGGAGCCCCCGGACCCCATTCCTGCAGGGGCAAAAACAGTGAATCAGGCTCCACAACTCATCAAATCCTTCCTAGCTCCTCCATCAGTAGGGTTTTATCCTACTAATGTCAGTTCCAAGATCCGCGAAAAACGGCCATGAAAGCTTTTAGCGATATCTTATGAATACGAGTCCTAAGAGAATTTTGGTTGATGATGATCTCGGAATCCTTTATCTCAAATCTCAACCTTTTGGCAGTCGATGTTTCCGACCACACAAAGTAAAGCATAACATATGCCCCAAAATTGGTGTAATTGACACAACTGGCTTGCAGACGACAAAAAAGATGAGGAGGAAGAACAAGAAAATCACACGAAACCCAAAGTTTCTAGGGTGTTTTTTTTTTCCTTTGTAGAAGAAGTGAAAAGCCCAAGAATAGACGAAGGTGGGCAAGGAAAGAAGGGGAGACTCACATCATCAGACATCTCCGAAAGGACCTCTGATTCCAGGAAATAGGCCAAGGCTTCATCTTCTTCTTCTTGTTCCTCGATGCCCGCCATTCTGTAAAACCCCCCAACTATGGCGCTCAAAAGATGATGAAAGCCCTCATGGCTAAAGGAGGAATGTCCAAAAGAGGGCGACGACGAGATGAGAAACAGGTGGGAATCCTCTTTCCCTCCTTCCCTTCCTCCCTCTCTTCCTTGATGGTTGAAGGGTGGGAATACCGATTCTGATTCCGCAGTATCCTCAGCTAACCCCAATGATGATGACGATGATGATCACCGTCATCGTCCCTCGTTTTTGACGCGCCCGATATTTTGCAACCGAGAAACGGGACCCTTGAAAGTAGGGGTGGCAAAACCTGACACGACCTGCCAACCCGACCCGCCAACCCGCCTCTTAGGCGGGTTCGGGTTGGGCTTAAGCCAACCCGTTTAATAAACGGGTCAGCCCGCCTAACCCGTTTATTAAACGGGTCTGGTTCGGGGTATGCCAACCCGGCTGACCCGTTTAATAAACGGGTTAGGTGGGCGGGTCAACCCGCCTGCCAACCCGCCAACCGACCCGTCAACCCATCAACCCAACCCGCGAACCTAAGAACCCGTTTACCCGACCCAACCCATTTATTAAATGGGTTGGCGGGTCATGTCGGGTTACCCGTTTATTAAATGGGCCGGGTTCGTGTTTGCCACAACCGACCCGTTTAATAAACGGGTCGGGTTCGGGTTGAGGTATGCTGACCCGCCAACCCGACACGATTGCCACCCCTACTTGAAAGCGATCCGAGCAAAATATCATTGGCGTTCTGGCTGTTTAAAACGAGGGCCAAAATATCGTGTTTTTCACAATATATTTCAATATATCAGCGATATTGATTAATATGGCATAGGCTCGTCAGAAAGACACGTGGGCACGAGAACGCTTGGCACGGGTACATCTCACAAGTTGGATTTTTTTTTTTTTTTGAAAAAACAGAACTCAATGACACGTAATCTTTTAAATTTTTAATCAATAAAAGACTAGTTTTTTCATATTTTAATGTTAAAAAATGTATTCTTTATTGAAATAAAACTTTCAATCATGAAAAAAAAAATATAATTAATGCACTTCTACGTGTCCGTTCGTGTCACTAAAGACACTCCACCAAAATGACGTGTCCTTATGACAAGGAACTCATAACTCGTGAGAGGCTCATCTAGCCGTGTCAAGCGTGACTTAGGTCTCTGATCCCAGGGCGGTTTTTCCATTCATAATAAAACAAAAAAAAAAAAAACTAATGTGTTGGGGCTTTTTGTTCAATAGATAAAAACCTACTCCTACAAAAGTTGGTTAATAACCAATTTAAGCCCCCACAGGGGTTTGTTTAGGGATGGCAGTGGACCGGGGCCGGGGACAAGGTCTCCACCCCCGCCCTGTTTCAAAATTTGAACCTCCATCTTCACACTGGGATGTATTTTCACCTCCACCCCGATTTTCATCCCCATTTCATGTCCTCCATCCCCAGTCCAAACGGGGTGAGGCGGGGCGAGGCCCAGTTTCCTCTTAGTCTATAGTCATCCCTTAAAGGATTGGAGACAGGGCTGGGATGGGGTGAGGCAGGAAAAAGCATAAGTTCATCCCCGCACGGAGATAGATTTTAACCTTCATCCCTGCCTCTATCCCCGTTTCATGCCCTTCATCCCCGGTTCAAACTGGGAGAGGCGGGGTGGGGTCCCATTGTCCCCCGGTCCACTGCCATCCCTAGGTTTGGCGCTGTGGTGGAGCTTCCATTTTCTTGGTCATGACCTTATTGGCCCTATGCACTCACAAACTTTTTTTTACTCGGAGAAACCACTCCAGATGCAGAGACCTAGCTGTGCTGGCTTAGCCTACCGTTCTCTTCATGTCAGCGAGCTTACCCTTCGATTCCAGGGAGTCGCCAGTCTTCGGCTTATGCAAGAGGGTGACACCCATGGGATTTGAAGCTAGATGGTCTAGTCTACTTCAAACCCCTTGAGTATATACACTCACAAACTTATCTCAACGCAATGCATTGAAGGTAAAGGGTGTAACTGCGTTGCATATACTTGACCTGAACTGATGTCTTTTGACCCAACCCAATCCGATGGGATAGTTCCACAGATTTATATCAGGTCAGAAATCCAGAATTTGTGTAAAGAACATGTGAAATCTTAGGCAAGAAAAATACCTACTTAAACCCAGTTATACACCAAATATGCTTGACCCGAATGGTTCTATATAATTTGTACAGAACCTGTTTTAAGACTGATCAAGAGCCAACGATTTGATCGTGTGGTTCTGATTCATATGACTCCAAATCAAATTTGATCACAAGCTGCCTAGTAAACCAAATTGGACTTCTATGAGCTTTTAGATTTACATGTGTTTTGTAGCATAGTGACAAACATTTTTATCGGCAATTTTTTGTTTTTCAAAAAACTTGCAAGAAATTGAAAAAAACTCATAAATCTTGCATTTTTTGGCAAAATCTCGGCAATGAAAAAATAATTTTTAAAATATAAAAATTATTTTTTATAAGAAAATATTAATAAAAATTATTTAAAACTAAAAATAGATTATTATTTTTGTGATAAATAGCCGTTTAAAACATAAATATCGTGTTTAAATCATGGTACTTATGTTTTTTCATAAATCTCACTATATTTTGAAAATCTCGCGAGAAATTGCCGTTTTAAACTTTCAGGCAATTTCTCACGATAAATATCGCGAGATTTTTGTAAATCTCACGACATTTGTCACACTGTTTTGTAGTAAAGTCTGTTAATGTGCCACCATGTTGCCAAAAAAAGGGGTCTAGACAGGACAATGCGTGGAACCTCACTCTGCAAAAACTTGACAAGACTAGGGGTGTAACTGAGTCGGGTATACCCGATACAATGTTTCTAACTGATTATACCCAACCGAAATTTGTGAACTCATGGGTTTGGGTCGAGAACAAAATATAGCTCATGGTGAAAACAGGTCAGGTCTTGGATATCATAAATAAAGATCCGAACTCGAATGGACCTGACCCAATTATGAAACCAGTTACCAGACCCAAATGGTTCTCTATTTTGTAAAACAGAATCAACCCAATTATGTAACCAAACTTGTTTTGTACCTGAACCGCTTATACACCCGAACCTCAACGGACCCATACCAAACTCGTAACCCACTTCATACCTGATCCAACAGAAAGTTTTCAATATTCAATTAAACATTTAAATATGTAGATAAACATAATCAATATGAATTGCATTTTAGTAACCTACACTTTAATTCGTCTATGCATATACTTCATATTGTCCTTTTGTCGTAGAAATTGTCAGATTGAAATGAATCTTGGAATAATACTAGATAACTCATTGAATTTGATACATTTTGAATATGACATATCATTGTTTTTTTTGTTTCAACTTAAAATGTTTGGTATATTCTTTTCGTATTCAGATTTTAATATTATTTAAAATGGTTGTTAAGCTTCTATTTTGTTATCCTATAAGTTTCTTAATAACAGTTGATTCCATTAATTTACATATTTTTTATTTGCGGGTAATTAGGTCTAGAACACTAATCATATTAAGACCCAAACCCATTAAGCTATATGAGTCTCCATTTTCATCCATACCCCGACCCGAATAAAAATAGGTCTACTAAAGACCCGACCCAGTTATATCCGACTCGATGAACACCGGAACCCGATAACCCATATGGTATATAGTTTTTTATCTCTACGCCAATGAGATTGGGTCAGGTTTGGGTCTTAGTTTTAGACCTAATTCAGAAATAGGTTTGATAAGACCCTACCGGAAACCGAAATTGTTACGCCCTTGGGCAAGACAAATGCATGGAGCCTCACCCGCCGAATATATAATTGCACCTAAGAATTGAGCATTAATATCTAAGATTTGAAAAAATAAAAAAAAAACACCTAAAATATCGTGGTTAATAAAAGAGCCTTCGGAGTTTACTATCTTCAAGTTTACTGTTAAATGTGATGTAGAATTATCATTTTACCCTCAACATTAGATTTTAAAAAATGAACATAAAAAATATGTAATGAGTTTTTGAAAGGTTAACTAGGAAATCAACTTTAACTCATCTTGGGTTAGTGATAACTTAGGTTAAATGGATGAAAGTTTGTTTCTGATTAAGGATGCAAGAATTTGTGTCATTTTAAAAAATTTCAAAACTTAGGTGCATTTTTTTATTAATGCCCAAACTTTATGTGCGTTTTTTTAAAATTTTCTTGAATCTGCTAATAAGTGTCGGATTCGGGTTTAATGTGGGATAACATCCGACCCTTTCACGTGCCTAGATCCAGGGTTTGAGTTTGTATCTTTGGTTGGCAAGGCAACCATATATAGTCAAAATTGATTGAGAAAAAGATGCGCTCAGCGTCCCCTCCTAAATCCAAGCGAGGTTGTGGGTGATTAAGATTTAGGACAACACACCACTCATCGCCAGTTACCATGGGTTGGGTTGGCTGAGCGTTCCTTTCTTTGCTCGCTTCCCTTATCCATAATATCCTTCACTCTCTGCTCACCTCCTGTGAGACTCTGTGTGTGTGAAGAGAGCATGGCGTGCTTTCTACCACAATTCATGCGCATTCCAGACACCCAATCCATTCAGTTCAGGATCCATCACCACCACCACCACCATTCATACAGTAAGTGACTGCCACTCAACTTTTGGATGAGGCTTGCTTGCTTTTGCTCTGGGTGTAGGGATGGAATTGTTTGTTCAGGTTGAGGTTGGGTTTAGTTGTTTCAGTTCAGGGTTCATCTCCAGGGAAGGCAAGTCTTTCGTTGGTGTTTTTTGTTGGTTTTGATGGGTGATTGGAGGATAGGTTGGTGTTTTAATGCCTAGATGTATGATTAATTTTATCCTGTCATTATCTTCTTCTTCTTACGGTTCAGAGTGTGGAACCCAAATTTTGAATTTCGGCAATTCCTGCCCACTGTGGTTTGTTCTCATTTTTATTTTAATTAGTTGGGGCATTTCTTCTTATTTTCTTCTCTCCATTGTGTTAGTGTTGAAGTCATGCTCTCTGCCATTGTTTTTCCATTTGAAAATTGCTGGTTTGGTAGCGGAATTAACACGGCAGGCATTGCGGTCTATTTGCGTAAGTGAACCAAAATTTACAGTGTCGCTGCCCTCAAGCATCAGCTCTGCATTAACGGTTTCATGAGTGAAAATTAACTGTGAAAAAGCGATACATTGATGTTCTTTGAGGCCCAAATATTACATGAATGAACCTAGCACTGACTGTGTTAGTTGTCCACGGTCCGCTACCTTAATTTGTGCTTAAGGACTTTAACCACTTTGATGATTTTAAAAGCAACAAGTTATCCTATCCAAAAGACATAGCAACAATATTCATAATGGGATGCTAGACATCCCATTGTCATTTGTTCTTATTTAGTCCTTTTCTTTTGTGGCTGTGCAAATGATACAGCAGAAATGTTGAGGCTTAGAGTTGAGCACAGACTAAATGCATTGGCTGCAAATACATGTACTCACATCATGTTGGTAAAAGTTGGCAGCCAAGGTAGTCCTTCGTTCTCTGTAGGTCCAAGGGTAGCTATGCTCAATAATGCATATCAGGGAGATACTTAGTGACTGTTGGGCTTTGTCCTATGAACTGAAATCCTATCAAATTTACGAGAAAGAAGTTATGTAATAAATTGTTTTCTCTTGTTAGATATGAACTTCCCATAGATGCTATTATTTTTAACTACCCATACATGTGTGACACTCTTAAATTCATTGCAAAAGAAGGGTTTTACGGTGCAGTGATATGCACATATCTATTCAGCTTGCATCATTGCCTCTGTTGCCCATCATGGATATTATGAAATTGGTCTCAGGCACACCCTTTTTTAAAACTTAACAATTTGGAACGTAAAAATGTTCTATAACAATTGGCATAGGAACTGATGCCACCGGCAACGTGAGTGAAATTCTTAGGTGAGTCCTTACTTTTGTGTGATGAAATTTTAGGTTCTGTATTCCATAGTGCTTACATATTTGTTGTAGTGTGACATGAGGTGAAAGCATCATGTGAATTCCTGAAAACTAACTTGTTCAAAGAGTTACTCTTGAATTGGATGTATGTTGCCTTTTAGATTGAATGTGCTTTCCCATTTTAAAGACTTTATAAAGATGCTTTTGTGTGATGACAATTTTACGTTCTTTATTCCATAGTTCGTGCATATTTGCTGTAGTATGACATGAGGTGAGAGCATTATGTGAATTTCTGAAAACTAACTTGTTCAATTGATACAGCTTGTGATTACTATTTCAGTTCAGGTAAGATTGCCCTTTTAGTAATTGATTGAAGAAAAAGAAAAGAAGACCAGGTTTACTATTTTGAGGTATTAAATTTTCATGTATGGTTTCTTCGATTCTACCATTAAACCCCCCATTTTAAATCCAGTATAATCCATTATCCATAGCACAAAACCATACAAGTTTGTGTTTGAGGTGAATGTATGTGAAATGGTTTTCGGCCCTTAAAGTGTTCATACTTTGCAATTGTGAGAAAATGTAAAGTGTTTTCCCCTTCCTATTTCATTGCATGGAGCAAAGCGTTACTCTTGAATTGGATGTATGTTGCCTAGTGGCCAAATAGTTTCCTTCCTTTCAAAATAACCTAATGCTGTAAAATGAAAATAAACCTTATTATGTGCTTAATGGAATTTTAATTTTTAAGTAGAATTAGTAATGCTTTGAGGTACTAAACTCTGCTTCAGCTTTTTGAACGCTTTAACAAATCTGTGATGACATTTTGCAAACTAAAAAGACCATTTTGAATGTATTTCAAGCATGTTAGTGTTTTTTTTTTCATGGAGCTTTTTCATACCGTATGTTCCTCTCTTCTTTCCTTTCCTCTGCCTGTTTGTTCTTTTTGAGACCCTGTATACTAAACTCTCTCTTTATTCTGTCTCTTCATGCCTTTATTTTGAAACCGGTGCCACTAAACTGCCCCCCCTCTCTCTCTTTGGAGCTTATGCTATTCCCAGTTTGCATTCTATTGTCCTTGTTCATTATCAATTATGGTTCTATTATCTAGGGATGGCAGTGGACTGGGGGGGAAACGGGGATCCGTCCAAACCTGGCCCCATTTGGGGCGGGGATAGAGGACATGAAACTGGGAATGGACAGGTGATGAAGGTGAAAATCAAAACCCGTGCGGGGATGGAGGCTGTTAATATATATATATATATATATATATATATATATATGCATTTGCTGTAAACCGAAATACCCAGCAAGGGTATTTTAGTCTTTTATTGTAATAGGCGTCAAGCCATCAGGGGCTGACAATCTTTTACTTTTGGTTTTATCTTTTACTTTTATTTTTATTTTGTATTCTTGTTTTTTGGTTTTTGTGTTTTTGGGGCAGCTCCAATATAGTTGTTGGAGCTGCTCCCAACGGTCATAAATATGACTGTTGGGAGCATCCCAACAGCCATATTAGGGCTGCTCCCTAGTGGCCCATTTGTATTATAAATAGGCCCTTTGTGGCTTTGTATTTTCAACTCATTTTTGAGTGACTCTATGCAATAACAAATTTGTTAGACCCTTGTGTGGGTGATTTGATGATTCAATTAAGTATTGTACTTGATTGAAAGTGTGTTCTTGCATGTTTATTGGATTCAATCCATTTCATTACAGAGGCGGAGGTGGACTTACTCTTTCTCCCGCCTCGCCCTCGTTATTAAGATTACTAATATACCCTTATTATTTTATAAATTAACGTTTAAATCCTTTATATATATATATATATATATATATATATTCATTTCCTACCCCTAACCCTAAGTTCCACGACCCCTTTCTCTCCACTCTCCTTCCTCTAACGAGTCTAAGTCGCCTTAGAAGGCGGCAGCGGCGGAAGGCATAACTAGATAGTGGCTAGGTACTAGCATTGGCATCCTCTTCTCCCTCTCATTTATCGATCGATTTATGTTCTATATAGGTTGGTAGCACACTTTTTTCATTTGAGCCCCAGTAATAGCTATAACAATAGAATTTATGGGTACCATAGAGGTGCTCTTGGTAGAGGGAGAGTTGTTTTTTGTTGGGTTTTCTTTGAATGATAACAAAATCTCATGTAGACACATAAAAAGATAAAATTGAGACTACCATGATTGTTCATAGATGAACTAAGGCTCAAAATTCCTGAGTAATTGTATTTCTTCTTTCATTTTTTAGGGAAAAACTTGTCTCTTGTGCTGGTTGTTCTATACTCCCATCAATCAACGGAACGTAGTGCGGTAGCTTTGCCATATGCAACGGACCCAATGCGACTTGGAGCCCAAAAAATTGGCATATCCCCAATCCCCGTCGAAGAAGGGGCGATGGCTTTGATTAGGCTCGGCATGTTTTTCAAGCCCCACTTAGATCGAGAAACTGCTACCACCCCACAAAGGCAAGAGTCCACTTCGCTCATGGGCCTCTGTTGCTAAAGAGCTAGGCTACTACGCCTAGCTTCCTTCGCAATCTCGTCACCAGTGGAAGGCCTTGGCCTCCCCCGCCTTTCCCCCCCTACTGATATAAACAACATGGAGCATGCATCCGGGTGGTTTCTTTCCTTCCCCTTCCTTTTGCCTGCATGGACGTGTCTGCCTGGCAGCTGTCTTTGTTTTGCGAAGAGAAACACCTTATGATGTTCATGACCAATTGGATCCTGACACAACAACTCTCCTATGCGCCGATCGCTAGCGCATCCAGGGCCCCGACGCCCAGCTCCGCAGGAGAGGCCTCCGGCTTCGGTACCTATTGATGAGTAGAAGCCTACTCAGGCAAAAGTCCAGAGCCACAATGGCGGACGGAAGGGGAAAGAATTTTGAGATTCTTTCCAGCCGGGAGGAGAACCAGGAAAACAATACGGAAGCTTCAAGACAGTGATGGCTTAGAAGTCAGGGGGGAGGCAGAGATCCGAGATGGAAAGAATTGCCTTGGACCACTCATTCTTTTTTCCGTTTTCCGGGAGGGAGCTGTGAAATTGTCTATGAAGAGACAATACGCATACAAGTATAAATACTTAAAAAAGAAGTGCACGAAGGCACTCTCACAACACTTGAACACAATACGCAAAAAGCGTATAAATAATAAACATGCAATAATGCATGTATTTCATAAAAAGGAAGCAAGTGCTTGAGACTCTCAAGCTTATTTTACAAGGGGGAACACCCCTATTTATACAAGAAAGAAGAGGTGCAAGAGGGGGCTCCCCAAAGGAGTCGTTGGGGAGCTCCCAATGGTCACAATTGTGACCGCTGGGGGCTCCCAACGACTCTATTGGGGAGACCCCCAATGCACTTTTTTGAATATGCAAAAAGGAAAAAATAAAATAAAAAGAATTACAAAAATAAAAGGAAAAAAATAAAGCATATTCCAAATGGAATATGCGCAAAATGTAAAAAGACTGAAATACCCTTTTCGGGTAAAAAGAGAAAAATGTATAAATATATATACTTATATATAGAGATACGTATACATATGTTATATGTATACGTATCTCTATGTATATAAGTATATATATTTATACTTACAATAATGTTTTTGAGTATACATTTTAACAGGAGCCAGTATCTTCCTTTATCCGAGGAAGTTCCGACGAAAGATCTGGAGAGGGATCGAGAGAAAGTGATCAAGATAGGCAGCAGTTCAATGATTTTATAGTAATTATCTGATAATGAAATTATTGGGTGATCTGTCATTGTTTGTTGTGTGAAAATTTATGGAATCTTATAGAGGTGTCTGGTTATGGGATTAGTTAAGGTTATGCTTGCTGTTTGGTGCAAATTACTGTGATAATTGACCTCTTGTATCAGTTATAGGTATTTAAGTTCATGTTGACGCATTGATTCTGATCTTCTCGCAACAAATTTTTGATGTAGAACTAATGGGTGTGCTTTGGATCCCAGACACAAGTTTCTATGTTACTTGGAACGGGGATGGGGTTGGGGGCGGGGGCGGGGACGTGGACGGTAATTTTGAGATGGGTCGGGGGTGGAGGTCCAAAGTTCCCCCTGCCATGGGGGTGGAGGAAAAATTTTTGAGACAGGGCAGGGGTGGAGATCTTGTCTTCCGCACCTGCCCCTGTCCACTGCCATCCCTACTATTATCCATTTTGTGATATTTTTGGGTTTCAATATTTTCTCATTTTGAACATGTTAGTAATAGAGAAATAGAAATGATCCTTTAGAATTTGTTCCTTTATGCAACTGATACATTTCATTATCAGTTCATCACTGTGTTAAGTGAAAATTATTTCCTCTTTTTCTCGGTTTAGCTACCAGTAAGACAGTTTGACCTAGAATAATTTCTTTGTTGTGCACATGTACATTAAAATTCAATTTCCAGAAACAGGTCTGGCTTTTTATTATCCCAAATATACAGTCACATGAGTACTAGAAGAATAGTTATTTGACTATAATAAAATGTTTATTTTATTGAAATGTTTACTTCCAGTGAAAAGTAGAGAGGCTGTCTGTTTCCGAGGACAGTGTGTGTCATCCTCCACAGCGGCTGTGGTTGATGTTGAGAAGCTGCAGATTCCATCTTTGGATGCTCACTCAACCTCATTACAGACCATTGGATCATTGTCTTATATTGGAGCTGCTGGTCCTCCTGGGAAGGTTGGTAACATGAACATCATTTTAGTAACGACTGTAGGATATATTTGTTTCTTTACAAACAAATAGGTCTAATTTTATCCAAAAGAAAACTGTTTTAGTTTGAAAAGAATAAAAAAGTCAACTGAACCTGAAATTGATCTAATAAATTTCCCAGGCTTTGCAACTCTAAAACACGAGCATGTGCATCACTGCTTGGATATTTCTTTAAGAAGCCTTACAGTTGGACAATTTAAAGTTTTTTCTGTTGCTTCGCAAGAGCCAGGCTGTTATATTGAACAGTTGCTTACACACGTGCATTTATGACTTTGTAGAGCATGTTTATGCATGTGTTTAATTCATATTAGCTTCTGTTTTGCAGATGGATTTTCAGGAAACCTTGACTGCTGAAGCATTACTCAGGAGCGAAGAGGCAGTAATAACAGCAGCAGCTGCTGAGGCGGTTGCTCTTGCTAAAGCTGCTGTAGAGGTTGCCAAAGATGCTGCATCAATGGTTGGGAACTTTCCATCTACAAAATCAAGTAAACCTGGACATGTGTTCTCAGACTTTGAAATTCTTAGAATCGAGATGGACAGGCTAACTGAACTTGAGCAAGTTGGCACCGCAGATATTCCAGCTTCAGATGAAACATCTGAGAAGCAGGAAATGACCCTGAATTTTTCTGATGATTTAAATAATTCAGACTTGGAAAAAGAGTTGCAAAAGTCTGACACACCTCTAAAGAATATGGCAGTGAGATCAGGACGGCAAACTGAAAGACGGGCTCGGAGATCTAAGGCAGCAGAAAAGGCTGCTGCTAATATCATTTGTGTGAAGTCTGGGTCTCTGGGAAAGAAAAAGCGCTCTTCTTTACAAGATATTGATTATTCTGACCCGCTGCATTACTTGAGGGCCACTACAAACTCTGCAAAACTTCTCACTTTTACTGAGGAGCAGGAGTTGTCAGAAGGAATACAGGTAAAAGGTTTATTGATTATGTATTCAGAGAAGAGAAAACTGAACAGATATTTTTTTTTGTCCGATTATTTGTTGTTTTCTAAGTTCAAGATCTCAAATTGCTTCCACTCATTCCACACCAAACCACGATAAAGATGATTGTTTATAGCTCAGTGTTGAAAAATAATTAGTCTCCTGGATCATCCAGAAGACTATCATAAGTTTTTGACTGGACATCCATTCTGTATCAGTAATTGTCTGACTGTTATTACCCTTTTTTACCCCACAGGATCTATTAAAATTGGAGAGGCTTAAGGAGGAGCTTGTAGAGCAGTATGGGCAGGAGCCCACGTTTTCTCAGTGGGCTGCTGCAGCTGTGCTTGATCAGAAGACTCTGAGGCATCGCCTAAATTATGGAATATTGTGCAAGGATAAAATGATTAAAAGCAATATACGGCTAGTGATATCAATTGCAAAAAAATATCAAGGAGCTGGGATGAATCTCCAGGATCTAGTTCAGGTAGCTTATCATATTCTATCATGAATGGGGTCTTTGGAAATCTAGGTTGCAAAAAATGGTGTCATTTCATGCTTTTTATTTTGCAGGAAGGATGTCGTGGGCTGGTACGTGGTGCAGAAAAATTTGATGCTTCTAAAGGTTTCAAGTTTTCGACCTATGCACACTGGTGGATTAAGCAGGCTGTTCGGAAATCTCTGTCCGATCAGTCTCGAACTATTCGTTTGCCTGTAAGTCTATCCACTTCCCTGCACTTGTTTATCACCATGAATATTTTTGAAAATAATGTCCTACGTAGTTGAATATAAGATTATCATGGATAGGAACTTTTACAAATTGAATTCTGGTTATCCTTGTTAGTATTTTAACAAAAATTGATCAGTTTCATGCTTGTGAAAGAACAATGTCCTTAAGGTTCCGTTCTTCCTTATATAACAAACCCGGTTTCATGTGTTTTATTAGCTTGTGTAAGATTTTAGGTGATGGATTATTTACTCCATGGTAAGCTGTTTTGTTCTAAATCAAGTACTTAATTTATTTTTTCTTCCTTGTGTCTCATTCTTTCTGGTTATGCAGAATTGTTGCTCAGTCATATTTATTGCAACAAAAGGAATCTTTACCCTTGTTCATGTGCATAGTTGGTCTGCATTTTTTGCTGGAGTTACGATCAATGTACCTTATTGCTGCTGTACATGAACACTATTTTAGAACCTTGTCTTCATCTTCATTATTGCCAGGTTTGGTATTACCATTCCTAGATACGACCATGATTTGAATCTGTATTTTAAGACATCACTGAGATCCACTTACACAGAACCAATAAGGGTAAATACAAAAGAGTTTGCAATGTCACAAGAGCCACTAAGGGCAAAGTACAATGGCTCTAAAGGGCACACACACACACAAGAGCACAAAGGTAAAAAATATTAAATTTATTAAGAGACATGCTTAAGAAAAACATGACTTCAAAATGGGTAAGAGACCTATATATACACAACATAGAGAACTAAGAGAAGAAGAAGGAGAGAGAGTGTGACACAAAAAAGTCAACTAAATTTGCAAAAAAAAAATGACTAGTTTTTTTTTTTTTGAAAGATGATTTAAATGAGAACATAGTGGAAGGAAACTTGGTTTATGAAAACCATTTTAAGAGAAAGCATTCTCAACACTGAACTCAAGAGTTAAAATCCAACTAAGTTTTTTCATTTCATTCAAGCAAAAGTTCATTTATACATAGTCTAGTTACAAAATATCAAAATTCATAATACGTGGAAGTCTCAAAACACAACGGTTCCAAGACTAGAAGGGTCCATGATCCAGCTCCAGAGATACTCGATCTACTGCATCCATTGCCACCAAAGCACGCTTACCCGTGGGTACTTGAAAAAGAAAAAGTAATAAGGGATGAGACCAACCATAATCTCAGTAACTTGATCTCCCATCTCGCGATAGCGAACATGGCTAGATCTACAAGCAAACTAACCTACCAAAGGTCCACAATACAACCACAAGTCATACTCCCATTTCTATGCGAAATTTGACTTAACACATCCTAAACTCAAGAGGAAACACCAACAATCGATCACGCCATGGTTGTACATATCGTATGATACATATTGTTACTTTTGTGTTTTGCAATACGATACACACTCGTATCATGATACGAGTGTGTATCGTATCTGTATCGGGTGTATCGTACGATACACCCATGTATCGTACTATATCGTACGATACAGTGTCGATGCACTTAAAAAAAGCCGAAAGTTGCCTTTTTTCATTTTGGATTTAAAGGGCCTCTTGAGGGCGGAGTTCTCAATATGTCTAGAGTCCGTTAGAAGGGAACCCACGCACCCTAAGTTCTGTGAGATCGATTTGGGGGCCGATTCGTGCACAAGAGAGAAAGCTTTTGCTATTTTCTTAAGAGTGCATTTTTACCATTTTTCACTCAAGGTGAAAATGCGTTAAGGTATAAAATCTCTATTCTTTGCTTCTTATTGAGTGTTTTTGGGAAAATGTGTGTTTGGTGTTTCTTATTGAGTTTTTTAATTGGTTTTGTTTTATTTTAAATCCGTCTTCATGTTCATGTCATATTAGAGATGATCTTGCATGGCAATACTGCATAAGCATTGATTATATACCACGACTAGGGTTACCATTGAATTTGAGATGTTTGTTTTGTAGTGCTATTATTAGAGGCGGGCTACATAGATTTAAGCAGCATATTGTAGGTCAAGATCAAAATGTACATCCATGTCATTTTCCATCTATTCTTGCAACTTTTCGTGCTGATATTATTGCTAAAATAGAAGAAATTCGAAGAAGAAATTTTTTGCAAAAATGCAAAGATGACTTTCAGCCATTGTTCTAGATTTTGAAGATGACTTGTAAATCAGCAGATCTTCAACACAATACAGATATAAATCTGTATCTCACTCAAGACAAAGGAAATAAGTGCACTAAGGCACTGTGTATTATTAACAAAAAGTAGAAAAGCTTCAAAGAAGCAATGATATACAAGAAGGCCAAGAGGCCTTTAAATAAGAACAATATGAGATAGCTGTTGGAGTCCCCAACGGCTAGAAAACTAGCCGTTGGGGAGTCCAACAGCTCCTATAGCTGACACAGTCAACAAAGGAAATACAAAATAAATAAAAAAGAAAAAAATACAAAAAAGAGATACAAAAATACAGGACAACAACATCTCTCTCTCTCTCTCTCTCTCTCTCTCTCTATATATATATATATATATATATATATATATATATTAACACCCCCCTCAAACTCACGGGCGAAGGACCAAAAGTTTGCTGAGAAGAAAATTAAAGCGAGGAGCCGCAAGGAGTTTGGTGAAAAGGTCAGTCAGTTGATGCTCAGATGTAATAAATGGCAGCTCAATGGATTTCTTAAAAAATTATTCCCTAACATAATGATAATCCATCTCTATATGCTTGGTTCTTTCATGAAACGTGTGATTGTTGGCAATGTAAATAACACTCTTGTTGTCGCAGCATAATTTTGATGGAGAATTCAGGCCTACACCCATATCTTTTATGAGACTTTTTATCCAAATAAGTTCAGAAGTTGTAGTAACCATCACTCGATATTCTGCTTCGGTTGACGATAAAGATATTTTTTGTTGTTTCTTGCACCTCCATGATATCAATGAGCTTCCCAAAAATTTACATAAGCTAGTAGTAAATGATGATTATTAGGATCTCCTCCCCAGTCAGCATCAGTGTATGCAGTGAGTTTCAGCGATGATGAAGAAGACAAAAAAAAGCCCCTTTGTTAGAGTATTCTTGATATATCTGACTTTCAACGATGATATCAACTTGTTTGACTTAGACCCCAATATGTATATATATATATTACAAATATATATACACATATATAATATATACATTAGCATGATGGTGGTTGACAATAAAATTCTTACTACTTTTGACATTTTTTTTCTAATTCCTCAATTCATAAACATAGAGCATATGCTGGTGAATTTTCTTCTTTTTTGAGGTTGCAGATGCTCTTGAGTGTCAAATTCAAGCTGTGTGTTATACATGGAGTCCAAAAAATATGAGGATACTCACTCTCCAAACTCAATGCTGCATTTTTACAAACTGGAGCGTTATCTGTGATGATTTGCACTATTTTCTAATCACTCACTTCTTTTATTACTTTTATAAGCAATCCCTTCAAATACTCAGCATTTTATATTATCCCGATGCATCAACTGCTTTCAAGAATACTAGGCTACTAAGCGAAGAAGCAATTAAATTAATCAGTGGACACCTTTGAATATCTGTCTACCCATCAGAAACAATGAAAACTCCATTTTCTATCCATGAAAATTTCTTAATCGCTAGCAATCTCTCAACATTTGCCCTCTCTTCTGCAAGAATTGTCGTTCGTAGTTTTTCTGAGCTTTGAGGTAAATAGTCACTCAAGTTACAATTTGTCAGTGAAGTAACTAAATCCTTTCAATGAAGATTTGTAACTACATTATATGGAAGTGAATTTGATTAAAAATTGTTAGAAAGTGACTTGAAATACATTGGGTTCAATAATGAACCCATACTTATGCACATGAAGTGCAAATATACCCATTAAAGGGAAACAACATAAGCACATAATGTGCTAACACATAAAACCCATAAAAAGGGAAAAATATGACATAAAGTCATAAGTTGCATATCATTGAAGAATAATGGAGAAGGGGTAAAAACCCCATTACAATGGAGCATAAGCTCCCTCTAGGATACAAAAATACAAAGGGGAGAGCCCCTATTTATAAGCATAAGAAGGAGCCACAAAGGGGGCTCCCAAGAGAGTCGTTGGGAGCCCCCAACGGTCACATATGTGACCGTTGGAGGCTCCCCAACGACTCTTTGGGGAGCCTCCCTATGTGGCGCAAAAGCCAAAAAATAAAAAAGGGAAAAAGAAGAAAAATAAAGAAGAAAAATAAAAATAAAAATAAAAATTACAAGCATTATTCCAAAATGGAATATGCATAAAACAGGAATTTACAGAAATACCCTTTTGGGTGAAATAAAGTATATATATTTATATTCATATATATATATAGATATATATATACATATATATATATATATATATGAATATAAATATATACGAGATTACAAATGTCGATAATACACATATTTTAACATCCCCCCTCAAACTTTGCGGGGAAAAACCCGAAAGTTTGGAAAAACATTTCTTCAAAACAGAGGGAAGTCTTGAAACATAGTCCAATTCTTCAAAAAATCTTTAAGGAAAAAGCTCCATCTTCATGACAGTTGAGCTAGGTCTTCAAATTCAATTCACCATCGATCGAATCCATGATGTACCTAATGTTCCACATCTTAGCGATCTTGTAGAAAAACAACAAAGAAACAAGTAAAACATATCTTTGCACTTTTACTCAAATGGAACATTTCTAACTAGCATAATTATGAATGACACATGTTAGAAGTTATGCAAATTATGCAGAAATGACACCAAAGTTTCAAAATCATACATCATGTTAAAACAAAATGAGCGGAAGCAAATTATGCAGAAATAAATTGCAAGAATGCATAATGCATTCATAAGGTCCAACGTTGGACAAATATAACCCCATAATGGGGAATAACAAAATGGTCCACTAAGGGACACCACAATAAGCCTACGAAGAGGCATGATATACTTAAACATTATTGAATGAGGGCCCAAAAAGGCCATAAAGAGCATATGCATATACTTATCATGAAATGAATTAATACTCAAAGAACTCATTAATGAACATGCTTCAAACATGTAATGAAGTGCCAAACAAGAGAAACAAAGTCTCCAAGCATACTTTAGGCAAAATAAACCCAAGAGTTCACAAGGTTTTAAAATCATTTATGAAAGACATACTTAATACACATTTTGCATATAAGGGTGGCAAAAACCATAAGCACTTAATATATAGATTAAATGCTAAGAAATCAACTTGATATGCATATCAAAAATATGATTTGCTTGAAAAACACAAGTCATGAATGAAATTTTGCAAATTTCAACAATAGTTTATCCATTACAAACATTTTCCTCATTAGTCCTCCAAAACCCATAAATCAAGTGTATAAGCTACTAGATCAAGAATATAAAGTCATTAAAGGCCAAAGACACACAAAGGTGTGTAAAAGAACCTCTTGTCTACATATAATAATACTTGAAATAAGTGCATCTACGACAAGAACAAGAGAATACATGCCAACATGGACTAAAAAGTATCTCTTGTCTACGTAAAAAATACACTTAAAACCAAGTATGTTCAGCTACTAGAACAAGAGTAATAAGCCAACCATGGGCTAAAACATAATACATCTCTTGTCTAAATATGATAGCACTTGAAATGAGTGAAATAAGCCAACCATGGGCATACATCTTAAGCGACTAGAACAAGGACACAAACGCCAACATAGGCTAAAAATCACACACCATGGTGTGAATCAACGTGTCTTGTCTACATATAAAAACACTCAAGACAAGTGTGTTTAGCTACTAGACCAAGAGAGCAAAAGCCAACAAAGGGCTAAAAACACACGAAGGTGTAATAAAATTCTTGTCTACATATGATGACACTTAGATAATGGGCATAAAAGGAAAAGACTTTTGAGGCAATAAACTTGTAATGAAAATAAACCTTGAATAAAACAATACTTCTTTTAAAATGAATTCTCATAACAATAACATGCATGTAAAAAATATCTTCAACAAGATACTATAATCGATAAAATAAAATTCTTGAGAACAAATGTGTGAACATACACACACCAAGAACACTTAGAATACTTGTGCAAAATCACAATAACACAAAATCATAAATGTGCAAATGCACTCATAAGATTCATAAACAAGAAAAGGTTGGGCAATAATCCCAAAACCCTTGATTTAATATACCTTAAAACTTTTAAGGTTTTAAAACACCATATGTCCATCACATTTACATAGAAGCATCCATAATATCAATGGCCACAAGAGAAAAAATGAGTGACACACTCATAATTAGAGATCATACAACAAATCATTTTAGAGTCCCAAGGTGCCCATAACTCACCTCAACAACCATCTATAATATGGAAGGTGGACAAACTAAAATGATATAACACGAGGTGCCCATAACTCACCTCAACAAACGTCTCTAATATAATAATAAGGCCAAATAGAAGATGCATTAAATAACATGTGATGGACAAATATAAATGCCACAAAAAGGCAATAAACACTTTAAGGAATAAAGAAAAGAGGACCGATTAAAAAATTGAATCAAAAGGTCCAATAATCAATAATGTGCTTTATAACAACAATTTTGCATAAACACAAATTATGCTTAATCTTCAAACAAGTCATTTATACCAAAAAAGACTTATTAAGCAATAAACACAACAACATAAAGAATTCATCAAGACAATCAAGCTTTAATCAAAGAAACCATAAGAACCGTAATGGTTCACAAAGAAGGCTTTAACACAATACTCAAGGAATGAATATTTAAAACACTTGAAAATTTATAAATTTGGGATTAAATCCCATACAACAATTTTAAAAAACCTTTGATTGTGATGAGATATGCGGAAACATTCAAAGTGCTAAAAGCACTTACAATGATTTAAAAAGGACTCAATATCTAAATTCATTATATTTTCACAAAAATAAATGTGCATAAAGGCTCCATAATGTAAACATGTCTACGAAGAGACAATACACATGTGAGCACAAAAGGCTTTATGAAAGATGTGCACGAAGGCACTCATACAATACTTGAACAAATACACACCAAGGTGTAAACAAACATGCACTAAGGCATGTATTTCATAAAAAAGAGGGAATGCATACAAGCGCAAATATTTGAGAAACAAATGTGCACAAAACACAAAAATACACAAAAGTGAGCAAGTATGCACTTTATAAAAAGAGCAATGCTTGAAATTCTCAAAATTTAACAATTGCAATTGAGGACAAAGAAAATCATATTATGGTCAATGTAGGCATTTTTTTTTTAAAAGATATTATTAAGAGGTTTCGAAACCTTATGAAAAATACAAACCAACAAGTTTATAAAGATGAAAAATGAAATCATTTATACCAAGAGGATGCAAAAGATGAACTATGCACTCTATGTAGTGTGAGAAATTACTTTTAAAAATTCTTTCCTAATGGTTTATCATAAACAATTTTTCAAAAAAGAAACATTGAAAAACTTTTAGGAGTTCTTATAAGTTATCATTAACAAGAACTACTTTAGGCTTCAACAAAGATTTTTAGATGTGATAGATTTTCATATAAGGATTATATCAAATTTTTCAAAAAATGCACTAAAATTTATAATCAAAAGAAGAACTCAAATCAAATATGGGTTCATATGAGAGTTAAGAAATTTTAAGCAAAGATCATTACTTTAGCAAGAAATCATATATAAATTTTAAAAATTAACTTATAGGTCAATCATGAGATAGTTATGTAAGAATTTTAAATCTCACATAATTGAAGGTAATTTAAAAAAAACATAAATTGCTATTATATGCGATGAGTAGTTCGATAAACACAAATCCTAGAGGGATATAATTTTAAAATATACGAGCACACGAAATGTGAAAAGACATAATTCAACTATCATAACCATTAAACGAACAAACTATATGCAAGAAACATATTTTCAAATGCATAATATTTTAAGAAAAGGGATACATACCGAATAACTTCAAAGCAAAAAGGAAGAGCAATGAATACTTCACCATTTCTTGAGCGACACACTTTCCGTTGCACCAAAGGACAACCCCATTGTGACCTTGCTCTGATACCATGTTAGAAAGTGACTTGAAATACATTGGGTTCAATAATGAACCCATACTTATGCACGTGAAGTGCAAATATACCCATTAAAGGGAAACAACATAAGCACATAATGTGCTAACACATAAAACCCATAAAAAGGGAAAAATATGACATAAAGTCATAAGTTGCATATCATTGAAGAATAATGGAGAAGGGGTAAAAACCCCATTACAATGGAGCATAAGCTCCCTCTAGGATACAAAAATACAAAGGGGAGAGCCCCTATTTATAAGCATAAGAAGGAGCCACAAAGGGGGCTCCCAAGAGAGTCGTTGGGAGCCCCCAACGGTCACATATGTGACCGTTGGAGGCTCCCCAACGACTCTTTGGGGAGCCTCCCTATGTGGCGCAAAAGCCAAAAAATAAAAAAGGGAAAAAGAAGAAAAATAAAAATAAAAATAAAAATTACAAGCATTATTCCAAAATGGAATATGCGTAAAACAGGAATTTACAGAAATACCCTTTTGGGTGAAATAAAGTATATATATTTATATTCATATATATATATATATATATATAAATATATACGAGATTACAAATGTCGATAATACACATATTTTAACAAAAATACCTCCCTACTTTTCTATCAATCTCCTCCCTTCTATATGTATTGAATGATGCTTGTATCGTTTCTCTTTCTCTACCTCCTACATCCACTTTTTTTTTTAGCATAGTCTTGGTGGCTTAAAAAGGGTACACTAATTGCATAAAAACCACTCATTATATTCCTTTTCTCATATTCATCTTGTATTTTCTTGTATTGCCTTCGCATTGCCTCATCAACTCTTTTGCATCCTGAAATGTTATATCCTGATATCTTCAACAAATGAGCATTAGCTCTTGTGTAAGGCCCAACATAATCTTTCTCACAAAGCTTGTATCAAAATCTCGTATTTTAACCACCTCCTCTAGCTTTTTCAAGCTTATCCACATGTGCTCATAGTGCCCCCCAATCATCAAATGATGCAGCTAACAAACTTGATTCAACACTTTCACTACCACTACCAACAACACTAGCAACAGAACTTACATGTGGGGATGAGGATGACGCAAGTCCTTTCCCTTTATTCGTTATTTTCGTCTTTAAAACAAAAAATTTATTATATTAAAATAAAATTCATATCAGAAGGGTTGGGTTCGACAGCCCAGGGTGCTAGGAGTCGAACCCAGCCTAACAGGGATGGGTTCAACCGAGCCGATCTCGATGGTTAGCCTGGCCAGGGCAAAGAGAACCAAGCTGGGCTCGGTGCTAGTCGAGCTGAGCTTGGCTGTGCCTGACAGAACAGGCAAAGGGAGGGCTGGCAGGGTCGGGGCAAGGAGAACTGAGTTGGGCTTGATGCTAGTCGAGCTTAGCTCGGCTATGCCTGACAGAGCAGGTAGAGGGAGGGTTGGCAGGGTTCAACCGAGCTGTCTCCACCCCGAGTTAGACTCGGTGCACCCGAGCTGCCTGGGGTGTTGGACCTAATCGGGCTGAGCTCGGCCTTAGCCGGGCCCAACTCGATTCGGCCCGACTCGAAATAGCAGCAGCTTTGTTGCTGCTCGAGCACAAGGGGAGATGGCTCGACAGTCAGGCCGAGCCGATCCGGGGTGCTTGACTGGATCGCACTGAGCTTGGCCTTAGCCGGGCCCAGCTTGGTTCGCCCCGACTCGAGACAGCATCAGCAGAAGCTGTTGTTGCTCGAGCACAACAAGGGTGGCTCGGCAGTGAGGCCGAGCCATGCCCGGTCCCAAACCGGGATAGGACGGAGCTGGCTCGATCCACTAACAAGAGGAAGGGGAGAGGACTGAGCTGGCTCGGTCCACCAACAAGAGCAGGGGTGGAGCAGGGCTCGGGTTTGAGAAGACAGGAACCCGCGGCCAGCCAAAAGAGCAGGGCTCGAGGCCCTGTCCGCTACTAGTGGCATGGCTGAGAGGCGACGAACCCGGCCACCACCGTCGTAGGTGGTCGAGTCGTGCCCTCCCTGCCTCTGATAGAGGCAGAGAGGAAGAAAAGAGATCGACAGGGGAGTGGCCTCAGTCACCCCCTTCAGGCATGCCTCAAGAAGAAGAGGAGGAGGTTGGGGAGAGAGAGAGATACGCAGAGGGAGAGGCGGGGCGGGGGTTTAGCCGAGAAGAGCGAGAGGGGGGGGGGGAGAGAGATTGAGAGACATACCTGCAATCGCCGCACTGGAGTCGCCGCTCCGGTGTTGTCGGAGGAGATGGGTTGGGTTGCAGACGACTCAGAGGAGAAGGGGAGGCGTCGGGGTCGGGGGAGGATTTTTTTTCCCTAATCCCCCCCAGCCCCCATATCATCGTGTTGTTTTTAGAGTCCATATTTGGACTGTTATGACCTTGGGTGCGTTGACCACACCCAATGTCGGTTTTACCTCACCAGGTGCCACACCCGCACCTGAGTTGCATCGTGTCGATGCGGGTGCGGCACTCTGTTTGATGAATCCCTGTGACAGCTGTCAAATAATATTGAATGGAGTGATCACTCTTGAGTGTTTATGTTGCAAAATGTGCATAGTATTTCCACCTTCATGCAATGCTCTGGGTTTTTTTTTTCAATTCTTTCCATTCTCTTCTTTCTGTTTGCCTTCTTCCTCTCTTTTTTTTGCTTCCTTCCTTTTCTTCTTCCATATCTTGTGTCTTTTTCCTCCTTTCTTTCCTGCTTTTTTTGCTTCCTCCCTTTTCTCTTCCTATCTTTTTTTCTTCTTCCTTCATCCCTTTCAGCCTGTCTTCATTCCTTCCTCCTTTGTTCATGCTTCTTTTTCATGTCCATTCTTTGTTTGTCTTCCCATCCTTTTTTCTTTTCTTCCTTTTCCCTTTCTTCTTTCCTTCATTCTCTCTCCAAGCTCTCAGTCTCCAAGTTCTTTTCCTCACCATTAAAGAATGACCGAAGACCTGGTCCCAAGTCGACCTTTCAGGCTTGTTTCTGTTTTTGCTAAAAACAATCAATGGATACTCCTTTTGAAAAAATCCCCACAATATCCTATCAAGAACTCCAAGATAACAATAGTTATTATTATTATTATTTTTACTTTTTCCACAAATTTCAGCATTTGTAGATGATTTCAGAGTATGAATCTATTTTTAATAATTCAATGTATCTATTAGTTTAAAATTTTCAAAACACCTTTTATGAGTTTTCGATCCAAAAAATTGCAAAAGCACCTCAAGTTTTAAAAATATTCCATTAATTTGTTTTTTGAATCAAATAAAAGAGATTTTATATTTGGTATCATTTTTTAAAATTTAGAAAATTATTATACTTTTTGGTCCATCAAAGAGGGTTTTTAGAAAGTTAAATGTTAAAAATTGATGCAGCCTGTTTTTCTTTTCTTTATAATATTGTTAAAATATGTGATCTTTTTGTGTTGTCAATATTTTTGAAATATGATGTTATTTACCTTTTAAATAGAGTTTTATATTTTAATTTGACCATATCATGGTATGTTTTAAAATATCATTTGTGGCAATTGTCTAGTGGCAGGACTGCCTCCTTACCATGATAACTTTACGGCGATAGTTACATGTTTTTAGCTAGCTATGTAACACAGACTCTTCTAATAGGGCACCGCACCCGCACCCATGCGGGTGCGACACTTAGACATGACTTCCTTTATGTTAGGTGAAGTCAACCACAGTGAGGGCTATTTCTGTCCAAAAGTAGATTCAGTTAACCCTAACCAATTCCAGTTTTATCTATATTATATATATAATACATAAATGCACACATACAAGTATATATATATATATATATATATATATATATATATATATATATATATATATATATACACACACGCAACTCCATACCAGTGTGGTATTTTTTATTGATGAGGAATAGTAATTTAAATTGTTAAATTGATTTATTGCATGAATATATGCATGATGAATTGAGGATATGATAATTGTTTTTATTTCATTAATGTTAACTTAAAACTGTTAAAAAATAAATATATATACCCTCCCCGCACCCAAGTTTTTTCAAAGTGCCGCATCCGCATCCGCATCCGCATCCGCATCCGCATCCGCATCCGCATCTGCATCCGCACCCTCACCGTACACCCACACCTATGTGACATAGTTAGCTAGTATATGCATTATGTAGCAAAAAGTTTGGGGAACATTGAGCTTATTATGCTTCTGTTCTTCCTTTAACTGCTTGGGCTGCTTACCATAGTTAAGCATTACTATGTTCTATTTTTTATACGAAATGTTTGATCAGTTCATAAAAAACATCATTTATCCACTTATAAGATGTTTAAAGGTATCCATCAAAGTAGTATTTATCTTTCCTCCAGTTTCTTTTGGAGCAGAAATTGCACGCTCATCACTTGAGGCCATGCTGCAACATCAATGTTTGTGATTATTAACCTGTGGGATATGGGAATAATTAAGAATGTGGTTCTGTCAAAGATGTTCAGAATTTTTTAACATTAAAAATTGTTTGAAATTGCGGTCAATTTGATCAAGGTGAAGTTTTAGACAATGAAGGATTGTGATCTTAATCTGGTGGGTATGCTTCTAAACAAATTCTTTTTTCATTATTGTGCAGCATTAGTTACTTCCTGTACTGTAAAGGAAACTGTATGTTCAGTAAGTCCCCAAGCTTATGACAGTTTATATGACAGCATGCAGAAACACCCATCACCAGCACCCGTATGTACCAATGCCAACACTGGTATACTGCAAAACATCCTTGTTGCATAGGGTCATTCATGATCACTTACAGATGATTATATGGCCATGGACCTCTGAGATTGAGTTACATCAAAAGCCCTTTATCCAGTGTAGATGGCAAGGTCATACAATTGAAGATCTATATAAAAAACTCAATTCCTAATTGGTGGCGGTTTCAATCTCTTGACTGCCTGCTGCTTATTAGTGTTTATCTCTATTTGCTTTCCTAGTCATTTCTGCAGTTTGGTTTCTTCCGGGTTCTTTGATTTTATGTTGGCTTCCCCAAGTCTTAGCATTGAATTATCCAGTGAAACCTTGTATTTGTTGAAGCTGCTCTAGTGTTCCATTTGCTTCCATCCTTTGTTTTTGCACCTCCCTTCTCCCTTCTTTGCTTTTCCTTTTCACTATGCATCTGCTGTTGCAATCAACTACCCAGGGTCAATGGCTCCTGCTTTTAATGCCATAGAGTTCTCTCTCTCTCTCTCTGTGTGTGTGTGTGTGTGTGTGTGTGTGTGTGTGTGTGTGTGTGAAGCCTTCTGTGAAGTGTAAGGATTGGTACTTGAGAGAATGACCCCGCTAGCATATCTTTCCCTGTATGAGGAAAGATGTCCTTCAAAAGTCTGAAGCAGGACATGGGATCAGTAGATCTTTGTCCATACTTAAAAATTATATTTTCATGTTCCCTTCATTTTGTGCTTTTCTGTGATCCTTATCGTAGATTCTTGGCTTGTGCCTACAAACATCTTTTAGTTCCTTTTTTTTACAATGTATTATTTATTTTGATAACATGTTACAGTTTCACATGGTTGAAGCAACTTATCGGGTAAGGGAGGCAACAAAGCAACTGTACAATGAGAATGGCAGACGTCCTGACAATGAAGAAGTTGCTGAGGCAGCAGGGTTGTCAATGAAGAGGCTTACTGCAGTCATGCTAACCCCAAAGGCTCCTAGATCTCTGGATCAAAAAATTGGGATTAATCAGAATCTTAAACCTTCGGTCTGGTTTCTAATCTGCTTACAATGAAATCCTTTTTTTTTCTGTGGTGAATGTGTATAGCCTAAATTATGCCATGTTCTTATCAGCTTAACTCCTTTTTCAGGATGTGATTTCGGATCCAGATGCAGAGACATCAGAGGAATTGTTGATCAAGCAATTTATGAAGCAGGACCTTGAAAAAGTTCTTGACAGCCTTACACCAAGGGAGAAAAAGGTGATAAGATGGAGATTTGGGCTTGAAGATGGGAGAATGAAAACTTTGCAAGAGATTGGAGAGCTAATGGGTGTAAGTAGAGAGAGAATTAGGCAGATTGAGTCGTGTGCGTTTAGAAAGTTGAAGAATAAGCGAAGAACCAAGCATCTAAAGCAGTATTTAATTTCTTAGTTATAAATATGCAGAATCTGTGCTGGTGCAATGTAAGCCTTGATAGCCTTGTTTTTCAACTTTCCTTTTGCCATAACTACAATTGTATGCCTTTGCTTCACCCTGTCTGCTTTCCGCCTTTGTAATTTATTCATGAAAATTGTTGTATAGAGTCAAGAATTCTTTTTGGCGGTTGACCATTTGAGAATCAATCGTCAAATGATCCCTAATGCTTTTGGAAATATGCATTCTACATATTCTTTTTTCTGAGCATAAATATCAGAATTTCCATCAGATCTTGGCATTATTTTGCTTCTTTAAGAATCGATGTTCATACTATATCTAGCACGGATAATCTCATAAAGAAAATCTATGGATGCTCTATTTATTCATCTTTTTCTTATGGTGGAAGCTGTGAATCTGCCGATACAGTAATCGCTTAGTCTGGACAGAATCTTGATCTTTCTGTAACAAAGAAAGAAGTAACTGGAAAAAACTTTCTTACATGTAGACCAGGGCTTATTTTTGGCTCATCCATGAAGCCAGTTCAAGTGACTACTTCCCATAAAAGGGGGAGAAAAAGATCAGAGGAGCACATCTAAAAAGCCTTAGCGAACACCTTGAAAATTAGAATTATTCATCTTGTGTGCAATAGGTAAGTTGGACTACTTTGGCTGAACTCTACGCAATGCAGCGTATGCCATTAATCGGTAGCCGACCATCATCAACAACATGGCGCTGACATCCAAGTCATCGTGTGTGAGCCCAACAGACTTGATGGCAGGAAAATCTATCACACGGCAAGAAACACCAGGGTGGCATTCATAAGTATCTCCCTCATTGTACTGGACACCAAGCAGGAGCTTGTAGTTGTAGTAACTGAAGCTCAAATACTTCAACCAAATGATGAAGGGAGGTATTCGTTGGATGTAGTATCCGCCAGCCAGCAAGAAGACCAGTGTCGTGACAGAGGCCAAGGTGGTGGCCTGCTTTATCTCCATCAGACATGCACCAAGTGCAAGGCCAAGGCTCTGGGAAACGAGCACATTAAGGAGGACGACAAGCAGGGAGAGAATGAAGGTAGAGGGATCTGACTTGAGGCCGCCCATCCAGTATGTGATGGTGACGAAGGCTGTTGGAAGTCCAAGCTCCATTGGCAGATCCCCAGCAGTTCTTGCTAGAAAATAAGATGACAGGCGGTACATGCCCGAAGACCGCTCTTTGGTCAGCATGGTGCGTTCTTGCGGGAAGGTGAAGACTGCATTGTACAGTGGGAAGAAGCCCCAGAACACAGAGTAAAAGAAGAGCAGCGAAATCTGCGAAATCAGAAAGCAGAGTATTAGAACATGTCATTGCAAGGCACAAGGAAAGATTGGAATGTGTAATTTTGTGGCCATTTTGTGCTGGTGAAAGCAAATCATACGAGGGCTATGCTGTAAGAGCATTATTATTACCCTGTCTTGAAGATGGGAGGGGTCTGAATGCCACCACAGGAGACCAGCCAGTGTTGCAACTGAGATCACTTGGAATATCCTAAGATTGGAGAAAGACTCGTGCCTTCTCTCTTTCAATCCTCTTCTCAGTAGGACCCTAAACTGCTGCCACCAGCTTGTGCACCACTGGTCCTCAGCCTTCTTTCCTCCATTACCTGTGGAGAGATCATTAGAGATTTAATTAATCACCACCTTTGCATTAATAAACTCATTTTTTAGATTAGAGCTTTTTAAGTTGTTCTTGTTTGTCATCTTGACCAACACCAGTACTGAGTATGGATGGTCCAGATCTTCTATAGGTGGGGCAGGACCCTTTCTTCCTTGTAGTACTCAATTCGTGCATGGGTCCGACCGCACCGAGAACCGTTGTCGGCGGCAATAGATTTCTATAATGATTATCAATGACAAAAAGTAATTAACTTCACGAGTGCAAAGCTAATAAGAAACTTTTTTTTTAATCAAAGGTGGTTAGAAGGAACACAATATTTAAAACCAAGAATCTAACCGTCCATCTCAAAGATGAATGGTAGGTGGGAACCATCGTCATATAGGCCACCCCACTTTTGAGAAGCGTGACCATCTCATCATGATACAGCTTAGGTGGGGTCAATAAAGTACAGATCAACAACCCCTGTGCATTCATCCTTGAATCATGCAAAAGATGATACTAGGCCTAGATTGATGAATAGAATTGTATGGACCTCTCTCTCTCTTCTTGGTTCCTTTTCCTTTTCTTGTCCAGTATAATAAAGTGCACATAATAGCTGATGATGGTGGCAATGAGTTTTGTGTGTGGTGGGTGGGCCAGTGCACAGAGGGATCATGCCTGTGCGCACCAACTTCGGGATGGATTGTTGGTTATACCATTCACATCATCCTTCACGCATGGACGATGGTGATGCATATGAGCTTCATGCCTCGGATGTGCATATCATCGTCATATGCTATTACCGTCTGTGGGTCATGCAATGTGGGTGCTATACCTAATGTTAGGTATATTGAACGAGAAAAATGAGCTCATCGAAGGAGATGAGTATGGGTCTCATGTGACCCCACCGCTCTTGCATTTGTGAATGAATCATATTTCTGTTGTAATGCAAACTAATGCCGAGCTCCCATCCGTCTAGCAACAATCAGTGGGCCCCATCATACAGTGAATGAATTGGGCCCACTAACTCATGGGTACCAGGTTACTTCATAATATGGGCCACGCTGATGGATACTAGATCCATTGATCGACCCGGTATTTGGCAATCCAAACGTGACGTGCGTCCCTCCATCACCCATGCTCTGTGTTTTCTCCTCACATGTCTTTCATAAAAAAACAAGGGAGCAGTGTTGCCAGCACGACCACCTTAGGTATGGCAGGCTGAGTCAGCATGATCAGGTCTTTGTGACCGGTGCAGTTTCTTCTGGTTATAAATAAAAGAAATAGTTACGTTTTTGTTCAATGATTTTTTTTGTAAAAAAACCCTCAGGATTATTATTGATTTTTCTTTTAAAAATTGATATTATGTTCAATAATATTTGTACTTTTGTTTAGTGATTTTTAATGAAACAGATCACTCTCCCATAAAAGTAGTGTTTGTGTTTGTGATAATCACTCAACTCATTCAACAATTTTTAGTAAGAGACTCCATTGAGAGAAAACAGAGGACCAGGAGGATGAGGGGATGTCGCATTTTGGGTGGCAAAGTACTCGATCTATTATTGGGTGTCATTTCATGCGGATGATGATGGTGGTGATTGTTAAGATGATTCTTAAGAAAAGATTGTGCATTTGAAGAGAGAGAGAGATATGGATCCGGTTCATTGTGTAGGAGACACAACCAACCCGGTCCATTACTGACAATCATGACCTTAAACTGCATTCATGCATCTCGTACCCATCCATGCAAAAGGAAAGTGATTTTGCACCTGTGCTCTACTACCCAGACGCATGTATGAGAGAGACAGAGAGGAATGGTGGTTTCACGTACTTCTAGAGGGCTCTCTGGAGGAGGCAGAGCCGTAGCCACCATAGGCATAGGAGCCACAGCTATTGCAGATCTCTGACTTCAACCTCGCAGAGATATTATTGTTGTACGCCTCCTTCAGTTCTTCCTTCACCGATTTCGGATCATTCCCCTCACCGCATCCCCCCTGCTTACTATCTCCCCCATCTACTGCCTCACCACCTCCCTCTCTCTTCCTCCTTTCCGGTGCTATTCCTGCCAATTTCACCATCCATAAAATATAAATACCACACATAGAGAGAAGAAGAAGAGGTCTTTGAGACCATTCATTCTTTCATTTGGGTCCCAACCAAATACAACTCATCATCAAGAAGTCCCGTAAAGTCCAATCCAGGACGAAAGAAGAGACCGGAATCAAGAATATATATATATATATATATATATATATATATATATATATATATATATATATATATATATATATATATATATATTTATATATATATAGATATATTTATCAGCCTGACTATGATTCAAATTTCAGTACTATTGTTGGTGGTATGGTACTAAAGTGATGCTGCATGCTTACCGTTTGCAAGATCGAGCAGGAAATCAGCAGGGTTCATGGTCACGGAGGTGGTGAAGCCTATGGAGGAGAAGTACTCGAGTGCAGCCGTGGCCTGGCCGTGGTAGATGGGACAGCCCTCCGAGAGGAGGATGACCTTGTCGAACATGTGGTAGAGCCTGCTGGAGGGCTGGTGGATGGTGGTCACGACGGTGCGACCCACCCTGGCTAGCCCCTTGACCGTGGTCAGGATCCTTTGAGCCGTGGTTGAGTCCAGCCCCGAGGTGGGCTCGTCCAGCAGCAGCAGGCTCGGGTTCACCAGCATCTCCTGTCCGATGCTCACCCTCCTCTTCTCCCCGCCCGAGATCCCCCGCACCAGCGTCCCGCCCACCACGCTGTCCCTGCACTTGGTGAGCCCAAGCTCGGCGAGCACCGCCTCCGCGTGCTCCGCCTTTGCGGCCGCGCTCAGCGAGCCCGGCAGCCGCAGCAGGGCCGCGAACACCAGCGTCTCCATGACGGTCAGGTGCGAGTACAGCACGTCGTTCTGCGCCACGAAGCCGATGCGCCTCTTTATCGAGCCCGTGAAAGGCCGGCCGTTGTACGTGATCTTGCCGGAGAGCTTTCCGGCTAGCCGACCGCCGAGCGCCGTCAGCAATGTCGTCTTGCCGCTTCCCGAAGGTCCCAACATGGCCAGGATTTCGCCGGGGCACACCATGCCACTTATTCCACTCAATATGATCTTTTCCTTTGCGCTCGCACCACCACCACCCGCTCCTAAGCTTGGTAGTCCACAGCATAATCTACTTCCTTTTGGTTCTACTTTCACTCTGAATGCCACCTCTTCAAACTACCAAAAAGTGATGCACTCACAGTGAGGAGATTTAAAGAAACGAGAAACAAAAGACCGATGAAACAAAAAGAGTAATTTTTTTTTTTTTTGACATTCAGGGAAAAACCGCCTCGCTCACTGAGTTCATTTACATAACCCCGTGATCCCTTGCCCATCAAAACTCAGCTTTGGCTTTCAGGCAAGGGCCGGGCACCAGCAGGTTTTCGAACTCATGACATCCCCATCAACTTGATGACATTCACGAGTTACCTTTACCATGTGACCAGAGACCTTGCGAGCACCAAAAACAGTAAATTAACGAAAAACAGAACCAATGAGGGACGGCTACCTTACCTTGAGAGTTATAGAGAAGGCGTGGAGGTGCAAGACGGAGGGAGGATCGGCGGCAGGTTTCGGGGGCTCTTTCGCTTCGGAGGAATCATTGATTGTGGGGAGGGGGAGCAATCTAGGTGCCATCTCCTGGTTTGAGTGCTCGATGGATGGTGCCATCTTTATTATTGTGCTTTAGCCTTTCCTCTTTTTTTTTTTTTATTGAAAGAGAAAGAGGGAGGGGGGTTGGCTTTTTGGTGAGTGAGATCACAGCATGGTATTGAATAGAGAAGGTGCCCAATCCTTGCCAATGAGAATGGTGTATGCGGGATGTGTGGAGATATTGGTGTAGGGATGAATGGATCCTTATTTATGTAGAGTGGAGGGTGAGTCACGGCATGACGTACTCTTTCTCCTTTTGATTATTCTTCCTCTTAATGTTATTCTCGTGATTACTATTACGGTCTACGAAGTAAATAAACAAATGCATGTTATGGGGAACAGTAGGCCCAGTGTAGAGCAGGGAGGACTATAGTTGGTGAATATTGATCTTTTTCACATGATTTTGATACCCATATCGTGGTTCGTGATCTTTGAGCGGCACGCATACACACACACGATTTGGGAAGCGGATCAGGTCATGCTGAACATGAGCGTTTTTTCTCATGCGGACATCGTGGCCGTCTGTTTGCATTTTTGGATGAATGCCACGTGGTTTTGTTGACTTTTGAAAATTTTAAAATACAAATCGGATGGCCACGATGTCAGCATGAGCAAAAACGGTCATGTTCAGTATGACCTGATCCGCTTCCCACGATTTGTGTGAGAGATCCTGCTGATTTCTGCGCCCCTTAAAGTGATCACAGATTATGCTCCAAGACTTATTCAAGACAAGTTATCATTCTTGGTTGAAGAATGGTGGACTATGTCACATGAATACGAGTGCTGATACTGAAAAATTACCATTTTTATTTTATTGTGACTAACATATGATTAGGAGACACTATACGTGGGCCAAAATGGATTATCCATTTGACCTAATGGGCGGACAATTGATTACACATGGTATCATTGGTTCAAGCTAATTAAAACAAACTGGGTCGGACTCAAAATTGATCGGTAAATAGCGACAAGATTTTTTTACTTCCTGCACTGGTTTGGCTCTTCGACCAAGGAGGAATGATGGGTGGAATCATCTCAATTACTGCTTCTGCTGTTTGAGAAGAAGAGCAAGTAGACCACCAAGAGCACCCTGTTACCATTTGTGTTGAAGCAAAGCATAGTGGAGCATCCAAGTGCAGTTGTTCCGAAGTGGGACGTTGGCGATCCAATGCAAAGGGCGTGTGCATGTTAACTTGCCTAAGGCATCAGGTAGTTGTTGATACCATATATTTTGTGGCATCATTGAGGAATATGGGTGATGCAGCATGGTAGCATGTGTATATGTATTATATCCTTCTTTTTGGACAAAAAGTGTGTGCTTGTTTACCAAGATAAAAACAAATTTTTTGTAGTTTTTTATATTATTCATCATTTTTATTATATATATGCTATACATTAAGATATATATAGGCATTTTTTTCAAGATTTTCTTGAGAAAAACTACATTTTGCAAAATATCAAAGGATTTTTGGAGAAAAGAACGAGATTGGTGTCTATGCTTAAAGGCTAGGCACATGGTTTTTCGATTGTGGTGAGCGTAAAGCCCAAAGGTGAGGCTACTAACACTTGTCGACAGCTTGTGGTATGATTGGTTTAAAAGACCATCGAGAGGCACGCATCAAACAAGTAATTAGATCCAAGTACTCGAGAGATTCGGCAATAAAGAGGCTTTGAATGAGGGATTAACAAATGAAGATGAAGGGAATAGTGGAATCCATCCATATAGGTCGAACCGCACTATGTATATATATATATATATATATATATATATATATATACAGAGAGAGAGAGAGAGAGAGAATGTGGGGTTGCGTTATCTTTAGCCATAGCCCGTGCGTGTTGGAATCGAATGCATGCTGCTTTCCTCCTTTCCTTTTTTCTCTTTTTTATTTACTTCCTTTTTCACTTGAGAGGCAATGCTTGAATATAAAAGGCTAGCTCATAAAGTAGGTGCATCATCGTTTTTAGTGTGTTTTGTGTAAAGGCAGTCCATTATTTTGTAGTAATATTATTACCCTGCACATGCCTCTGGAATTTTGGCAGTTCCAATCACCTGAAACTCAGATAGAGAGCTTTTGAAATACATCGGACGTGGTCTACTCACTGTGATCATGATGAACTTGGTTCATTAGAATGATTGAGGAGGATATGATATTGGATGTCCAAATTAGATCAATAAAAGCGTTCAAGAGAAAATGGTGGTAAAAAATTTCACTCTCAAGATACTGAGATATTGTGGGGAATTTTCTGATAAGATATTAAAAGATATTAGTCAATCCTAGAATTCTTGAGGGATAGAAAGAAAGGAAAAGACTTGAAAGATCTCTCTCTCTCTATCTATCTATCAGTCTATATATATATATATATATATATATATATATATATATATATATATATATATATATATATAGAGAGAGAGAGAGAGAGAGAGAGAGAGAGAGAGAGAGAGAGAGACTCTTTTTGCTGAATATATCTCAACTAAATTTCCTAACAACCACACATAATAATCGGAGAAGCGAATCTCAAATCCAAAAACTGATTGTTTCTTTAAATAAAAATCCAAAATTGATAGAAAAATTAGGAATTACATATTTTCTTTATGAACCTCTTCTCACAAAACTTGCAAACCTTCCATGAGTTTTTTTTTATATTGGAAAATGGGTGCCTCGAGCCAAAAGCAAACACCATTCCAAGTGTATTCCGAGAATGAACATACTCATGACAAGCTAGTTGTAAAACCACCCGACGAATTCGTAGGGTGAGGAAGGTAAAAAAAAGGGGTGTGGGGGGTGGGTGGCGAAAGAGGAAGATAGTTCCCCAACCGTCTCCCATATCGTCGTTAAGGGGGGGAGGATAAACCTCACCCCCCACGAAGAATCTGCGGAGGGTGAGGGTTATCCTCACCCACTGTGAGAGTTTTATAAAGAGAGCAAAAGAGAGAGAGTTTGAGAAGAAAAAAAAATGAGAGAGATAGAGTATGAGAAAGAGAGAAAAAGAGTTGCAGAGGGAGTGGGAGAGGGTTACCGGAGCACGCCACATGCGACCATCGCATGTACATTTTTCTTCATGTTCATTTCCTTCCCTTTCCGTTCATTTAGAAGGTTGACAACCATAGATGTCGGCAGATTGCAAAAAAGAAAAAAAAAATGCTAACAATAAATTGCTTAGAGAGAGAGAGGGCCGACAACCTTTGCAACAAAAAGGGAGGAAGGTCGGGAAGGGGTTGTGCCCCTTCCACCTTATACCCAACTGTCGAGCCTTAGTTCAATCTTGGTCTACCCAGACCGAACCAAATAATACAAAAAAGGTCAACTGAACCAGTTTGGATTGAACCGGTTTGTCTTGGTCGTACCAACTCAGTCGGATCGAACCAGTCTGGGATCTGGTTTAATTTAAACTAGACCAAATCTGGGTCTAGTTTGATTAAGTCAGTCTAGACCAATCCAAATTGAATCAGATCCAGACAAAAATTGGGTTTGGATCTGGTGTAAAGTAGATAGAATAGTACTAGATCTAGGTCAAAACTAAATCTAGATCTAGTTTAAGACTCTTTGGATAAGTTCTAGATCCATATCAGAACTGGATTTAGATCCAACTCATATACGAATGGATCAGTTCTGAATCTAGATCAGAACTAAGTCTCGATCTAGGCTGACAGTTTTAAATTCAGATCAGAGCTGGATCTTAATCTAACTCATAGCTGAATGAATCAATTCTAAATCCAGATCAGAATTGGGTTTTGAACCAGTCTGATAGTTTTGGATTCAGATCAGAACTGAATTTAGATCCAGTTTGTGATTAATTGTGAATTTTGAGAATCCAATTGAATTTTTAAACTAAACCCAAATGATTTGAGATTAGGTATAGTAAACATAGTACTCTAAACTCAGACCGAACATATTTTGACTTAATATGAGTCAGGTCTAATCTTAAGAGTTGAAATGACCAAATTACCTTTGAGTGTACCCAATATTCGATTAAGTAAAATGGGTATAACTTTGCACTTCAAACTCAGAATTGAGTGACGTTTGGTGTGTTGGACTCGTATCGTAGAGAAAAATCTCCTTGTCCTATGGTTCTGGTGAAATGAGGGGCATAAAAATTGAGTTATGACGAGTCAACTCTGAAGGAGTGTTTTGGTAATTTTGTCAAAATATAAAGAAGGTATATGTATTAATAATAATATGCTTGTGTGATGATCAGATTTTATTGTTAGAGTCACTTGAGACTCGATTGCGATTAGAGTACAACATTCGTTTTTGAGGTAAGAGATATTATAAGTAATCTTATTTGTGAACAAATCATATTGTGTTACATGTTATTATTGTTGTTGTATATTAGCATGTGTGAAAATATAGCTCTTAAGTGTAAACATGATATATATAGAATGATCATGCATGAGTTTATTGCAAGGAGATGACTATATGCACATACTAGTCATGATATATCATGCATATTAAAAAGAGATTATTTTGTAATGACATATCTATGTTATAATCTGCAAATAGCATGCATTGTGATGAGATTGTGATTAGTCTTGATTCCCTTGAATCTGGTCATGTCATTTAAATTTTATATTGAGATTAACATGCTTAACCCTTTAAATCTCAGAAGTGGCGACCAGTGAAAAGTGCTACCTAGTTTGCGGCTAGAGTGTAACTACCATGGCAAGTGAGCAAACAATGATTTAACGATGTAAAGACTTTACCTCGTTGCATGCTTAATATGATACAAAGTGTGAACCCTAATATTATTCTGAGATTGAGAGTGAGATCTATCGTAATTATTTCATGATAGCACTTATGAGAGAATGAGTGAAAGTCAAACTTAAGAGTAAGATTCAATGTAATGAACTTAAAGTATGACTTAGGGTTATATTTACAAAGTATCTGAGACTCTAAACAACCATGGATGGTTGAAAGTCATTATGGTTAGGATGTAGCATGAATCATGCCGAGTTTAAGCCTAATCTCTCAGCTATCTATCGGTGGGTCGCCCTTGTTGTTTCACTGTAGTGCTTGGTGATTCAGAGATCACTAGGAGTGTATGGTTCATAGTATGACCAACAATATAGAATTGAAGTGTTCTATGTGGGTTGTTATGCCCATAGATGACTATAACCGATATAGTCAACCTAGTGTTATAGTCTGTTGCGAGTAAGTGTTTGATTGAGAGAGTTAAGGAGATAATTTAAAATATATAAATCTTATATGATGTGTCAAAACTAAACTTAGATTATGAGTTTATAGCCCAATACAGTTGTAAGTTAAAGTCATTATTTGCTTATAAATATTCTTTATTGAGTCGTAGACTTGCCCTCTATATAATTACAACTATAAGTTCTAGATACACTAGCGCAGACATGACGTGATCAGCTACTCCAACTGTGCAGTAGAGCATTTGTTAGTTTTATTTTCTTGTCATTGAAGACTCATGTAGTTATTATTTTTATATATTATGAATGATAAACTTTGTCAAAGAAAATGAATTTATTAAAAAAAAAAAACATAACCATGTTTTCTCTATGTGAACTCTATATGCTTTCTCTCTGAAAAGTAATACCAACCGGACTTGAACTCTCGAGGTTCTAGATCGAGGTATTACAATAATGTATTGCCATTATGCAAGCAACACGATACCTTATTGTCGAAGCAAAAAAAATCATAAGTCATTTGGTCTTCTTGGACATGACTTTACAACAAGGATGTAAACGAGCATGACTCGATTGAGATCTAAGCATGATCAAATCCAATATAATAGGGCCATGGCTAAACGGATGTGGAGTTGAATGGAAAAAGATAATACCAAATTGGGGTCTGATTACCTAGTCACATATGTTTTATATATATATATATATATTTTTAAAGAAAACAATCATTCGTTCAATTGGAATGGACTAAGCATAGTTCTCTCTCTCGACCAACTGGGTTCAAGCTATCAAATTTAACGATAATTTTTTTCAACCACACAGCTTTATAAGGGTGATGCCATGTATTGAACCAAGCGCTATGCGTACTGCGGTAAAGTTTCCTAAAGCTGCCTTTTCCTTGTACAAAAAAATACCGATGCAGTCACGATAGGAGGTTGATCAGGTAAGCGGGAACCTATGCCAAGCTGAAGGCCCAGGTTAGAATCCCTCTGCCACATGGGGCTTAAGAGATATCTGGTACGGGTCTGCCTAACCCCAGCTTGGCTTAAAAAAAAAAAGGTAACGACATATTATATAATACCCGCCTTTGTAGTGATTCCAATACGAAAAGCCACCGAGCCATTTTTTAAAGGAGATAAAAATGAAATGGTGAAACATTTGTTGACACACCAGATGGGCTTATAAATTTAATACATTCCGTGTGGATCCTTGCTAGATCTTGTTATTCTATTGGTCACTGCACTGAACAATAATGTCGAGCCTAGTGGTTTGGTTGCGAGATTTTCAAGATAATTGGTTCGGTTGAAAAGATAGACATGCAGGCTGAAATTTCTTTTTTTCTGAGAGAGAACATACACATTGTCTTCCACTGTATGAACTTTAA
Organism: Nuphar pumila; assembly: GCF_984573655.1. Taxonomy (NCBI): domain Eukaryota; kingdom Viridiplantae; phylum Streptophyta; class Magnoliopsida; order Nymphaeales; family Nymphaeaceae; genus Nuphar; species Nuphar pumila. The sequence goes on from NC_143261.1 coordinate 87,661,715, forward strand.
TGTGTGTGAGCAGAACATCTTCCACAGGCAATTTTGTAAGCCAATTAATAACAAACTAGAATATCTTTTCACTATTACTAAAAACTTTTTTTCATTAAAAATAATCATTTTCGTATAATATATCATTAGAAAACAATATTTAGTAATAAGAACATGTGCTAGTCCTAGTAATTCATTAAATGATTGGAAGTAGATAGGCAACTGTTTAAAAATATTAAAAACTACAAAAGCATCATCCAGGTTATTCATTGTGAAAAGGAAATGGAGTTACTATCATCTAACACATGCTTTGGATCACAAGAACCACACAGACACATTTCATGGCAAGGCTCTCCTCTCCCTTTTCTATCGCAGCTTCAACACCAATAAAGCTAAAAAACTAAAGGTTAGAGAGAGAGAGAGAGTGTCTTGAAATTTCATGTTGGGGAGCAGTTCACCCTTTTTTCTTTGCTTTTCTCTTGGTGGAAAGAGGGAGCACTTCACTGTTCATACTCGCAATAAGTTGTCTTCGATAATTGCTAGAATCCAATTGAGATTTTGTATTTGGCATGTCTTATTCCTATGGGACACTCATGTATGGCCACAGTTCTCGAAGCGTCTACATGGTCAAAATTAAACTTGGCTGGTGTTCTCAAACGAGTCCTCAAACTCAAGATAGAGAACACTTACAAGTTACAAAAGTATACAATTTTATCATGACGTTAAAGTCCAAAGAAATTTATTGGTAATTAAATTTAAATACACCGTTAGATGCCACTTTCTTTTTTCATGAAGAGAAAAAAGCAATAATGCCATTGGTAGTTAATGTAAGTGTTTAAACATCTTTAAAGTTAACACAGTTGGCCTATTGACACGTGTTAGTTTGTACTCATATCCAAAGGCAAGTGGCCAACCTTATATGCTCCATAATGACATCAACATGGGATGCATTGATGGGAAGGATTGGCACCCACCGCTATAGCCTCTCTTTTTTCTTTGCTTCTTTTTAGATTGGAAAAGCTGTGATTTCTTCATTCATAACCACATGAATAACTCTTCTCTAAAAAAAAACTCATGAATAACCCTCATCTTGGTCACATGACACCAAGTTATTGCCAATACGGCAACAGGGTTTCTTCATTTTCAGTTTTGTGTTTTTTTCTCTTCTTTGGAGACTTTCAATGATGATTGTGCTCACATGCATTGTTTAACAAATATTTAAATGTTGCAATTATATTGCCTTGAATGTTTTTAATCAAATGTGGTTTTAAAATGCAAATTTTTTATACTGTTGAATTTTCTGTTGCTGGTAAGCACTGGCATCCAAGAGTTGGTGTCTATACCACTCATAAGCTGTTGAGGTTTTATGAGTATATACCAATGACCATGGTAACCATCCATATAATTACCAAGCATTTAACTGCTCACAATTTGTTGTATGAGATGCTATTTAAAATGCAAAACATTCTAAAATGCAGATTTTCATATTACAACAGCTGCTAAATTGAAGGATTTCTTTATAGCTCAAACTAGTTTTTGGAAATTCAAAACCTTGGATAGATTAATCATTTATTGTTTTGTGTCATCAATAGATATCCACCTGGATGTCGTACATGTTCCTTTTCTTTTTTGAAAAAGGAAGTGTTATAATGTATTAAATCAGAAAAGGAGCAACAAAGTTATGACGCCATGCTCCTTATTGTAATAGTAGTTTCATTGATCTTCATTTTCTAATAATCCTTAGGAAAGCAAAAAATCTATGAAAATTTAGAATTTCCTTAAATACATTTAAATTATTCATCTTCCTTTTTTTCAAATTTTAATAATTGCTAGAAAATAAGAAAAAGTAAATATATCCCTTGTCAGAAAAGAATGATTAAGAAATTAGCTGCTTGAACTTAAAATTAGAAATTAGAAATGCCTCAAAAGTATTTAAAGTATAACTTCTAGTAGGTTAAAAATTCATTCTAGGGCAAACAAAGAGATCCCATTAATATTCATATTTCGAAATAAAGAAAGAGAAATTCTCAACCTTTGTGATATATTATTAAAGCGAATGGGAATCTTACAAAGTAAGAGAACAAAAATATTTGTTCCTTTGCACACTATGAAGTTACTTTTGGAATTTTGTCATGAAATTATTTTCTATAGAAGTTCCGTCTTTAAAACACACTTTATATTGAAATAATATTGAAAGTTAGATGGGAATTGTTATGGTTGTGAATGTGGTAGATAGATCAACAATGTTGCACTACATCAATAATGTGTATGGATCCAAATCTCATTCTAGGTATGCTAGCATGACTTTGACATATATATTTGTAACTGTGCCACTAATTTGAGCATTTTTCAATGTCAAGGTGGAGGATTATAGCATGTTTCTCATCCTTCAGCATAACTACGCTATCCATGCCAATTTTGAGTTCCATTGACATTGAAAGGGCCTCATACAAACTGTTATTTAACATCTATTGCTTTTAGTAACTAAAAGCCGCATCTATAGTTGGTGCTTCTATGTTCTAAAGGTTCGTTTTTAAAAGTTATCTTATGCTTTTCAGAATACCATTATTTTTTAATTAATACACAAAGCACTATCACAATATGTCAAGAATCATTAGTGATCGAAGGACTTTCGCTCTAAAATTTCCCATTTGAATGATATTCCATCTCTTTCCTTCAAAAAGAACAAAAAAAAGGGTTAGTGATTGATGAAGAAACTTGGTCAACTTAGGACACCTTTGCAACACCATGTAATTCTTGGATTTTCCTAGATTCTTGTGATTGCAAATCACAATCACAACATTTTTCTCAAATTTAGTGAGACATGAGAATATGTAACTTGTGGTTGTGCTTTTCATATCATTTGTTGGAAACCATGGATACTAAAACTCTTTTAGATATTTATGATAAGCAATTGTCCCTAGGTTTGAAACTGAGCTTGTTTTAAATCTGCCAAAATTTGTTCTAGAAAAAAATAGTATATTTATTTTTTTTGTTATTTAATTTTCATGAATAAACTCACATATACATGTGCATGTTGTATGTGTAGTCAATGCATATAATTTCTCTTATGCTTTTAAAAATGATGCTACTTGTGCATTTTAAGACTTGTATGCACACTTATATGTCTTACAAATTAAATATAACAAGGGAAAACATATTTGATAATAGGGAATGCAGAACATACAAATTCATGACTGTCTCGAGTTCCAAATTGATATTGAATCTAGATCTTAGTGGTTGGTTTCCATAGAAATATAATGATTTCTGATTGCAAATAGTTGAAAGCTACCAAGCATTTCCATGGTACTAAAAGTGGCTCATGGATGATGAACTTGCATTCAATAACTTCTACACAAAAGATATGACCCAAGTGAGACTATATTATATTGTGCTAGCATACATATTCAAATCTTAGATTGTTAGAACCCGAACTCTCACGGAGGATGGTTCTACAAATTCTTGCGAGTTAGACATGAGGCATAACTCCAGAGAGAGGCTTGCACCATGAGCAGAAGGGGCATGCAACGTTGGAGGAGAGAGGGTCATCTCTCCTAGTTGGCTACATAAGAAAGTGTGAGGTAGATGAAGGATCAACAAAAAGAGAGGGAGAAAAGACGTTCTCTCTGAGTTGATGAAGGGCATGAAAAAAAGACGAGTGAGAAGTGCATTCTCTTAAGAAACAAGAACAAGAACTAAGGACGAAACTTAGAGAAATCTCAAAATAAACTTTATTCAAAATAAGTTAAGCAGAATATATGTATATATAGATTTACAAGAAGACAAAAGGGTAAAATACACACAATTCTCATCCTATAGAGGACTCTAGGGGGTGTCTCACCAAAGTCTCAACATGAGCAAGACTCTAAGTTGTGCAGATTTCTCTGTGAATGTTAGAAAAAGGGAAACTACCTCCAGCTGAGGGGGATCTGGCTGGTCAGACTCAAGGCAGAAAAGGGTTCGTAACAAACCACCCTTCTTAAACTTGCCTTGCCCTCAAGGCAAGAATTTTGGATACTAAGATGTTAGTTGGTCCTCATTTTTTTTCAATCTTGTTCCACCTTCGATTATGGGTCCACAATATATAACTAGATCTCAAGACTGCTTTTTAAACTGAATGAACTAAGCAGGATCTACCCCAATATGCATACTAAAACCATGAACATTCTTTTTTATCCAAAGAAAGTCATATAAGAGGCCTCCAAAGTGGAATGGGTCAAACAAATCTTGAGCGACCGGTTGAGACAAAATATAGATCCATTTTGAAAAAACTTGATTTAGTCTAGATGAGTTGAAGATATGGAGCACAATGCCCTTTACTAACTTGTCTTCATGCTCAGCATGGGCAACAATCAGCAAAGTCAGATCAACACTCATTTTCCCCACAACTGAATCATGCTTTTGTTGTGTCTCAGTGCATCCACAATGGTCATTGGGGGGATGTGCTTCTGTTATGCCTTTTTCCATCCCTTCACACAGATCTCCATCAAATGTGACTATCCTTGCAATGGCTAATGTGGTCACTCACAACAAATATGGAAAGTCACTTGGCCATTTTGTTGAACACTTGTTATATGATATTTTTTAGTCCTTACATAATATCTTCACCCGGGTTTGGGTGTATACATTGATCATCATAAGCCTTGAGTGTGATGATTAACATGTCATGGTCCTTCGTTAAGAAGTGTATTGCAGTAATTTGTTTCATTTACACATCAGTGAGAGTCCAATGAACTCTTTCTAGTGTCGTCAATGACACCAATATACCTCACCATATTGATATCATTCTCACCAAGTTGTTCTTTAATCGACTCATACAACTCTTGGATTCATTTGATTGCAAACTAAATATCCTCTGGTAAGTGGTCCAAATCCCATATTCCCAACTGCAAAAGGAACCAAGAAAGTTGGGTTCGAATGTGGTGAAATTTGACAGTGTGATTTTTCTCCAAGTCGGCACTGCATACATAACAAATTGATGTTAATCCGAAGTTTGGGTGGTGTAGAGGGGTAAGCTAGGGTTTAAGAGAGGCTCTGGATTTAGTCGTTGGGTCTCGGATATCAGGTATGTAAAAATAAATTTTGAGAATTTTTTCAAGGTCTTCTAAGGCTGAGATTAATTTATTTCTGAGCTACATTAAAACATTACAAGTTCAGTTCAGTTTTTCGGGTTCAGATAGGTTTCAAAGATCAGACAAGATCTCAACGATTCAAACAATTTTTTGAGATCTGCAAATTGGGTTTAAAAGTTAATAGATGTATGTTCCTAAGGTAAAATTTTCAAGATTTATGAATCTGATATCAGGCCTAAAAAAATTTTTGAAGTTTAAAAAATGTTAGGTCATTAGGATTCAGTCAGTGGATCTAATAAGTTTTGGTAAAACAATGATATCGATAGATCAATATCAAATTTTTTTATCTGTAAATTGGGTTAGGTTTATGACAAGTAGGGCTATCTACATTGATTTTTTGGGAACTTTTAGGGTTGTCAAACCACCAGAATGAATTTTGAAAAACTAGACTTGGATGCAAGCCTCAAAAAAAATTCCGCCACACTATTACCAAGTCATCAGGACGTCCTCTGGCTCTTAGTGACAGACAAAAACATCCCATGCGATGTAAATCAACATGAATTTTCCAGATTTGAGGTAGATCAACATTGAGTCCAATGTAACTCCACTCATGATAAAAATTTGATGTAGCTGAATAAAATATGTTTCAAAAAATAAATACATGCATCAAATCAAACCTGAACGAAAATCGTGAAGGGCATGGTCCCTTACTATATTATCAAAGGCAATCAGCTGGACAATGTGGCTCCCGAAAATGATGCTTTGATACCACTATTAGAACCTAAACTCTCACAAAGGATCATTTTATAGATTCTGGTGACCTGGATGTGAGACACGACTCTAGAGAGAGGCCTACACCACAAGTAGAAGGGGCGTGCAACATTGAGGGGGGGAGAGAGAGTCATCTCTCTTGGTCAGATACACAGAGAAGCGTGAGGTGGACGGAGGGTCGACAGTAAGGAAGGGAGAAAAGGTGTTCTCTTTGAGTCAATGACGGGTATGGAAGAGAGGTGAGGGGGGAATATGTTCTCTTAGAAAAAAAGAATAAGAACTAAGAACGAAGCTTAGAAAAATATCTAAATAAACATTATTCAATATAAATTAAGGAGGCTACACCTATATATAAACTTACAAGAGGGCAAAAACATAAAAATATATATAGTTCACATCCTAAAGGGGACTCTAGGGGGCATCCCACCAGAGTCCCGGTCTGGGCAGGACTCCGCACTGGGTAGGTTTTCTAGGAGTCTTGGGAGAAAGAAAAACTTCCTTTGTACAATCCCAACTGGATGAGACTCTAGCTCGACGGGTCCTGGTTGAGGTGAATATAGCTGATTGGACCCATGACAGGAAAGGGTCCATAACATAGTTTAACTAAGTAACCAACCCTAAATTCCTACATGCAAACACAACACTTTGTCTTTTGTCTCACACGAAAAGAAATGGCATGCCATGCTGATAACTTTGAACTTGTTAACACGAAGAAAATTATAAAAATTAATAGGTCTTCATGGTGGTGTTGCCAAAGATACCCAAAACAGTTTTTTTTTAGGAAATAACTAGATGAGAGCATCCTCTTAAATGTTTTATTTCAACCAAAGATGAGAGCATGGATTTTTCTCTCTTTATTTTTTGTTGGTTCTCTTATATTGAACTTTGTTCTTTTTATTAAAAGCCTTTTGATCTCTTCTCGTAGGCAAAGGTATATTTTCAATGGTTATCTTGGATGTTTTCTTTGAAGATTTGAATTTTTAGGCAGCAAACATAATTCCTTATATATTTCTTTCTAATGAGATTGTGTATAATGTTGTTCAGAAGGAATCCGTAAAAGAGCTACATAAAAAATTCGAACAACCTATATATAATCAATGACGAAGATTGGGTTCAAAGATTAGTTTGAATTATTGGGTGGCAATTAAGCATAATTTGTTATACCTTTCTAATAAGATTATGCATAGTCTATAATGTGTTGAGGAAGAAATTAGGGATGTAAATGGTTCGGTGCAGCCCGATACCCAATCCAACTCCAAGTTCATTAAGCAGGTTTGTAACCAAATCCGGATCTGATTAATAATTGAATCTGGGTTTGGTATTAAGTTTTGCATTCAAACACGAACTCGACATGATTAAGTGTGAATACCAGATTTTAAGCTAGTTGAATCCGGGTTTGGTTTTATCTTTTTCCATCTGAATTTGAATTGGGATTTGAACCTGATAAATCAGACTTGGTAATGCCTAGATCTGACCCAAATAAAGATTGTTTACATCCCTAGAAGGAATCCATAAAAAAGTTTCAAGAAACGCAAAAAAAAACTATACAAAATTATTTCTTTATAAACAAGTTATTGAAGGCAATAACTTTTCAATGTAAATTTGATGGCAATAATGCATTAAAAAACTTAATGAGATTGTAAACCATCTGCTTAATATACACGTAATACTTGAACAGGATGATAAGCATTGATTTTTTTATTGAATGCTATCTTCTATGAATGTAAAATTTAAGACTAATTCTTTTTTTTTTTATGTGAGGAAAAGATAACCAAATTTAATGACATAACAATGATGTTAGTTTTAGTTGCTAACTGAGTTTGCTTTTATGAGGCTAGATATCCTTCTAAAATTGGTTTTATATCATCATATAGTTATGTAAGTGTGCTTGTAGGTCCAATGACTACAATTCTTCCTTTCATGTTTTTTAAGACGTGGATGCTAAGGATAAACATAAAGTCATAGTATAAGTCAAGTTGGAACACACCTCAAGGATGGTCAAAATCAAGGAGTATATGCAAAACCAAGTTGGAAACAAGAATACAACATATTTCCATGTTTTTTTTTAGAATAACACATATTTCCATGATCAAACCAATAATATTTATTTCATAACTAAATAAAATGGTTCTAGGAATACATTGAATTCCATGATATTTCCAAGAAACCTGTTAATTTTTAGTCGAAATTATTCTCTTTTTTTTAAAGAACGCTCAAAATTATTTTCACAAAAGGCTATAGAAAGAGGGACATTTGATGAACTTTCAGACCTGCAAGTAAATGAACACTTACTCTCTTATTAGCTATTGACATGGAAGTAAAGGAAGGGTGCTTTATTAGTTTGAAAGGTGAGAATACCCAGCTCTCAATTTGTTTTCCAAGTTTGTTCTCTCAAATACAATTGGGAAGAGTAGAGAGGGGCATTTGTAACATTCAGGTTTCCTTTTTTGTTGAAAAGGTTGTGAAGTATTAATGTAGTTCATATTATACTAATTTCCAAAATCTAGGAACCAAATAAAAAGATGGTTTCAAAAAGAGAAACTAATTTGAACCTATTGAAGAAGCAAATTGAAGAACAATCAATGTGACACCTCTAGGGCCATAACACGACATCCAAACCATAGTGGTGGTTTGTCCATGGTAAATTAGAAGGAAAAAAAGAAGAAGAAAAAAGTTGGTATTAACCATGTTAACAACCCTCACCTATGTGGTTGATTCTTTCTAGATCTCTCCCACTCGGCTAGGCCTAGACCATCCTAACTGAAGCAGCTTACAATGAGCTAAGCAGACTGGAATTGGTCTCACCAAAAGTGGCACTACAAGGATGAGTGTCAATAGCAGCAACTCTTTAACAGCAATAAAAAATATCACCGCTTTTGATCAAACAATAACTGCAAGATTTTTATCCCCGCTAATTGATAGGTAATAGCAAGGACATAAATATATCGTTATTATTACTTTATTATAGCCATGAATGTTGCCACTATAGATTCATCAATAACGCAATATTTATGTCCCCATAAATGCCTTGCCCCTGCATACATCTTGCCATTAAAGACCTATGTATAATGACAAGATTTTTTGGCGAGTAAATATTGCGTTCAAACACATTAACGGATATATTTAATGGCCAAAAGATCTCACTGTTAGTAATCAATAAAAATGAGATCTAGCCCTCTCCATTTTAGATTCGCCATATAGCGGCAACAATTATATTGTCGTTATAGAGTGAGGTCAAAGCCCTCATTTGACCAACATTTGAGGAATGCTTTTTATATGAGCCCCCGATGGGGGCCTTCCTCTCTCTCTCTTTCTCTTTCTTTTTCTCTTGTCTCTCCCCTCTCTCTCGTCTCTTCTCTGCTCTTCTCTCCCTGCTCTCTCGTCTCTTCTTTGCTCTTTTCTTCCTACTCTCTCATCTCTCTCGTTGTTAGTGCACATAGGGAATCAACTCTACAATCTTGTTCATTGTTGGAAGGTACTATATATATATATATATATATATATATATATATATATATATATATATATATATATATATATATATATATATATATATATATATCTTGAGGTGCATGTAACTCTGATTGAATATGGGTTTTATTTTTAAGTTTTTTTATTTTACTTTTAGAGTATTATTTTGCTTTCTATCAAATGAAGTATGCAATCAGGGTGTTGCTTTGTTAGTAGGTTTCCCCATCTGGTGGAAGTTTTATTCTTTTCTTAGTGATTGCTTTCAATATAGGAAGATGAGGATACCAAAATGACACTTTTTATATATTGTGCATTTGGTTCATATTTATTCTTTTCTCTAGCGGATTTTTGTCACCCTGATAACTTTTTTCTTGTAATTTAGGATTTTTTTTTTATTTTTGCTAATTTTTAAAAATAATGTACGTAGTAGCTTTAGCATTAAAACTATCATGAAATGAATAAATATAAAGACTTACTTTGAATCAGATTACCATCAATTTTATTTGTTGTTATTTTTAAGTTCCTTATCCTAAATTTTCTCCTGTACCAAAGATGACATTTTTTATGTATGCTTTATGTGACTGAATAATGGTATATAAGTATATATTGATTTATGTTGATTGTTGAATTTCAGAATAGATTTTCTGGCTTGGGTCGAACTGCATAATAGATTTTCTAACTTGTGTATGACTAAATGCATTGTTGTGGTGTTTTTTGTCATTGATAGGCTATCATCTATCATTCACATGACATATTCTCCTACGAATTTAAAGCTCCATATCATTTAGACTGTGAATGTTTATAATTTTTCTAATGTTTTGTTTTATGAACATAAGAGAATCTTTAGAGTTAGGTATAATAGCAAATGATGTGACTGCAACAATGGTTTAATATTAATAATTATTTTGTTGAGGTGGTTTATATTTTAAAGTATGTGGTTCCATGAGATAACAAGTTTGTTGTGTCAAAAATCAGCATGTCCAAAGGCTATTCTTTCTACCACTGTGCTCTTCTTATGCAACTAATATGATAATTGCCTTTAAGACTGTAATGTCGATATTCCGCAACATTATGGAGATATGCTAATTGCCTATGAGTTATTTTCTTTTCTTTTTCCTTTCAATCCATAAATGTGCCCTACAAGTTATTTGTAAGTCTTCAATTGTAAGGCTTCATATATAATTTTGGATCCAATTTGGCATCTCTAACAACCTTTTACACTCGCACACACACATATATATATACATATATTTTAGAACTGATATTTATTGCTCTATAAAATTGATTATTTCTACAAATGACATGATGAACCGAGTTAAAAAATTGTTTATTATAAGCATATCTTGCCATGGGTGTGGCTTGATTAAATACTAAGGGAACTTCATATGTGATCAATAAATTTTATCTTGCCACGGGTGTGGCTTGATTATACACCATGAAAAAAGCGTATGCGACAGAAACTTAAGAGCATGATTGTAAGACTATGATAATTATTTTATGGCATCATCTCTAGTTTTTGACATTGTCTATCTACAAAAAGCAAACAAACATATGTCAATTAATAGAAAATATCATTACCTTAAACAAGAAGAAAAAAGAATGATTTGGTATTATTTTCTAGAATAGGTCTAAGACTCTAAACGGGGTCTCTTCTTATCCTTTATAGGCCTAAAATCTAAACATAGCCTTGAGCCAATCAAGAATGCCAAAGTTTGATTACTAACCTAAAATCCAAACATAGCCTTGAGCCAATCAAGAATGTCAAAGTCCAATTTTTGCGTGTGTTCCCAAACGAAGTGGTATAGTTCAAGCCATGAGTGTTTCACAAAGTAGCAATTGCTGCTGTATGTACATGCAAAAGTTCATAAATATACTGACTTTTTAATTAAATAAGCTTTCTATGTGATAAAATGAAAAGGTTGATACAATAATAGTTACTATCCTCAAATTGAAGATCTTGTTGTTGTGGATTTGACTTTAACCTTTTAGAGATGAAATGAATTCTAGAATTTGTATACAATATTGACTTTGGTTATAGTTTTTTTTTTATTTGTACCTTATGAATCCCTGATAGAATGTTACATGCTAATTAGGTTCTGAAATATATTTTTTGAAATGAATGTTTATGTGCCTATATGCTTATGTTTTGAATGGAGATTGAACTTAGTTTAAAATTTTTGTGATTTGTTACTCATGGATGAATTTGGTTGATCTTTTGATACGTGGGCGTTAGTAGGTCACATGTGTTGTTTTGGGATTCATAAACATTGTAGCATGTCTCCATCACAAGTAGATAAGAAAGACCCCATGTTGTTATAAGAAAGTTCTAATTGGTTGAAAAACTCATAGCTAGACCCAAAAATTGATATAAGTGCAATTGAACATGTACATATTGAAGAGTTGACAATGCATCTAGGGCCACAAAGAAAGTGTAATGTAAGTGCATGTATTATTGCTCTATTTTTTTCCTTTATGTTTCTTTTTCCTCTTGAAAATGAGTTCAAAAATATATATAACCCTTGTTTATATTTCATAATTGTGTATTGTCTTAACTCCATGCTCTTGTTGCTACCGTTCAGTTGATATATCTATAATTTGTGAATTAGTTATTTATAATATATATCAAATTCAATATTATTCTTGTATGATAGTGAATATTCTTGTATGATTTAATTATATACAGTATAGTTTGATCTAATATTGTTTGCTACAGATGTTGACATATTCATGATGAGGACGTGAGCATTCTTTCTCCCTCAAGATCAATTCAATACCACCAGCCAAGGTGAACACCTAGTTGAGATCGACTTTATATCACAAGTGGTTGATACTTTAAGGGAGAAAGAGGTAACCCCCACACACCATAGACCACTGCAGCTCCAGAGACATCCACGACAACCTCAGGTAAATATCAATCTAATAATTTTTATTATAATTAAAAATTTATTATTATTATTCATATTAATATGTGTTTTATTTCTTACTACAAATTAGCAACTATAGAATCTTCTCAATGCAAACATGGGAAGAACAAATGTGTATCCCACCAAAGGCAAACCAAGCAACAAGTAACTATTAAGCTTGGGATGCAAGGAGTCATGGGTGAGGACTCCTATGTATTCTCTAGGAGGCTTTTGTGCTACATTAGAAAATATGACATACTCATAACTCGTGAAAGAAAATCCTATACAATGAAAAGATGGTGTTGCATGAGATAATTTATGTAAGTATATTGTCTAACTATAGTTTGATGAACAAATTAATCTCTATAAAAGAAGTGTTACTAACTATATTTTAATGATTTGGTGCAAGAAGGATTTGATTTAGATAAAGATATAGTTGAGCATCAGTGGTGCGTGGAGAAGTAGATTCAGCTATCATACTTAAGGGTGCGAGAAGGTTTCTACAAGCATTACTATAAGTTTCAAAACTACGACATAGCAGAACAACATTCTTCTGGGAGAGTCAATTATGAAGTGTGGAAAGGGATTTGTATATTTTTCACTGGAGACTATTGGAGGGTAACTATTGGATATATATTTATAAGTAAATAAATATTCAAATTTTTAGATTTTCATCTACTAATTGATCTTTTTTTGGTAAACACTGGGCATAAAAAATGATGAATAAAGCAAAACAAATGGTCCAACATACCAGTGGATCATTTTTGTACGTCTAGAGGTAACATATGAGGGTAAGTTTCTTATTCCCTAAGTTTATTTTTTTCATATAGTATAGTACTAAATATGTTTGATATAATGGATTCTTAATTTGTATTTGCAGAGTGAAATAGATGAGCAAGAATCGACTATGAGTGCATTTCACAAACTGATGCATACTCATTCAGATCGCACAACATTCATCTATAGTGAAGCAAAAACTACCGTTGTAAGTAACCCACACCTTGTAGTGCCACATTCATTCATTTTATTTTGTATATTATCATTAGTTACTTATAACCAATTATTAATTATGTGTATATGAAACTGCAATTTATGAAGATTGAAAATTCAACATCTTCTTCACAAGAAAGCTCAGCGATGACGTAGCGAGACGTCTTTGTCAAGGTCCTCGAGGAGTGGTATAAACATGTGAGGGGGATGAGTGCATTTTTCTATCCATCCCAACCATTCTACTTTAGCGAGACATGAATTTTGCAGCTATCTAGTCAGCTGGAGGTGACGTAGATGGAGGTCCAACAATTAAGAGATTAAATGACACGAGAGAGAGAAGCAACTAGGAAACTGAGAGAAGAGATACAGGGATGCGCAAAGATAGAACCCCCCATCCCAGATATAAAATTTTTAAACTCTTTGCTTATATGAGAAGTGTATATATTTTGATGAATTAACTCTTTGCTATAATTACTATAATTAAATTTTAATTTATGTGAATATTAAAAATATGTATATTTGTTGCAAACTTGGAGAGGATGAAATGGAGTATAAGGGATTTGTATTTGAAGTATGCTTGTTGCAGGCTTGGAGAGGATGTAGTGGGTTTGTATTTGAAGTGTATTTGTTGTATGCTTGGAGAGGATGTCGAGGGGTTTATACTTTTTAAGTATATGTTTGTTTTTTTATGTGTATTTGAAGTTTTTATTGAATGTTTGTTTAAAGTGTGTTGAATGTTTGAGGATGTATGTTTGAAGTTGAATATTTGAAGTGTAATGTTGTTTTTGTTAAATGTATGTTTCAATTATTAATTTTAGTATATTTGAAGTGTTGTTGAAGTGTATATTTGAAGTGTGTTGAATGTTTGAGGATGTATGTTTGAAGTTGAATGTTTAACGTTTTTGTTGAATGTATGTTTCAGTTGTTAATTTTAGTATATTTGAAGTGTTGTTGAAGCATATATTTTTAATATAAAAAAATTTAAACCTAATTAGTAGTTTTTAATTTGTAGGTTTATATCCTATAATAGTGACATTTTTGTCTCATTGTTATAGGCAAGGCTGGCCTATAATGGCGAGTTAATTCCCTCTACTATATCCTACAATGATGAGTGAATGCTCGTTGCTATAGGCTATAATGGTGACACATCAATCTTATAACCTATAGATAGCCTATAACAGTGATCTAGAGATCTCACCATTATAGGGTATCTTGCCGTTATAGGCTACCTCACCGCTATTAGTGTTTCCAGTTTCAGAGAATAATCTCGCTGGTGTTGGGTCACCTTTAACGATGACCTATAAATGTCATCGTTATTGATCAACAAAGGTCATCTCTCAAGCCATAACACAAGCATATGCAGGCTGGGTCAGTAGCCATGGCCACTATAGGTTGAAAAAATGAATGCCCTTAAACAAACTTACCCGTTTAGTTTGGCTGGCTTATGTAGCCCATGAATCCTGTCTGGAGTCCAGACCAAGTTTGCAAAGTCATGCCTAGCGTATTCATCTTTACTTGGAAACCGAGTTTATCCTGAATTTGTTCATGTAAGACTCGACATAGGATTTGATTTTGATCCAGCACAGACCCACTTAAGTCAGCAGGCTTGTCAGGGTAAAAGTCCAGCTTGCTGCTAACTCAGTTCAGCTCTTTCAAGCTTTGGCTAGGCCTAAGTTCTAGTGGGTCACGACCCATGACTTGAGATCATGTACATGCATAGGAATGGGGTTAAGCCACGCCAGACTGCACCCATTTGAATCAAGATGAGTTAGCTAGGCCTGGTTAATCCTCTGTCCATGCCAAGCTCAAGTCCAATAAGGGCTTAGATCATACATGCAGCCCAGGCTGGCGGGCCTTTCTAAACCAGGGACATGATGGCCCACCGGGTACAAACGCAATATTGATCCACTAACTACAATTTTGACCAGTCAAAGTCAAATAATTGACTGAAAAGGTAATCAATCTATATATGCCACCGAGCAGTTGAGATCCCGCTGTTCCTGATCCGATAATATCTGTTCTACCTTTAATATTGATAGGCCGTAGCATCTCCCTCTTATAAAATAACATAAGTTTCTATACATTTCAATCATATTAACTTTCATCAACCGATATTTACCAATTATATAGTCTTATTTTCTCAATATAAGATGCTAAGAATCTCTGCATACTTGTATATTTCATCTACTTGTTTTGCTGGTTTGCTCATGTTTAATTATTACTGATCGATTGTTGTGCTTGCTCAATGTGTCTGACGTCAACATTCCTTAGAGTATTCCTCAAGCGTATAAGAAGCCTCTAAATATAAATAACTATGGTTTATAATAATCTCCTATATATCTAGTTTTTCTTTTATGTAAACTTCCCATTTTTGTGTTTATAATGATAAAACTATATATATTTGATTCATTAATATGAAAATTACCCATATAATAATTAAAACTTACCATTTTCAGCACTCCCCTATAGTTCAAAAATATGTTTTCATTGAAGTTTTGGATTTGAAAAAAAATATATAAAGAATATTTCATAAAATTCATGTGGCAACAAACAGATGCCAAGACTTATTGTTAGGCTTACAGTTGGTTCAAATAATGTCATTTCCTTGTGGATAAAATAATTGCTTGACTCAGCAATCTGACTGGAAGAAGAAACCGACAATTTTCTGAGGCCATGTTCAACCAGTTTGGGTTTTTTTCTGTGAAAACTCCAGTCTTGTTGGTTTCTGATATTGCACACGTGGCAGAATTAGAACTTGTGTTTTACTTAGTGAGAGAGAGAGAGAGAGAGAGAGGTCCATTTGCATAATAAAACAATAAAAAGCAGAAGTGGCAGAATAATTTTGGCAAAATTCCATTCAGAGACCACACCTTTCGCTTGATATTTAAAAAAAAAAGACCTCAAGTTTTCTGAAAAGACATTTCAGAACCTATTTTCAATGTATCTGTAAAAAAAGAGCTCGGTTAGAGTAACTCAGGATAACTGTGCATAATATAATTACTAAATTGGTCCTAGTGCATAATAAAACAGTAATAAAACACACCTCTCAAACAAAATCTCAAAAACGATAATTTTATTCCGGATCTCAACCATGAGTTAAACTTTTACCTCTCCAGTTCACAGTTTCAGTGAAAGGTTTGAGTCGTGAAATATCTTTTCAAAAAATATGGAGACTTTTTACAATATGAATCAAAATGTGGGTCTCTAAGAAAAATCTTCCTATTTCTTTTAAGGATGCATATGCGTACTTTGGTAGTGCACCAACAGGGCTAATATTATTATAAACGGCAGAACGCAATTTGTGGTATACTCTGTTACGGCTGCACTTTGGTGCCTTTAATTTCAATGGGTGCCCTTCTCATGATTGTTTTGTTTAATGCAATATCTCTCTGAAAAGCAATATTGGGTCCGGAAAGCCGCATCCAAGTACAAGTCCATCTTTTCCAACGATGAAAGGGCACCCAAAAGGTGAACTGAAACTATCTCAGCCAGCAGGCGCCCATGGTTTGTTTCAATGTGCATTCAATCCAATGGGTTTGGTCCAACAATTTTGAACCCTTTTTTTTTTTTTGGATTTCTATTCCATCCACTTGTTTGCTTTTAAATTGGAGCAATCCAGAGCAGAGACCGTCAGGGTCTCCAAGCAGGGTGCACCTAATACACTGAGAAGGTGGCAAGCCGTGGGGCCAGTTCATATCACCTGGAATTTACCATTCAGGCAAATGAATGCGTGTCTGTACATGCGCGCGTGCACACACACGTACAGAGCACCAGTTTATCTTTATCTTTGATCTGGGTGGTTGATGGTCGAGATTACCATGACAAACACAATGTAACACATAATAGGAAATAAGTAATGAATTTGGTGTACATGCTTAGATTCACATCTTTTGCCTGTAAGCTACCTTTAAATAAGTTTCCTTTGCAGTGAATACCTGAATGATATACAAACTCACCATAATCTAAGCTCATCTCATCGTCTAATTAAGCTTGATAGACGACAGATCATGCCATTTGACACAACGCAAATATTTTTTTGTCTTTTGAAATCGTCACCGTTCATCACTTCAGACACCACCATTCATTGTGCAAGAAGTGGGGGCCCATCAAAAGTGCTCATGTTATCATTCTGCTGCAGATGGTGGTGATTGAAGTGATGGATGTTAGTGATTTCAAAACACAAAAAAATTGTATTTTATCAAATCACCTGATTTATCTTAGGTTTGACATCATTGGAAAGAGCAGATCAGCTGACATCCCACACATTGCATAAAGACCGTGGGAGGTTTTCGTGGGACGATAAAGATGTCAAATCACGGATCACCTGATCTGCTCTTATACTGGACGGGATCTTTCTGCGGACCAAACTGTACAAAATGATTTGGTACTTACATTGTTAGTGACATCATGATGACACTTTTTTTTTTACTCTGTGGGTACTCGTTCATCCCTCTAACTATCCTCCAAAAGGTTTTAAGGTCCTGTTTGAAATGTAGGAACCGGGATAGGAGTTAATGCATTTGGCAAAAAGTTAGTCAAACTACCACCTGATGGCTGTTTGGAAACTGATAGCTGGGATGAAAATGCATTTTGACATTGTATTTACACTGAAAGTATGAAATTGACAGCTACCATCTCCAGGAGGTGGTAGGGATTTGGCAGCTGCCACTTCTCATCCCAGCTACTAGTTTTCAAACAGGGCCTAATGGTTTTGTTTGCAAGCGTTTGGTGGGGAGCCATGATACCTGCGATGATGACGAGACGGAGCAGCCTGCAGCACGCAAACACACAAAACTCATCAGCACAGGGACACGAGGTGGACTCGCCTCTGCGGTCAGACTTTGAGCATGATGTTGTCTGACGTCACTCATGAGATGGTCAGTGCTAGGCATCCCCACCATAATGCAACATCATGTCTTTGAGTGAACGTGGTGGGTTGCTACATATGATCATGACATGCTCATGGCTCATCATTGCACTTGCATTTTCTCCATCATGAGCGTCATGATGATGCCTCCAATGGTGGCATTGATGATGACGATGATGTTGACGATTTATGGGTTCTGAAAAAAAAAATCAACTCTTTATTTGGCACTGCTGTAAAACATGATTCCTTTTCTTTTTTGAGGGTTAAATGTAGCTTGAGTTGAGCACAGTAGGGTTAATTTTGGTTGCTACTGTGCTCGTCTTTCGCATTCAAACGTGGAACATGGAGTTGCACAATTTTGGGGGTGGGACCTCGTATCCACAAGCCTTCCCAAATACATCTCCCATTGTATAAATCATGGGTATCAGCCAAAGTGGGACAAATTGATGGAGCATCATAATAATAAAAACACTATTCAATCTGTCAAAGTTCCAACTAAATTTGAAAGCAAGACAATGCGATTGGAGGGAGGCTCTCTAGACTCTGAGAATTCTTCCCATGATTCTCTTAAATGAGGGTTGTGGCCTAGAATATCCAAGGCCTAATCTGTAGTTGGGCTCGAAGAAGAATTGTTGCTAAACTGAATAACCTTCGTTCGGAGGTGATTTTCCTTCTAGAAACCAGTTACAATATTGGACTCCCTGCCCTCCCTAAGGAGGATCTTCCCTTTGTAAACTATAAGTGGTAACTTCGAATCATCCCTAGCTAATGGAATCATATGAAGGTGGGATTCTTTTAAGATGAAGCTTCAGATCGTGCATTCCACTCGGTAGTCTATAACTGTAGCTCTTGACATGGGTTTTAAATTGGTCATGAACCAGGGGCGCAGCCAGAAATCTAAACTAGGGCGGTCACAAAGGCACCATACAAAAACAAATTATGGGAACCCTGAATTCTAACATGATTCATAGATATGTGAATTGAAAAAGAAACATAAAACTACTAAAATTCTAACCAAAATCAACCATGTATTCAAGAAATCATATTTAATATTGAATGAAATAAAAAAGACAGAAAATGCTTAATTAAATTTTTATGGCATTTAAGAAATTAAATAAAAAAACTTAAATTCTAAAAAAAAAACAAATATTTAGGGGTTTAATAAGTAATAACTAAAATCAAGCATTCGTTAATAGAATCTTTCATAATGATATATAAAAAAATAACACAAAAAACCAAAAAATTGTAAATAAACATTTGCATCATTTCGAAAAATGCTAACCAATACCCTAATCTCTGAAAAAATCATGGATTTATGTTCATTTAAAAAAAACTAATATTCTAACTAAAATCAAGCATTTGTTGCATGACTAATTGCTAATTAAAAAATATATACAAAATACCTTAATTAAACATTTATTCTATTTAAAAAATAAACTAAAAAACAAAAACCTTAACAAGCATCATACATCGTGATAAAAAAAAAGCAAATAAAACCCTTAAAATCAAAACATTCATGCTACTATCAGATCATTCTTCAGAAAAAGAACACAAAAAAGAATTGAACCCTTAATTAAAATTTATATCATTCAGAAAAGTCCAAATCAATACCTTAATTCCTAAAAATTCATAAATTTATTCTAACTGAAAATAAAAATAAAAAAACTAATGGTTTGACCAAAGGAATAGAGAGAGAGAGAGAGGGATGGGTATGTACTCGCCACACTCGGCTCGGAGTCACCCTGACCCATAGTTGGCCCAGCAGGTGACTCGACAAAAAATAGTTTGTCTGACTCGTGACTTGGCAAGACTCGGTGAGTCAATGACGGTGACTCTAATTTTTTTTGCATATTTTAAAAATAAATTTTCTAAATAATATAAAATACATATAAAATATTAAAAAAATAAAATAAGGAAACATGCAAAACTGGAACGATTTTTCAAAAACTCACCACTCAGACAAGTTTCACTGGCTTATGCCGAGCTTTATTGGTTTTTGGCAACATTCGGTTTTACTTCAGATTAGAAATTGCTAGGGTATCTACTCGGACCAAGTCACCGAGTCAACGGTTTGACTCGGACGAGTTTGACAACTATGTCCTGATCTATTTGGGTCGAGCACAAGTGGTGCCCACCCCGACCTGGGTCAATGCCCACCTGCAATCTGGGTCAAGGTAAGCACTACCCACCTACGCTTCGGGTCAAGGTGGGCTGACCCAATCGGGTTTGAGATTTTTTTCTGGATCAAGGTGGCCACGTGCCCACCCTACCCGCCATGTGGCTTCGCCTCTGCATCCCACTGATATTCCTTGGGTGGTCTTGGAGGATTGGAACAAGATGTGCAATGTCTCGAAGCGATGGAGTGGTTCAAACAATAGTGTGGCAGCTAGAGGTATGGAAGAATTCAATAGTACAATACAAACTTATGACCTATTCAAAATCTCTAATGAGACTTGGCACAACAATTAGGCTGGAGGAAAATTCTGTGCAACCAAGATCGATAGAAGTTTTGTTAACACGGAATGGTTGGCAGCCTTTCCCCAAAAAGTCTTCTTTTTAAGTTCTCCTTCTGAAACTTAGTTCTGGGCTGTGAGGAGTTGATTAAAGAGGCATGGAATGTGGAGGTGCTCGGTTGCCCAATGCTCAGGTTAAGCAGAATGCAAACGTAGGCTTATCATATGGAACAAGTCTAATATTGGTGATCTCCCAAAGCGGATTCCAAGCAACTAGAGTATATATCTACAGTCGGCAATAGACGAGGGACAACATGCTGCTTTGGAAAAGGAAATCCAGTTAAGAGATGAGATTCAACTTCTCCAAAGCCCAGAAGGAATCTTCTGAAAGCAGAAATCCCTATGCTAATGGTTCTATGAGGGGGGTAGCTAGTAACTCTTCTTTCTTTCATAACCAAGTGAACCATCATAGCCAATGGAAACTACATTAATATGATAAGAAAGGATGATGGTTATTATGTGGTTCACTCAGATAGATATCTAGGTGGAAGCTGAATCATATTTTCAATATTTGTTTAGGGGTTCCTCAGCTGGATCATAATTCTGGCGAACGCTCAAGTTACTTGGGAAGAAAACACTTTCTAGCTCAGCTTGGTGTTGGCTAAAGAGATTAAGGCAGCTGTTTTTGACCGAATTGGATTGAAGCATCATTTGAATATGATATTTGTAGAGCAGTTATGGGCTTTTTTGCTAGTCATCGTAATAGTATTAAGTCGTGCTCATCCTGAAGTTGGAGGGAGCTGATCGCCTGTGGCAATTTCGACCTATTAGCCTATGTAATTTTGTGTACAAGATCATCTCCAAAATCGTGGTTGACAGGATGCAATTGATATTGCAGAGAATCATCTGGCATAACTAGAGGGCGTTTCTGAAGAGGTGGACCATCCATAGAAAGTATTCAATTGGCCCATAAAAATGATGAATTTTACGGCACGCAGCAAGAAGTCGAGCTTCATGTTCAAAACAGACTTAACCAAAGGCTACCATCGTGTTTACAAATTTTTGGAGAACACACTCTCCTTTATTGGGTTTAGTGCCGAGTAGATACATTTGATTATGAATTGTGTCACCACCCCTCCGTTGTTGTCATCAATGACGAGTCTGGGAAGCAATTTGGCAGTACAAGAGGGCTTAGTCAGGGTGACCCCATTTCCCCTACCTATTTCTTACGGTCATTGAGGCTCTTTCTCGTTGTCTCTTTCTAGAGGAACATAAAGGTTTCATCCTTCTGTGTAGGGGTGGCAAAATGTGACACTACCCGCCAACCCGACCCGCTTCTTAATCGGGTTCGGGTTTTGTTTAAATGGGTTCGTGTCATAAATGGGTCGACCTGCCTAACCTGTTTATTAAACGGGTCAGGTTCGTGTTAGGGGTATGCCAACCCGGCTGACCCATTTAATAAATGGGTTAGGCGGGCGGGTCAACCCGTTTTCCCGAACCCAACCCACCAACCCGTTTACCCAACCCCGACCTGTCCGCCAACCCGTTTACCCAACCCGACCCGCCAACCCATTTACCTGACCCGAACTATTTATTAAACAAGTTAACAGTGTTGTGTCGGGTTACCTAGTTAATAAATGGGTCGGGTTCGTGTTTTGCCACAGTCGACCCGTTTAATAAACGGGTCAGGTTCGTGTTGAGGTATGCTGACCGGCCAACCCGACCGGATTGCCACCCCTACTTCTGGGCATGGTTAAACACATATGTAGGAGCTGCTCATTTTTAGCAGATGATACAATCTTTTTCGCTTAGGACAACTTGCTTTGGGATACCTAAGTTATTATTTAGATGGAAAGTTTGATCATTCTTTTGGTACGATTTAAAAAAAACACCTCATTCATTTAAGGAACTGGAGTGTACTTTGTAAACCCATCACCATCTTATGGACACCAAGTTCCACAAATCTCTTTTCAACGGAGGATTGTCAGCCCTTGATCCACCAGGACGGATATTCGGCTGCTGACTAGACTTGGTGGGTATATATATATATATATATATATATATATATATATATATATATATATATATATATATATATATATATATATATGAATGCGTTCAGGCCCTCTTTTTAGTTAGGCTCTTTCAAAAATTGTAGTTTTAAGTATTTTTTCTCACATCTAAACGGTAGATGTGATCTGTAGGTTTTGTTTAGTGTGAACCGGCTTTTGGATCACCGGAATCTTACAGGTTTTTTCGTGATCCAAAATCAATGGCTAAGAAGGTATCAATTTTTCTCGGCTCAGAAAAACTTGTTTTTTCATGGAAAAAACACAATCCAAGAGTCGATTCTCACTAAATCGAGCACGCTAAACACATTTAATGATTTAGATCTATCATAAAACACTTAAAACCTATGGGGCAGAACGAGAAATGGGGCTTAATATGTTCTCATATACACATGTATGTTGTCTACGGTACAAAATCAATGATTAGGCATAAAGAGAGATTTGGTGTAAGCCAGTGGTGTTAGCACTTTCAAAGTGCATAAGAAGTGAGTGCTGTTGTGCCATGTGATTGCCAGACTTCACACTTGGGACCAATAACTGTCACTTCTCGGCTGTGCTGTCCTCTTTCAACTTAACTTCGACAGCTTCCACACCAAACGCTCATATCCTTATGGAATTGATCGAGATTCGAGAGTGATCTCTAATGCTTGCTAGAATTGGAAAAAAGAGCACGGATCAGGTGATATGCCAAAGCAAGTTTTGTTGGTGTTTTGACATCTCTACCACCCACAGTTCATCCCCCAACAGCTGTTATTATTGATCACCAGGATGAATGGTGCAGATGTCAAAATAAAGAAGAAATGCGTTTTGGCATATCACTTGATCCGTTCTTGGAGGAAGAACTGATACAATACAATCTGTGAGACAGAATTTGTTTGTGTGCAGCTTTTTCTTTCTTTTTTTTCTGTAACAGAGCTGGGAAAAATTAGGGCCCCTTCCCTTTTACAAATAGCATTAAGCTAACTCAAACAGGCCAGAGGCCTGTTCATACTACCAGGCAGTTATGCACCCACCCATATACTAGTGGGGTTCTAACTTGCAATGTCTAATCACATGGTGACTTGCACGAACTGCTCCTACCAGACAGTCGAAGCCCCCCGGTTGGTTTTTCTTTCTTTTCCTTAAAGAGAAAATGGGTAAGATGCTTATAAACAGAAAGAAGCATGCTTGGTTTTGATAATTCTTTAATTGTGTTTTCATAATTTTTTGTAAAAGGATGGCTGTGTTTTGAGTGAGTTGACAATGTTTTGCATTCCAAAAGATGGATAAGAACACAGCACAAAAAATGAGTTTGAAAACAAAAAGGCAAATAATGTACACAGGTTTAGCTCTGGTTTTATTTTATAAAAAGGAATATTTCATTTATAATCCTGCCTCTCGCCTCATATCCAAATAGTCTCATATTTTTTGATCGAAGAGATCATTTTAGGACTCAACCTTCCCCTGAAACTTTCAAATACAGATCCAAAGTTATTTTCATGGTTAATATTTATATTAAACATCAATTTTTAACCTTTGGTTTGAAAAGGTGTGTTTTTGACTATTTTATTGTGGAATATGATCGGCCAGTAATTTTATTATATGCAAGTCATACTTAACCTGCATTGCTCCAACTGAGGTCTTTCTTTGAAACTTTCAATGAAAAGCTGGGTTTTGAAATGCATTTTAGAAAAAACATGAGGCTCTTTTTGGAGTAATATATGTAGACATTGAAAATCAAGTTAACATGGCAGGCAAGTCTATATTTCTTGGTTTTAACAAGACTCTCTACCAGCATTGTTTATATCTACTATTATCTATTAACAAGTTATTAATGATTAGATAAAACAAAGAAATGACCCTTCAAATGCGAGAAATTATAGAAGATCTCCTTTTAAATTAAACAGTTACATGGATTTGAGTACAAACTTGTGTGATAGTATCAACTATGCTAGGATATAAATGGACCCAACTATTGCAATTGCTTATGAAAGTCTAGCACGCACAAGTTATCATGACTGCAGTTGAGTGGATAATTAACTATTTAAAGCATCCTAGTAGCAAACCAATGAGACAAAGATGGTGAAATCTCTGCAAGGATGAAGTGACATAAGTATTGAGGATCTAATCAAGGTACATTGAAACACACTCGTATCATCATGATAGACATCAAGGGGAAGGGAAGTGTTGTATGCAATTAAAGCATTCTAGCGATCAGTATAAGTTCAAGACACAAAAGTGCTTGAACCATAGCCTTAAGGGGTGAGTCAGGATCGGGTGCAATATGATTGCACAAAAATTTGTGCATTAAGCACCCCCATCGCCCTCCATCAAGTCTTGGGTCTCACACCTGATAGACCCTGTCCCCAAGATGGAGGGTGATCAGGTGCTTAATGCATAAATATTTGTGCAATCATATTGAACCTCACCTAAGGGGTTTGGTGTAGTGGGATAGGGCCTTGGCCGCTAGACAGGTGGTCAGGGTTCCACTCCCACGGGCATCAGCCCTTTGCATATAAGAAGGGGCAAGGACATTATGATCTTTGCTCATGCCCAAGAAATGTGAATCCATGGGAGCAAGGGATGTGCCACGGGTTTACACCACCAAAAAAGCGATCGTAAGTATGGTAGACATAGCTTGCGTGACCAGGTCTCTGATCCCGAGGGTGGTTTACCCATTCTTCTCTAACCATGTTTCAACTTGTGATCAATCTACAAATACCAATAGAAAAATACATAAGCACTCAAAGCAAGTATGTGCTTGAGCATCATTGACCAACTTCTCGTCAATCTCAAATTGTATGATTTGGATCCAAGATTGAATGATTTGAACCAAAGATCTAATAAATTTGGACGCATATTACAGTTCTTTGAAAGTTTCTAAATGTAACTTCCTGTGTCCTAAAACAATGTGTTTTATTTTGTGGGGGAAAAGATAAATCCTTGTAAAACTTGGTTTTCAAAGTTTCATAAAAAATGATGTTTTTCTAAATGGATTCTTGATATGAATTGTTCTTCTTTCAAAAAAAAAATAAATGGATTCTTGATATATATACATCATACAAATTCAATTTATAGTTATTTTATCAGCATTTTCATATGAAAATTTAGCTCGATAAAATAAAAAAAGGTGGATTTGTTGGGAATATTTGTGACTATGATACATGTGTCTGTACGTGAGCACGCGATGACGAATAATGGCTAATGAGGATCGAGTCCATAATGACAATGATGATGACAATGACGGTATTAAAGCAGCACTAGTAACAGCGCCAGGATAAGGTGTCACCGATAACGATAGCACCACCATCGTGGCAGTACCATCCTGTCGATGCAGCTAGGTGCAGTGTCTCAAGTTCCCAAATTTATCCACAGAATCAAGCAGCACAGGTTTGTCTTCCCGGTGGGCTCAACTTTTTATGATATTGGGTAGATTAGCATCTCACTTGGCCTTTGCTCATAGATATCTTGGGTCTAGTTTTTAGTGAAAAAGTGCATATACATTCCATCAAGTGGGTACACTAAATTGAAAAAATCGACCTGCTTGAATGATTATCCCCAAGGACTTTGATTAGTTTCGAGGAGTTCACAACAAACACTCATGCTTCAATTTACAATTTTGGCAGTCCGAGTGACCAAGTTGGTCTTCCATCTTTATAAGAAGTGGGGTGTGTGGACCTCGTTAATCTAGTCTTCAAGTGTTCCGATGAACTGTTTCTTATAAAAAAGAGTGATGTTTTTTTAATCAAGTTGGTGCACCAAGTTTCTAGCATCCATGGCAAGTTTATATTTAGTTGGAAGAACGTGCAACAAGCGCATGGTTGGTGTTACAAATGTGACCAAGTTCGTGCTTTCCAAATTGTTTACAATTATCAAGTTTGCAATATGCTGCAATGTTTTTCTTTTTGATAGGCAAGCTGGGGTTAGGCAGACCCCTTACCAGTTATACAAAGTTTTGGGGTGGCTAGCTGTTGTTCTGCCTAACCCTACCTTGCCTTTCATATATATATATATATATATATATATATATATATATATATATATATATATATATATATATATATATACCATTGGGTTTTGAACATGCAACATCCCAATACAAGGTGACGTGCTCCCACCAGAAAAGCTGAACCCCAGTTGGTATGCAAAATCTGACACCACCTGCCAACCCGCTTCTTAGCCGGGTTCGGGTTTGGCTTAAACGGGTTCGTATCGTAAACGGGTTGACCCGCCTAAACTGTTTATTAAACGGGTTGGGTTCGTGTTAGGGGTATGCCAACCCGGTTGACCCATTTAATAAACGGGTTAGGCGGGCGGGTCAACCCATTTACCCGAACCCGACCTGCCAACTCGCCCACCAACCCGTTTACCCGACCTTGACCCACCCGCCAACCCGTTTACACATTTACACGTTTACCCGAACCCGCCCGCCAATCCGTTTACCCGAACCTGACCCGCCAACCCGTTTACACGTTTACCAGAACCCACCCATCAACCCGTTTACCCGACCCGTTTATTAAACGGGTTAACCGTGTCGTGTCAAGTTACCTGTTTAATAAATGGGTTGGGTTCGTGTTTGCCACAACCGACCCATTTAATAAATGGGTCGGGTTCGTGTTGAGGTATGCTGACCCTCCAACCCGACCCGATTGCCACCCGTAGGTTTGAGTGAAAAAATAGGAAAGGATTTCCACTCATATCCAGACATGGTCCCAGTTTTCCACCTGGTCCAACGCATGGTCTGGTCCACCTTCCAAAAATTAGGTCTCGGTGTGGAAATCAATCAAATCTTACCAACTAATGCTAATGATGAGATTCAGTGCATAAATGTACAAATCCAAAAGCCCATGATGTATTAGTGGCTGAACCGATATTTTTATTAAATTTCTAATTTGGGGGAACTTAGTTTTAGATGTATATACAGAAAAAGCCAAAGCCATGCGGAGTGAAAATTGCAGGCAGGCTTTGGGCAAACAAGAAGATTATTTACTTGTGGTCTGTAGCCTGTTACTCAGGGCTAGGGCTGGTAAACAAGCTGAACGAACAGAACAGGGAATGTTCGGGCTCGGCTCGTTTACTAGTGGATTGCGCTCGTGGCTTGGCTCTTGTTCATGTTTAACCGAGACAAACTCAAGCTCGGCTCGTTACTGAATGATTCGTTACCGAATGAGATGAGCCGAGCCAGCTCATGTAAAAACATTCCATGTTATTTATACATAGTATATATATATATATATATATATATTTATATTTATATTTATATATTATACTTGAAAATATATATAATTTTTTATAAATTATAATTAATAGTCTATATTTTATATATATTTTCATTCATCCTTTTTTTATATATTTTATGCATTATTCTTTTTATATATATTACATAAAATATATATTATCCATAAAAATATATATTTTATCTATACGAGCACTATCGAGTCGAGCCGAGCTGAACACCTTGTGTTCGGGCTCGGCTCACCAACTATACGAACCGGTGACAAATGAGTTGGTGACTAGCCAAACCGAGCTGAGTCACGAGCTGTTCTGCTCGTTTACCTGCCCTACTCAAAGCACACACAATTTCCTGTGCACACACTCGTATTAAAGCAATGGGAAATGAAATTGGATCCAATCTTCCCCAAAGTCATCCTTGTTTTGATCAAATTGGACTCCATAGATGTGATATACATCATTGGTTTAATGAAGATCGACATTGGTTTAATGAAGATCGAGATTTAACGGAAACCTGACTTATGTGCAGGATTTTTTGGTGATTCAAAAATCAACGGTTTATAAAAAAGAAAATTGTTGATTTAAGAAATCATATTTTTTCATTGAGAAAAATACGACCCAAGAGTTTATTCTTATTGGAGCAACCATACTGAACTCTTTAATAGGGTCCGATTTGATCAAAGCAACTTGCATCATAAAGATGGGTGATGAATGTAACTGAACTGATGGAACAGCTTCCTAGTGGCGAACCCAAGGTTTATCTATCTAAACAAAAGAATGATCCATGTGGGATTAGTACCCACTCAGAACAGTCCTGACACCTCAGACAAGTTTCCTCGTTCTTATACAAAAAGAAAAAAGAAAAAAAAACTATGAGACTAAAGATTGTGTCGAGATAACAAGGCATGAGCTAGCTTGGCCTATCCACCGCCAACTTAGCCAATAGGTAGTCCATGGTAAGTGGTGGTGGAGTCCAGAGTTGGAGCCACCGAGCCCACCCTTCCTTTCAACTGTAACGTTGGAGTATGACGATTAATGGGTGTGCACTATGATAAGCCCATGATATGGACAGCTTGGCCCAATTGTCCAGGTTCGTTGCTGTTCTTGTGAACCACGGTTTCATGTGGGAAGTGAGCTTGAAAGATAAGCCATCTTCTGCCACGCGCCTGAAGTTAATTATGAGGGTTTACTCAGTATAATCTCCTTTGCCTGTTTTATCTCAATACAGTATATGTTACAAATGTTGGTAATGTTTTGAAAGTTATCTTGGCAATTTCAAAAGCTAATAGAATCCTAAAAGCTGAAATATTTTCAAATTTTCATCTATCTGAACATATATATGGCACTTTGTTGATAAAAACACTTCTATATATTTTTTTTCTATGCTTTGTATAGTTACAGTATGTGGGGCTTGCTTATGTTATATAGGCCAATCACATAACAGCATTCCATGAACCTCACAACAAGTTGGTCAAGTTAACGTCCAGATGGATATGAGGCTCAACCCAGACATGCTTTCACATGGTGATGACCCAACACTTCCATTCATATTCCTTTTTCCCCTAACCCCATGTTGCGACCTACAGAGAAACAAATCGCGTGGGCTAAAAAATTGCATAGACAAATCTATATCTCAAAAAACCTTGTGTAACACCTTAACCCATTCACATTCAAGAAAGCGGTGTGCAGTAGTCTCAATGTCATGCTGCTCGGCACATACTGGCCAAGCTAATGCCTAAACTTGATCCGAGTCTCTTTCATAAACTTGGTTCACCCTCTGTACCAATGTTGCATCCATTGGAACAATTCCACACATCCATATATACGCAGGAATGTGTCCCTATGACGTTAACTTCCATTGATTTGGTGGATGTAAGTTTTCCAAGAATATATTTTATAGATGACCATATAAACTAATGAATCAAACTGATGGATTATATATTATGATTACATAAGCACCGTGGAAAGCGATAAGGCCGCCGGATTGGGTAAAAGCTCCTTGTGCTTCCGGTCCCCATAGTAGTCACAGACTCACAGTTATTTAAATAATATAATAATACCAATCTAAACATTCTGACATGCACTTAATGGTGTTGACTCAATTGAGGCAATGTTATGTGATTTTAACATAGAAATCAAGTTCTTATTTTCATGCTGTCAACTGTGTAAAAAATTGGGAGAGAGAGAGAGTAGTTTGGTTCAAACGGGGATGATTCTCATTATGCTCTATTCTAGAGATCTTTAATTAAATCACTAATCCTTATGACATTAACAACAATCATAATGAGAATCAATAAACTGTATGTGATCACTTTATTCATGTGCATGTGTCAAAAAGAGTTTAACAAGCTCATCCTCGATACATGTTCAGAATATAATCCCGGTGCTAGCCTTTTAGTAAGAGGATCAACAATCATCTCTTTGGTACCAATATTAACAATATGCACTAGATGATTCTCTGTCATTTCTTTAACAATAAAATATTTTAGCTTCATATGCTTGCATGACATAGTACTTTTGTTGTTGTTCGAAAAGGACATTGCAGATTCATTATCATAGTAGACCTTCAGTGGCTTCTCGATAGAATCGATCACCTTTAACTGTGATATGAAGTTCTTCAACCATATGGCCTGCGAAGTAGTCTCGTACAATGCTATGAATTATGTCTCTATGGTGTGAGCAACAGTGGTCGTTTGCTTCTCACTCCTCCAAGAGATCGCTCCCCCAACAAGTAAGAAGACATACCCAGTAGTAAACTTTCTACTATCAAGGCATCCTCCTAAGTCCGCATCTGAGTAGCTAAAGACCTTGAGGTGATCAACTTTCTGATACATCAACATATAGTCTTTTGTCCATTACAAATACCGCAAGACTTTCTTAGCAGCCTTCCAATGGGATATGCCTGGATTAGACTGGAATCTATCAAGCATCACTACTGCGAAGGAAATATTCAGACATGAACAAGTTTGTGCGTACTGCAAGCTGCCAACAACTGATGCATATGGATAAGCACTCATCTGTGCTTTGTCAACTTTGTTTTGTGGACAATCATTTAGGCTCAATTTGTCACCTTTTGATATGGGTGTTGAACCAGAAGAATAATTCTCCATCCCATATCGCTTTAGCACCTTATTTATGTAGGATCTTTGCGAGAAGCCTAGAAAACCTTTTGCTCTGTCTCGACGGATCTCAATGCCAAGTACATAAGCAATCTCACCCATATCTTTCATATCAAAATGTGATGCAAGAAACTATTTTGTCTCCGAAAGCAACTTTATATCCTTGGTTATAAGTAAAATGTTATATAACATCAATATAATGAACTTACTCCCACTTTTCTTAAGGTATATACATTGATTAATAATGTTTTCTGTAAACCCGAAAGTCACAATGACTTGGAAAAATTTAATATATCATTGTCGGGAGGCCTGTTTAAGTCCATATATTGACTTGTTAAGCTTGCAAACCAAATGATCATATTCAGAGAAACCAAGAGGTTGTTCCATATATACATCTTCATTCAGATCCCCGTTGAGGAATGTTGTTTTCACATCCATCTGATGTAGCTATAAGTCATAATGAGCTATGAAGACCAAAATTATCCTCATTGATTCCTAAGTTGAGACTGAAGAAAATGTCTCATTATAGTCAATGCCCTCCATCTGAGTGAACCCTTTAGCAACCAATCTTGTCTTATGTCTCTCTATGTTACCTTTGGAGTCATTTTTTGTCCTAAAGACCCATTTACACCCTACGAGTTTTATTCATTTATGTAACTTGACAAGATTTCACACTTGATTCTTAGCCATAGAGTATAACTCTTCTTTCATGGCTTTTATCCAGTGCGAAGATTTTTTGCTTTCAACAGCTTACATAAAAGTTAATGGGTCATCATCTATATCTATGAAATCACCAGGCTCCTGTAGGTACACCACATAATCAGGATGTATGGCAGATCTCCTAATTCTTGTGGATCTCCAAATAGGTCGTTCTTCAGGCTCAAATTAAACCTGATCATCTTGTTCGTGCTCTTCTACATTGTCCACAATAGGTTCACTTTGGATTTGTGCATCAACAACCAGGTGATCAACCACATCATCATTTGGAATAATAATATGGTATCTCTTGGTGTTTTCCTTAACAGGTGATGAAACTGGATCTTGTACTTCCTCAAAATCAAGGTTTTGAAGTGCACTTAATCCTACTGAATCATTTTCAAGGAATTTAGCCTTATTCGTTTCAACAATCTGTGGTGAATGAAATGAACAGTAAAACCTGTATCATTTTGATCTCTTTAGATAACCAATAAAATATTCAGTGGTTGTTCTTGGATCAAAGGTTTTAATGTGGGAGTTATACAACTCAGCCTCTGCAGGACATCCCCATATGTGCATATAAGACAGTGATGGTTTTCTATCTGTCCACAACTCATAGAGAGTTTTAGGCACGGATTTCATACGAACGTTATTCAAAATATGCACAGCAGTCCTTAAGGCTTCACCCCATAACTTCATGGGAAGTGTTCAATAATTCAACATGGCACTGACCATTTCTTTAAGCGTATGATTTTTCCTTTCAGCTACACCATTCTGGTAGGCACTATCAGGCATGGTATACTGAGGTACAATGACTTTCAATTTTAGAAATTGCGCTAATGGTCCTTCCCTTTGCCTCATCTCGGTAACCCTACCATAATATTCGTCACCTCTATCAGACCGGACTATCTTAATAACTTTATCGGTTTGTTTCTCTACTTCTTTCTTAAATTCTTTAAACATCTAAAAAATATCAGATTTTTCAAAAATCAAGTAGAGATACATATACGGTAAATAGTCATCAATAAAGATGATAAAAAAGTTCTCGCCTGTGTAACAGGGGGTAAACGGTCTACATACATCCATATAGACTATCTCCAATATCTCACTACTGCGTTTAACACCCTCTTTATATGTGTTTGTATGCTTAGCCTTTATGCAGTCAACACATGGGTCATTGTCGATAAAATCTAGAAATTTCAAAATCCATTCATTTATAAGTCTCTTTATTCTCTTTTCAGAGATATGACCCAACCTTCAATACCAAAGCATGTAGGATTTATCATTAATCATGCTACGTTTATTCTCAACCAATGCATATTCAGAAGTCAAAGACTCCTGGGTTTGGATCCTCACGTTCAATTTATACAAACCATCATAAACTGATGCAGAACCAATTTTAATAGGATTTTTGTATATGAATAACTTGGAATTTTCAAATTTAAAGTAATATCCAAATTTATTCAATCTTGAAATTGAAATTAAGTTTCTACTATATGATGGAATATAAAAGACATCATGCAGATCCAAATTTACGCCTATATCTAAAGTGATTCTGTCGGTTTTAACACTCTTCATATGCGAACGCATCTTGTTTTTCTAATAGATGTTCTTCTCATGCATTGTTGGTTCCCTTCTGTTCAGGAACGGTTGTAGACAGTTGGAAATATAAACAGTAGCACCAGAGTCAATCCACCAACTATTTTTAGAAATTTGTAATAAATTACATTCATGAGAAACAAATGACAAATTACCTTTCTTTTCCAACCACTTCTTGTACTTTATGCAATCTGCATTCTTGTGTCCCTTCTTCTTGCAAAAGAAGCACTTTATGAGAGCAGAGTCGGATTGCTTGCCTTGGGATGTCTTATCCCCTGCTGGCTTCTTCCTAGTATTTTTCTTGAATGCATTCTTCTTTGGTCCTATCTTGGAGCCTTGAGAAGCCATATATGCACTTTGTACCTTCTCTCATTTCAATCTCTCTTCATCTTCAACACACTTGGACATAAGTTCATTTAATGTTCATTCATCATTATGTGTGTTGTAAGAGATTTTGAAAGGTCCATACTCCAAAGGTAAGGACGTTAGAATCAAATGCACTAGGAATGAGTTAGAAATGGTCAACTTCATGTCATTCAGCTGAGACGCTATGTTCTTCATTTCTAAAATATGCTAGTGAATATTATCTCCTCCAGAATATTTCATAGTTATAAGCTTTGATATTAAGGTACTGGCTCTAGCCTTATTTGAACTCACAAACTGTGTCTCAATAGCACTCAGAAATTTTCTCATTGCCCTGCATTGTGGGATAGCACTGCGAATATTCTTAGCCACCTTAGATTACAAAAGCAACAGGCTAAGCTTATTCGAGCGCTCTCACTTCTCAAAAGCAATCTTTTGATCAACAGTGCTTTGATCAGTGAGGGCAGCAGGTTTATCTATCCTTAGGTTCAGATCTAAATCCATATACCCTAATGTAAAAAGAATAGTTTTTTTCAATCACTAAAGTTAGATCTATTTAGAAAAGGTATATAACTTGAGCCATCTTAAATCATAGAACTAGAAACGGCATGACAAAAGACACGTATCAAAAGAAAGCATATACGAGACAAGCTTGATAGAAAAAGCAATAAATAAAATGCCCTGAATATGTTTATTTTCAGGCGAGTGCAGAGGGTCATCAGAGTTCTACTTTGGTAAGAGCTCTGACACGCGTAATCACTACGCCTACTGACCATAGTTGGTAAGACTAAGGCTCATGTGAAGCTAGACCATCAACACATAGTACATTTAGATACACATGTGCAATGTATCTCAACACATTTGCCTAATTTTACCCTACCTAAATTCCAAACACGATGAAACTACCTTTGAGTTGTTTATCATTTCATGAATCTAAATACAACATTAATATTGGCTAAATCTATATGATAATACAAAATTTTGACAACATACGTGTATTCAGTCACTTTGATGACATGAATTCACTAAGTCATCTAGCTATCCTTGATGCCAATGTTATACATTCATTTATATATGCATAATTACAAATAAAATGCATGAACAATAACAAAAGCCAAGCTTAAATGAGTAAAACTCTGGGTCCTCAAGCAGGAACCGATCTGAAAGCACTCTGAACCGGTCTGAAACAGCCCCGAACCGGCCAACCAAGGGTCCGAGCCTATTCTTAACCTTATGAACCGGTGTCAAGTATGAACAAATGTTTATAAAAACCCTATAACTGGATGCCAAAATCCCTATATCTTCTTATATTTATGAAAAAAGGGTCTCAGCATCTCAAAACTAGTAAGAAATTGGAAGAAATTGTTTCAAAATGGCTCCAAACCTGTCCTGGAAGGGGTCGAATCAGTCCCTGATCCGGTTCAGGCCAAATAATGCTTGGACCCTTACTGGATTAGGGTCTTACCTAATTACTGACCGGATCTAAGTCTGACCCGGTATAAACTGGATCTGAGTCAGACCCGGTATAACTGGACCCGGTATTAACCAGATCCGGGTCAGACCCGATATTAACCAAATTCGAGTCAGACCCGATTAATGACCCAATCTAGGTCTGACCCGGTATTAACCGGATTCGGGTCAGACCCGATAAGAACCTTATCTGGGTCTGACCCGGTATAAACCAGAATGGACCCATACCCAGACCCGATCCAGATCCTTCGTTAAAATCAGAAAAATAGGAAACCCGAGGGTTTCTATTTTTTGTAAAAATGAAAAAGAGGGTTTACCCTCTTGGCTTGTCGGCAACCCATGCCGCCTGCCGACGTCCCATGTCGGAAAAAAATCCAATGAGTCCGATCTACAGAGGAACCTCAGGGAAAGAAAGAGGGCTTTTCAAACCCCTTTTCGGCGATCAACAGAGAGGAGTCCGACGAAAACACCCCCCCTACCCACGACGATGATGCATCCCGGTGTCGACAGCATCATCTTCCGACGATGACCCTAACGGAAAACCCCCTTTCAATGAAAGAGTTCCATCAGTGACCAGTCAATCCAAACGGTATGGAGGTCTGGTGTTAGCGACATTCCGACGATGGATTTGTGCTGTCAGCGATGCCGGCGATCATAGCCCCTCAACTTCCAACGGCCGAGGAAGGTAGAAAAGGGTTTTTTTTTTTAAAACCCCTTTTTGGATGCTGGCGAAAGACGCCGGCGGTGAACCCCGGTGACCCTGGCGACTGTTGATCACCCTGCAGCCCGATGGTCATAGATAAATAACCCATAACAATTGTTTTTTTTTACTTTGTCACCCCATGGTGACAGTCGTCGTCTACCGGTGACACCATGTCGCCCCATGACTACCTGCTGTCAACTGCCAGCAACATCAACATCGCCCCCATGGCGATGTCGCTCTGCCAGAAAAGCTCTATCGCCTCATGGCGACATTCATCGAAAAACGCCATCGAGCCCGCAGCAAAAGCGTGGTGGGCCCATAACACAATGTAGGGGTCAGCCTGCGCACAAACAGAAAATAGCAGGAAAGAGGTGGAGAGCATACCTGACGCAGCCATTGGAGAACCAAATCGATGGCGATGGCGATGGCGCTGGTGGCTGGGATAGGGTGAGTTTCGATCTTTAGCCGGACTGCAGCCCTCCAATGAGCGCAGGCTCCTTCAGCAGTCAGTGAGCAGGATCCCTCTTCCCTCGCTTTATGAAAATTGCTCGAAAAAGGTAATTTTCTTAACCCTCTTCTGTGTTTTTCTCTGTATGCTCGCTCATTGTAGGGTCGCTCATGGATACCCTTTTGTAGATGTAGCAAGGGAAACGGTTACATAATTGTTTCCTTTTGTGCTCTCCTGATGTTTATCGGAAGGGACACTATAAGGGGAAAGTTACCATATGTGGGTATCTGCCACTATGTGTGGCTTATCCCAACAGTTTCAACAAGGCATTCAAGAGTTCAAGCACCAAGTCCACAACCTTGACCCATTCCATAAGAGGTGAAAATTCATCCAGTCAGAAACAAAGTTGGAAAACCTCCTTAAAAATGCCATATCCAATTCCAAGAAATGAAGACCTACGATTGTTCCAACTCGTCGTTTCCATCCCATGCCTAGCTCCCAAACATTGCCCAAGATCAATTAGATGAATTCATAACACAAGCAATGCCAACACCATGAGCACCCTTTGAGGTCCCTCAACCAACGCAGTCGGCAGCTACAATAGTGATAATGAAGATCAAAGTGCTTGTATCAAACAAATCAGAAAATGTTTCTTTTTTGAAGGAAAAAAAATCAGAAAAAACGTTATGAGATTCATATCAATAGCATTTAGTATAAGATCAAGACACACAAGTCCTTTATCCATGTTTCTACTCTTGATCAGTTAATAGATACCAATAACAAATAAATAGCCAATCAAAATAAGTAAATTTCCTATCATCATTTACCAACTCCGGATCCTCATTGATGTCAATTCATTAATAACTCAAAAAATCTAGTGAATACAATTACCAAGTTCATGATCAAGCCGCTGTATTTTTTAATTTATTTGGAACCTGATGTCGTTTCTTCATAAAATTGGAAGTATGAATTCCGCAATGACCATGCAAACTCACCCAACAAACTATCTGCTCATATCACAATCTTAAGAATGGCCATCATCCAAAACTGGACGGATAAAATCGTTTATCATGGAACAACATGCATTTAGACCATTAGGAGCACACATGCAGAAAACAATTACACGAGTGCTGCATTCTCAGATTGTTGATAAATGCAGGGAAGGCCATTTTTTTAATAAGTTAAAGCCATTTAATACAAAGTTTGAACAGAATTGTCTAGAATCTAGACCATTAACGTTTCCCTTCAATGGACCCATCTTGTAATAGGACCAGCCCCTCATCCAGACTTGATAATGAAGGCTGCATGCAACCAATCCTCATAGTTCCCCTCTCCATACGGACAAAAGGTGGGATAAACAAGCACCTATCTCATGGATGCATGCTAAAATCATACTACTGTTTCACGTAAAGAATACAAGCATAAGTTTCAATTGAGAGGCACACTGTACTTAAGAAGGTGCAAATTCAGATCGGATAGCATTAGTTCAGTAAGAGGCTGATTGAAACAGTCATCGCTGAGATCCTCGGATCAGAGGTGGGGTGGGGCTCGCTGCTGTGGCCTAGGCTCCACACCAAGATCTGAGTGGTTTCAAGCAACGGATCTTATATCAGGGATTTGCATCCCTGATATAAAAGGGAATGGATGGGACATCCTCGAATCTCGTCTGATGGGGAAGGTTGGACGAGAGATATGAGGATATCTCTCGTCCTCAGATTTCCTTTGGATCTTCAGATCCAAGGGATGCAAATGCACCTTTAACTTGTGTTTTTCCTTCACAAGATCCAAGCAAAGCAGAAAAAATGACGGATAAATGTTCAAAAGAAAATTCCCTATGCAGGAATCCAAGTATACAAAAAGGATTAACCACATATTTTGTTCATGTTGCAAGTCCATTTCACTAACATGCCCCATCACACTAGAAACACACACATGGGGTTTCAGAGGTAATAGAAACTAACCAAGGAACAGAGCAGATGATTGTTAACTTGAAGGCTTCATTGGGATCCAAGGCTGATTCAGCTGGTCTTAGCAAAATGCCTATTCATCAATCGAGCAATTTCAAGGAATCTCACTGTATTTTTTCCCTCAAATATGCTCTTCGGTTTCTCATATCTGAGAAGGTAAGAGAGATGGAGAAGACGGTCAATATTATTCAGGTAACTTGCAGAAAAAATGAAAACCAGAAATATATCTACAACTCGATAACACCTTTGACGTTATCTCTTCTGATTTAGCTAGTTCATTGATTCTAGCTAAATCGGCTCCTTACCATACCAATGTTATCAGAATCAGTGAGTATTTGTCTATATTGGCGACCTCAATAGTTACACCATCTTTAAGAGTGACCCCATATGTGCAACTTTCTTAATTTTGGAAAAAAAAATTTCAATGCCTAAGTAAACTGACATGTTAAGGCAATTATTCGACAATAATTGCACTTGGTTCAATGCCTATAAATTTTATACTATTCAATCATGCATATACATCAGAAAGCAGATTAAATCGTAAATAACAGAAATTTAACACATCAAGCAATAACTTGGGTTAGTACCCATAAATTCATGCTATTTGATCACGCACCTAGTAAGTAGATCGAACTTGCCACACTTGCAAGATTTAATATATAAACACAGTTTTGGTATATGAAACAAATATTAAGATCGATAAAAAATACAAAACATGTCTTTCGAATATACAACGCCTTTGTAACCCATCATTCGCCACATTCGCAAATGCCAATCATGTATCACAAGGTTTTATATTTGAAACCATCGTAAGGGTCGATGCCCATTGCGTATAAACGTCAAACCATTATATATATATATATATATATATATCTCATCACCCACAAATATTTGATAAACCCTAAACAAATATCTTTTAATACATGCAAACAACCCTATGCAGTTAATTTATAATGCATGCATCTATACATTTTATCATATTTCATACATTATCCCACAATTCACATATAATAATAAACATATACCGAATTCATGTGTGCATAGGTTAGTTGCATATGTATACATCAATTTACGTAACCATTTATATGTATGCCTCAACTACATAAGCACAATCACAACATAATAACATTTGTATATATGCCTAAACTGCAAACGTATGAATCATAATACAAACACATTTATATGTATACCTCAACTACACACGTATGAATCATAATACAAAAATATTTGTATGTATGCCTCAACTGCACACGTACTAATCACAATACAATTACATTAGTATATATGCTTCAACTGCACATATATGTATCATATCACAATGATATTCAGTAAAAACAAACCGCCCAAAACATGTGTGCCTCGTGAATATCTCCATCCACTTAAACTTTCTCAATGATACAAGTTTTATCTAGGGCGATGCATGAAAACAGAGGTGAGGGGGATAGGAAGAGAACGAGAGAGAGTGTAGGCTGCATAGAAGAGGGAGCAAACCAGAAGGAGAGGAGGTGGCGGTTTTGATGGGGGCTAGAAGGGAGGATGGTTGGTTGAGGGGTGGTGGTCCCAGCAGGTGGCGTGCGGTAGTACCTGAGTTCGATGGTGTTTCGAGAGAGAGAGAGAGAGGGAGAGAGAGAGAGAGAGTAGAATGGGGAGAGAGGCGGTGAGAAAGAGGGAAGGTATGGGTGACCCTCATGAAAGAGAAAGAGAACGAGAGGGGGAGAGTGAGATGAGGAGAGAAAGAGAGGGGAATGTGTGACATGTAAAGGAGAGAAAAGAGTAGTGCAGGTGAGTGTGAAGTGAAGTGAAAAGAGAAAGAGTGAGAGTCATATGATGTGAGAGAGAGAAAATATTAAAAAGGGAGAGGTGATGTTGGCTATGGGACGTGAAGAGAGAGATAGGGAAGAATGAGTGAAGAGAGGGGGGGAGTCAGTTTATGTAAAAAGGGGGAGGAGAGAGAGGTAGGGGGCCACCACCCCCATTGGGCATGGGGTCCTCTCACAGAGAAAACCCCAACCCACCCTTACTCTTTATTAAAATTCTTAAAATTTATGAATCATTTTCACTCATTGCCACTCACTCCCAAACTCCTTTCGTATGTGCCTCAATGGGCTTGGGTTGTTTGGATCTTGATCCAAACCCCACATATGTACCCTATCTGCTTTGATCAAATGAGATTTTTAGGTTTCTGGTCGATCTGAATATTGCACGGATCGATCCTATGGAGTCTGCATTGCTCCATCTCTGGTTTAGATTATATATCAGGTTTGACTAATTCTAACCCACCTTGAACCCGAACTTGATAGGTATGAGTCACTCTTAGATCCGAACTTACATAAAAATCCAGAATTTATTATTAAAATTCTCGAAAATTATATCCTTACCCGTTAAAAAAATTTTGTCCACAAAATTTAACAAATGAACAAATAAAAAAGTTGTGGATACCATTGCGGTATCTCAGCTTCTGGTTTTCAAGTGCACAATTCGATGTCATGGTGTTGCCATTTGGCCTTAACTAGCGAGATTGTCATATTCCTCAGAACTTTCTCGCTGGGATCCACTATCTCTATTGGTCACGCTTCTATAGTCAAGTCCTCTTGCATATCTATATCCTTATGTTGGATAACATGAGGGGGATCACTAACGTACTTCTTGAGCATCGATACGTGGAATACATTGTGCACTTATGCAAACTGCGATGGTAGAACAACTCGATACGTCATTGCTCCTACTTTCTCGAGAATCTCAAAGGGACCAATGTATCTAGGGCTAAGCTTGCCCTTCTTTCCGAACCTGAAAATACTTCGGGTTGAAGATACCTTTACAAACATGTGGTCTCCTACCTCGAATACGAGCTCATGATGTCTCTGGTCTAAGTAGCTCTTCTCTCTACTCTGAGTCACTTTCAAATATTTTTGGATCAACTGTACCTGATCCAAATAATGTTTGATGACAATCAAAGATTCCAAGGCTCTATCCCCAATGTCACTCCAACATGTGGGTGATCGACATAGCTTGTCATACAAGGCCTCAAAAGGTGCCATCTTAATACTGACATGACAACTATTATTGTAGACAAACTCTGCCAACTTCACGTGTCGATCTCACTCACCTGATCATTCCAAAGCACAAGCTATCAACATATCTGACAATAGTTGCACGCGGGTCAATACCCATAAATTTTATACTATTCAATCATACATATTATGCATCACATACACCAGAAAGCAGATTAAATCACGAATAGAAAAAATTTAACACATCAAGAAATAACTTGGGTCAACACCCATAAATTTGTGTTATTTGATCACTTACCTCATGTATAGATCGAACTTGTTACACTTGCAAGATTTAATGTATAAACATAGTTTCGATATATGAAACAAATATTGGGGTCGATACCAAATACAAAACATATCTTTTGAACATGCATCACCTTTATAACTCATCATTCATCGCATTTGCAAATGTCAATCACGTATCATGAGGTTTCATATTTAAAACCATCCTAAGGGTCGATGCCCATTACGTATAAACATCAAAACTAATGCATATATGTCATCACCTACAAATATTCGATAAATCCTAAACAGATATTTTCTAATGCATGTAAACAACCCTATGCAATTAATTTCTAATGCATGCAAACAACCCTATATAATTAATTATAATGCATGCATCCATATATTATGTCCAATTTCATACATTATCTCATAATTCATGTATAATAATAAATATACATCGCATTCATTTGTATGAACATTAGTTGTATATATACACATTAATTTATATAAGCAAGTGTATGCCTCAACTGCATACACACAATCACAATACAATAATATTTATACGTATGCCTCAACTGCACACATACGAATCACAATGCAAAAACAACTGCACACGTATAAATCACAATATAATTACATTTGTATGTATGCCTCAACTTCATACATACATATCATATCACAACGATATTTAGTAAAAGCAAACCACCCAAAATGCATGTTCCTCGACCATGTGAATATCTCAATCCACTTGAATTTCCCCGATGATACGAGTCTTATCAAGGGTGACACACCAACTGAACTAAGCAATAGGGGCCCACTTGAGCGCAAGCGTGAAGGTGTAATGGCTCGCTAGGGTATAATTTGTGAAGGGAACGAGCCGTAACAAGAGCCCAACCTCAAAAATTAAGCGCAATGGGTATACACCCCGAGCACATGCGTACAATCAAGCAATCACATATGTATATCATATTTACATATGTATTATCACACATCATAAGCATTTAATGTGTATGCCTCATTGGCATACGCTCACATAATATACACTTAAGATCCACTATTACTTGAAACCGATTAACAAATTATGTCAGTTATATCTTTTTATGTTTTAGAGTTCAACCTACAAAACCATGCACATCAAAACATTTTTGATAACCTAGTTCTACAATTTTACATCTTATATGTCAGAAACCTATCTTCAGTTAGTTAAACATTTTATTCTAACTAATTTACCAACCTAAAAAATTTGTTTTCGGGTTCTGAAGCATTTACAAGTAACCTATGCACACCGTGCATAATTAAGAACCCGGTAGCATAGGGGTATCATACCCTGAGCCCCTGTAAGGAATTGAGAATTATACCTCTAAAGCACATATTCCTCGTTTGGCATGACAAACGAGGAAGCAATAATGATGCAGACTATGGCACGAAGCATGAGGTAACATGTGTGTAGGGTGACAGCAGCACAATTCCCAAGTTAGCATGCATGAATCCTGAGGTTGTGCATGGTTTACGAGGTAATGCACTGCATGGATTTTGAGGCAGTGCATGGCATGGATTTTGAGGGGGCTACGACATTGTTTGCAACATGATGGCACTGTCGGCGTCAGCAAGGCCCACCCGGCTCAATGGCAGCGGCAACTACCCTTCTTTTCTTTTACTTTTTCTCATCTTTTTCCTCTTTTTCTCATCTTTTTCCTCTTTTTTTTCTTTTTTTCTTTTCTTTTTTTCTCTTCTTCCCTTCTTCTTCCTTCTTTTCTTCTCTTCTCTTTCCTCTTCCACCTTTTATGGTGGAAACAAAGGAGAGGGGAGGAACAAAGAGAATGTGTGTGTGAGAGAGAGAGAGAGTGGGCTGCATAGGAGAGGGAGTAGACAAGAGGGAGGGGAGGTGGCGGTTCCGATGGTGGCTAAAAGAGAGGACAGTGGGAGGAGGGGTAGTGGTCTCGACGGTGGCATGCAGTGGTACCCGGGTTCGATGGTGGTTCGAGAGAGAGAGAGAGAGAGAGAGAGAGAGAGAGAGGCTATGGGTTGCCCTCGTGAAAGGGAAAGAGAACAAGAGGAGGAGAGTGAGATAAGGGGAGAAAGAGAGGAGAATGGGTGTCGTGTAAAGGAGAGAAGAGAGTGGCACGGGTGAGTGTGAAGTGAAGTGAAAGTGATATGAGTGAGGGAAAAAATATTAAAAAGGGAGAGGTGATGTCAGCTATGGGGTGTGAAGAGAGAGAGAAAGAAAGATAGGGAGGAATGAGTGAAAAGAGGGGGTCTACGTAAAAGGGGGGAGGAGAGGGAGTGAGGGGTCACCACATGGCAGCCCCTCATTGGGCATGGGGTCTCCTAATGAGGAAAACTCCAAACTACGCCTACTCTTCATCAAAATCCCTAAAATTTAGAAATCATTTTCCCTTATTTTCCCTCACTCCCAAATTCCTTTTGTACATGCCCAACTGGGATCAAGACATTTGGATCTTGATCCAAACCCCCATACATACCTCACCCGCTTTGATCAAACGGGGTTTTTGGGTTCTAATCTGAGGATTGATCATATAGAGTTTGCATCGCTCCATCTCCTGTTTGAACTGGATGTCGAGTCTGGCTTTTTCCAACGCACCTTGAACCCGAACTTGATAGGTATGGATCACTCCAATATCCGAACTTATATAAAAATCCTGAATTTATTATTAAAAATTCTTGAGTATTACATTAATAGACACTTGTGGTAAAACTGATACAACTACAAGAAAGAAACAATGATATTGTCATAAGGAAATTTATCAACCAACCCAGCATTATATGAAGAGAAATGATAGCCTCCATCTTCTTTTCTGGAGCTTGAAGTTCTTGAAACTTATTATGCTCATCAACTCTAGTCTTATAATCACATAAACCGTGATGTAGCTAGCTATTTTCATATAACTGTCACTAATAGAAAGATCTTTTATGTTGAACTACAGGAGCGTATAGATAGCTCTCAAATGCTTTGACTGAATGATGAGTTGAAC
The DNA here is from genome assembly GCF_984573655.1 of Nuphar pumila. Classification (NCBI taxonomy): domain Eukaryota; kingdom Viridiplantae; phylum Streptophyta; class Magnoliopsida; order Nymphaeales; family Nymphaeaceae; genus Nuphar; species Nuphar pumila. The sequence continues at coordinate 87,706,137 of NC_143261.1, forward strand.
TACACTGAAGAATAAATGTAAAGTATACAACAAATACTAGTTTTATTTGTTTCCTTGCTTGGTAATCTGGTTGATGTAGCTTGAATTTGATGCATAAATCCACTCATTTTCAATTCTAGTTGAGACATCCCTAAATCAAATACTAGTTTTGGTATTTTAATTCCTATTTTTGCAATTTTTTTAGTGAATGCATGCAAAATCCAAAGTAACTCCTACAAATGCATAATATGTGATATGAAATAACCTATAAAAAACCCTATCAAAGTCACCCATCCTAGCATACCTAGGATAGAACTCATGCCACATCACCCTCAAATTCCATGCCCTTATTAGGTATATACTCCAACAACATACTTGTCAAGCATTATTTACTTATTTTCACAACACCGCCTTCATTTGCAATAAAACTAACATAAACTTCTTTATCTAATTATGCAAAAAATTCTTTATCAACATCCACATCCATATAGATATCTACATTCTCATAATTCCCCACATCATTACTGTAACACCCCGGATTTTCAAAACAACATTTCATTCAAATTTTATGGATTTTTTTTCTTTGCCGCAAAATTTACAAACGACTTTAGCAGACGATAGTTAGTCATCAGTTTTAGAAAATGTCAGGTAAGTCATGAGTATGTAGTCAATCACTCATTGTCTACCAAAATATTTCATTTAAGCAAACCAAAGTGAGTTATTTATTATAAACTGAGTTTGTAAATAAATTGTCTAACAAAGTTTGGAGAAACCCTGCATCTTAATGTTGCCCTGCTCTGCATCGCACAACCCAGGTTCAGTACTTGTATCCCCTATAAGATGGGTCAGAACCATTCCTGATATGGTAGAAACACATTCAAATTCTAACAATATAATATATTGAAGACATAAAGGGTTGAATTGATTTTGGTAAGCATTTTTTAAATTAAATTTGGAATTTTTTTTAGCTACCAGGCTTGAGCCTACCCAAAATATGGGTTCTTTGCTTCCAACCACCCCTTAACGGTATAAATCTTGGAACCTAATTTGAATTTACTGCATAGGACTTGCCGATTTGGTTTGGTGCAATATCCAAATTAAACTTATTGCTTAATTTTGGTTTCCCCATGTTTGGTCCGCATTCAGCTTCTGCCCCAAGTTGACATTTCTGGTAAACCTGTGCAAATTCACACACACACACACACACACAGAGAGAGAGAGAGAGAGAGAGAGAGAGAGAGAGAGAGAGAGATGGCTTGCATAAGAAAGAACATAGAAAAACGGAAGGGGTGTGGGATGAACACAGATGCCATCATAGGACATATGGTTTGATCCATCTTATATCGATCCTAGCTGTCCAACCAACACGGATTAGTCCACCATGGGTTGAACCAGAATTCCACCGATTCTCCATTACCAATCTTCCATTTGATTCCCTCTTTGAGGGGAGGTAGTCACGACTCAAACACTTCCAACCATATGAAGCTCCCATTTTTGGAAGGGGAACCACACAGATTCGAGCTCCATGTATTTTAACCAGACTAATTTTACCTAGGGTTATGGCTGTTGAAGGACGATCAGCTTTGCAAGACATGCTTTATTAACCCCTTCAAGAGAAGGGATCCCCAATCTCCCCTCTTCTGTGGGTTGGAATATTTTTTCCCAGATCAAGTTGTGGAAATGCTTGGACTGTGCAGAGTCATACCATAGGAACCCTCTGATAATTTCCTCTATTTCCTGGATAACCAGCATTGGCAATTTGAAGCTATGCATCAAGTGCACCGGGAAAGAAAGAGAGAACTCACAAGCATCTTAAGGTCCTAAGTTTGGACTGCCCTCCTCATCCTTTGGTTTTCCTTTGTGGAGACCTCTGCGGTGACAACTCCCTCGAATCTGCTTTGATTCCCACCTTCTTCTTCTTCCTTTTTGACAGATAAAGCTGGGGTTAGGCAGATCCCTACCAGTTATACAACCATACCATTGGGGTTCGAATTTGCAACGTCCCAACACAAGGTGACGTGCACTAACTGCTCCTGCCAGACAAGCCGAGTCCCCACCTTATTTCTTGAAGAGGGATTCAAAGAAGGCTGATGCCTCTTGCTTAACACATTCAGCCGGCGTGATGCAACTTTCATCTCCTCTTAGCAATGTGAATTTTTTTTTTACGCATGAAACTTCCATCTCTTCTTAGCAGTGTGAATTTTTTTAAGCGTGATTTGCTTGTTAAATTGTGCATGGAAGAAGGATGAATTTCTATCCTTCTTTTTCAGTCATTTGTACATGGACTCATTCCGCTCTAGAAAAGGATCCTTGGACCTCATTCTGCTCTAGTAAGTAACTTGGCCCATTGCAACCGATCCAGTGGCCAAGTGGATGAGCCATGTAGCCAATCTAGCTCCCGGACGGTTTTACAACCTCAAAGAGTAATCCTGGTGCTATTTTGTTGGGAGATGTCAACTCTAATGCAGTGCGAGAGCAGATCAAGTAATATTTTATATAATCATTGGTCATATTCAAACCCCATCACACACCTCACTTGAGAAACTGTGAGAGTGGACCATCCAAAACCCAATCTAGGGAGATGTGCGGTGTGGATTGAATGTAACTAGTGAATCAGTTAATACAATACGACCTGATCTGCTCTCATGCAGCGTAGTAGCACACAAGCACCACATTCCACTACATCTTTTAAGGCACCAGGCCTATGGATTCGGTCAGTATGATGGCACAAAGTTTGTTAAATGAAACATATAAGCAGGAAGGTGACACAAATAACATCCAAAAAATTACCAAGGGACATGGTCATCAATATGCCCAATCAGTCAACGAGAAGAGCTTAGTGTTCTATCAAAATCATTTATCAAAAGAAGAAAAATGCATAAATATTCTCTCTATACTTTGGATCTAAACAAGTGAAGAAGCAAATGCCGCTCTCCTGGAACAATTACTTATGAAGAGGACAAGAAAGCTGTTTTCCAAACCAATGGGATAAAGCCCCAAGGACAAATGACTACCTGCATTATTGTACCAGCAATTTGGAAATCATAGGGATGATATTACAAGAATTGTGAGAATTTTCACCCAAGAAAAGATTGTTAAAACACCACAAATACTGCCATGATTCCCAAGGCATATGGTACCTCAGCTCTCGTGGACTTGCTTAATAGTTTTGCATAACTTTTTATGCAGAATTACTTCTAGAGTTAAGATGAATCGTTTGAGATAAATACTTTTGAGGATTATCTTGCTCAATTAAGGAACCATGAAAGTATTTTGCTGGAACATGAAGTGGTAGATTCACTACTCCATTGTGGAAAACCGTCACTTGCCTTCAAATGGACATTGCTACAGCTTATGGTTGGGTGGATTGGGATTCTTGAGGAAGTCCTTAAAACTATTAGGATTTATGTTGGGTAATAGAATAGTGGATTGTATTACCTCAGATTCTTCCTCCACACTCATTAATGGATCAGGTAGAAAATTTGCTCAATATTTCCTTTACATATTTTTAAGGGTGCTGGGAAGATTATGTAGAAGGCCTGTTATTGCTGAAAGACACTGGAGGCATTTCTTTCCCTCGTATTCTTCAAAAACCGCACATGTTTGCAGATGTTGCACTTTCCTTTTGCAAAGCTAATGGTACTACTAATTTCTAGAAAAGAAAAATCTCAACATTTTGGATCCAATTCAGGGATGAAGATTCACTATTCAAAATCTACATCTATTCCTTTAACATTTCCTCTGGAGAAGCTGGAAGACTGTAATCTACTGAGATGTTCACAAGGAGCTCTACCTACTAAATATCTAAAGCAACCGTTGACAAGATTTAGGTATATTGCCAAGATTTGTCATGTATCCTTAATGCAGCATTTTCCTATATTATGTCAAACTCTTCTTGCACTACATGGAGTTGATGTCTCCTTATATTGCAAGAACAAACCAACATATTAGCTTGTGAAAACATTTCCTGTAATACTTTTGAGCAATCTATCTTATTGGAGGGTACCATCCCTCAGAATGCACATCCAAAAAAAAATCAATTGCATGTATCCTTGTTAACTTCTCAAGCCTGAAGTCCTTCCACACACTTGTGATATCTAAAAATCAAGGACCAATTTGTACTGAACAAAATCCAACAATGTGCAATGCAATGCATACTTAAGGAGTTCTCATCTACCTCTACAACATCAATCCATCAAGAATTCTATTCGGCAACACCAAAACCAATCACTTCCTGATTCCGTTAAACTCTAATTATCACAATTTATCGTTGCAAGAACCTTTTACAGATCACCCAATGATCAATTAGATGTTTGATATGTCACAGCATGTTGTAATGGTGACAACATAAAATTGGATAACCAACATTTTCTTGTTATAGATAGTAAAAATTGGATTGAAATATATGAAATAAGCCTTGTTCCAAGGAAAATATAGGAGGTTGCACCTAGTACACTTTATAAAACTCTGGTCTCTCAGAGGCAAAGCTAGAAATACACTTTTCCCAAAGCTCATAACAGAGCTACAAGAAAGATAAACTTGCAGCCCAAGATTGGAAACGTATATGTGTTCTGGCCATGAATATCATTTGTTTAACATACCTAAGAACTATAAGCTATTGAGAACTTGAACCATAGCAGACCAAATTAGGCTCTTCGACAGAGTTCTACATACACCAAATAGAAGTTGGCCAAGTTGGCTGTGCTGAACTAATTTGGATTCAACTATCCTTAGCTTGAAAGCTGCACATAGGCGTTTATGCAGAAGATGCTACCAAAGTAACTTTTCCCTTTTTTCACAAATTCGTTTGAGACTAAGGCAGCCTCCTTTCATTAATAACAAACCAAGACATTAATCAGCACATTTAACCTGAAATCAAGTGGCTAGTCCTTCCATCAGGTGGAATTGCATTCTTTTTATGTCACGAAACTTGATAAGGCTAGAGAGCCATCGGCAAAAAAATTATGATTACTAGTGGGACAGAACTTTGTAGTCAACAGAGCTAGTCAGCACTTGGGCGCCCATCCCCCTAAAAGGCCTAGTCAGCATGTAGGCAGAACCAGGGGATCTAGTCAGGACTCAAAAAGAAACGTTAAGAAACAAAGAAAATTTACAAAAAAAAAAGATGCTAAAACAAGTTGATTATCAATGAAGTGTAAGATATAGTAACACATCATAAAATTTGTAATTTTGCATACATAAACATAAAAATAAAAAACAACTGAAAATCACATAATTGTGATTATGAATGAATCTAAACAATTAAAACATATACATATCACATAGATACATCATCAATAGGTAGACACATATATACATACATACATCCATACACATACATATAGAGGTCTTCTCCACTTCTGCTGACCATTCATCTCAACACTTCATGAAATGAACACCATACCCATCTCAAGAATTGCCAAAATGGGTCACTCTTAAACAGGTACTTGCATGATCACCATGCAGTGAAGTGGAATACAATGTGAAGTCATATATATATATATATATATATATATATATATAAAGAGACAGAGAGAGAGAGAGAGAAAGGGGACCGTCCAATGAGAGGACGGTCCAAAATCTACTGTTAATTCTAGACAGTCCATCCTGTAAAAGATGAGTGGTCTCTCTCTCTCTCTCTCTCTCTCTCTCTCTCTCTCTCTCTCTCTCTCTCTGATGGCGTCCAACAGCCAGGGTCGGTGTTCGGACAACCGTGCGGCAGTTGCCAGCCCACCCAAAACACCGGCAAAAAATCAACACCATCTTGACTGTCCCATTGCCTCAATCGGATGGTACCCCTTCTCTTTCATTTGTGGGCGCAGAGAAACACTCCTACGCCCCTTCTCAAACGCCTAAAACAATCTTCACTCCCCCCACTACTTCAACACTCTCACCACTCCACCTCCTATCCCCTTCATTTTTCTCCTACTTGGCCTCACCACCAACAAGCGGCGGGCGGCGACTGGCTCACCGGAAAGTCACCTGACCAGCAAGCCAGCCACAGATTGTGGCTAACTGAGAGAGAGTCACTGCCAGCGCCTCCTGACCATCTGTTGTTTCTTGGTTAGAGAGAGAGAGAAGCAATCGCCGGTTGTTGGTGTCTTGGATGGGTCGACGACTACCAGAAGGTCGTCTGAGCGCCGGCCCTCAGTCCAGTAGAAGGAGAGAGAGAGAGAGAGAGACCGCCCATCTGTTGCAAGATGGGTGGTCTAGAATTAACTATAAATTTTGGATGATCCTCTCTCTCTCTCTCTCTCTCTCTCTCTCTCTCTCTCTCTATATATATATATATATATATATATATATATACATACACAACACAAGAGAGTTTTAAACCAATTTGCACCTAGCCGATTAGGCACCTAATTGGGATTTTCACTACTAAGGACAGAAAATGAACTTTTCCAATTCAACAACAGCTACATTAACCTCACCAGAACCATTGAAAAACTAGGTCATCAGGCCCAGATTGCATCGTCTGAAGTAACATGTTCCCGTCTCAAAACCCCAAATCCTATCTCTCAACAATAGCCACCATGTTACCTCATCCACAATAGCTGCCAAGGATCTTAAATCATCCACAATATATGCCAAGAATCTTTTAAGTCGTCCTTCTACCAGCATATTCTGAACATTTGTTGTCACCAGAGACATAAGGGACAGGTGATGGCTGTCTTTAAAACCTTTGCATGAATGAATGAAAGCCCAAGGAAACTTCTCACCTTCTGCATCTGTCCTGCAAAACAAGCCTATTAGCACAAACAAGATATAGAATCCAAGCAGCTCATGAAATACAGTTTCTTCTTCGGGATGGCTGCCCTTATTAAATAAATGGTTGGCCTCCCTTGACAAGGTAAATAAAGAGAAAATTTTAACACAGGCAATCTTGTTAAAATCTAAATATGTACAAGGCCCTGACATAGAATTTCATTCTCTTAAAACAATATGCCTTTAATAATTAGTCAAACTATACACCTATAATATCCTTCACACAACTAATCGCCTTGGCCACATTCCAGTTTAACTGATCATGTATAGAATTTCTTATATCTCGCTGCACTCTTGGTATCAACAGTTGCCCAAACTAGGGATCCGTGCAAAAATTAGTTCTACAATTACCCAACCTCCATGATAAAGTAATGCAATTTGCTTCCTACACTTTCCTTTCTGAAGCCCCATAATATCATTGAACAGTCTCAAAAGCCCATAAACTTTTTGTCTATAAGCTCATTAAGGTGCTCTAGGTCAAGGGAATCACAAATCATTAAGATTAATTTTCAAACTAGGCAGAATAAAATAAACTGTCATTAAAAGCTTTACTAGATCCTTAGGATTCTCTGCAATCCAACATCTCAGTCGCTGATGCACCTATCAACATAGACACCAACATGATCTTTTCCATATTTCTTCAGGAGATGTGTTCAATATAGTCTAGCATCCAATAAATCTTCTGAAACTCTAAAGAGTGATGAAGTAGGCCTCTCTTCAATCCCATTGGATTTTCCTACTATATGAAGCAGATCAAGATAGAGATAAGCTTCAAATACCCCACAAATGTTTCAGCTATATCCATGATTTGCACGAAAAAACAAAAACATCTCACATCATCGCACTGAAAATCATGAAGATATTTCACATGCAAACTGCCGAATGCTTTGGGTCAAAGAAATAAGGTTTCAAGCCTGTGATAACAAGGTCCAGAGATGACTCAGGAGTCAAACAAGAAAATCTTCAATGAGTAACCAGTAGTTAAGGGATCCCTCTGCCACAACCTAGAAATGTATTTTCAACGAAATGGAAGGCCAAGTCATTAACATGAACATGTCATATACACAGTGCCCTCGAAGCATCTAAAATAGATCAAGTTTTCTAATGTAAGTAGGAGCCAAGGATTAGGACTATCATAAGCAACTAAATTGCAGGACAATGAAACACTACAAGTAGTCCATGATTGCAAGAACCTTTTCCCGGCATCACTCAAAACAAACATTAGTAAGGTTATCTTCAAAATATGAAGTACCCACGGCAAGAATAGTTAGCCACATGATGTTGGATACCATAAAAAGTAAGACCTAGATCCCTTAGCATATCATAAAGCCCATCCTCTTGGATGGGAGTAAAAGGGCCCAATCAACATCTTTCATTTGTCTACCTTAATAAAAGAGGATGGGCCAATCTGAAGCATCAAGGGTGGCAACGATGATGTCCAGAAGTCTACCTCATATATGATATATCTTTGAAAGGAAGACAAGCAATCAACCTAAACTCATAAACAAATGTTTTTATACAGCTTGTGCTAAACTTTCTAAGATGGCGACCAGCTACAAATAAGTAAAGAGCCTCAAGAACCTTGGTGATGAGAATAAATGATGGTTTGTAGCTTTCAGAAATTACTGTATTTTCCATAATGCTCACAAAAAGGCAAGCATTAAATCATCCTTGAACGTAGAATAGCCAGACTATAGAGATGAAGTACCATACCTTCATTTGTGGATGAAAACTCAGTACTCTAAAATCTTAATAATTATGAGTTGGACTTTATTATCTTCTATACTTTTACCTTTAAACATAATAATAGAAGTAAATCAATATGGGTAACCATATATACAAGCTAAAAAAAAATTTGAGAAACATCCCCAAACATATGTAATCACTTACAACAGAAGATTTCAGTGATTACTTGTCTGTCAAAAGAAAGAGCTAGTTGAAATAATCCTTGAACATCCCAACATATACTAAATTTTAAGAATGTGAGGGGATTTAGGAGTTTGTACAATTGAGAACTTATCTTTTGTGAGGCAAAAGAGCAGCAATCCTTTCTAGAGTCTCCTTTAAACATGGAGGAGGTAAAGACGTCAATCCAGTTCATGGCCCAGGGAAACGACTAGGTCAAACAGGTTTCAGATTGACTGATCTGAGAAGAGACTCATTCTTATTAGAGATTGATTTGGAGACTCCATTCAAAGAAATTCTCTTGCTTTCTTGAAAGAGGTGAGATGAATTTGTTAAATGTTCCCAAGTGCATCAGTGTCAAATTTTTTGATAGGAAGAATCTGTCAATTAACACTAATAGGAAAGCAAGTGCTAAAATTTAAAGCAGGTAGAGGCCTTGGCACCCCACTTTTTACATAGTGGGTAAGTAGCTCAGTCTTCTTTTGAGCAAATAGGTCTCAAGTTCAAGTTTCTTCAAGGTATGAACCTCCCCAGTTAACTTTCATTTGCATGCTCTTGAGGATGATGTTGTAATGTTTGGCAAGGCAACATATAATGAACGTTGGGAGACTTGGTTTGTTGTGAGGATCTTTTCAAAAATACATGATCAAGAAATGTTTCATTATGGTTTCTAAATTTAATGTAGCAGAAGACATCAATGGACAGGAAGTATGATATTTGGTAATAAAGTTGGAGAACTGCCCATGAAATAATTGGAGTATCCCTATTTATAGTTCATCTTAGGAATCTCATTGGTTTCCAATAAGCAACAAAACAAATGCAAGAATTCATAAGTCACCATCCAAATACCATTCACTGGTAGGGAAGGCTACTCTCATTGGTCATGCCTTTGCATCTAGCTCCTCCCATTTGATGTTCATACCCATCATTCCAACAAAGCACCAACAGGCACTTGAATATTATATTATATACATACATACATATATATAGGGTTTTTAAACGACAAATCACTTTGTCGTCTTAAGGAACATAGCAATAGACCAATTTATGAAACAGGTGACAGATGATCGGGGTTCTCTTGCAAGTCCTTGATGAACCTTAAGACCTGATCTCAAGCATTATTAGTCTAGTGATACATTCTTTAACAGCAAACCTAACCCGCTTTTTGTCTCCATCACTCGCACGGGTATACCACATTGTATTCATGTCTTCTATCGAAGGGTCATTCAAGAATGGAACGACAAATCCCTTGTCAGGCTTAATCTTTCCTTAAATGAATATGTTAGTGCTATTGGTTTCACGAGCTGGCCACTGCCCATATGAATCAATAGTGTGTAATGATAGGAAGGTCCATCAATTGCACAAAATTGGTTTTGATTGATTATGGGAAGCCATTGCGCTCTTTAATACAACAGCATGCTCCATGTGGCATTGCTTCATTAGGTTTTTGCATTTGGCCTTTTTGCTCCGCTTAGCCTTAACCCCTTCTAGGGGTATTTTAGTAATAGGTTTTATAGGAACTGGACGATCATATTTTTTCCAATACAAGTGACAAACACCTATGTTGCTTTCATTATGGCATTTTTGAACAAGTTCCTAGATGACAATAAAGGTTATCTTATTGATGATATCAATATTGATGTAATAATGACATCAATATTAATGATAGTGACAATATCAATGATGACCATGATATGAAGCTGCTAACTATGTATGTGACGCCAAAAATAGGCTCAACTGAGATCACCCTTTCATTAGAAACAGCAAAGGCAATGTCTCCTTGCATAATATGGATTCCAAACATTTGTGATTCATATGTGAATTAGTCGAATTACTTATCCCTTGGTTTACTAATGAACCATCTCCCCCAGAGATTGTGAAACATGTACCACTAGAAATATTTGTCATTACTTTGATTCATTCACCATACACTACCCATTCCAAAATATTGGTTTTCGAAGATGCAATATGGATCCTTCCTTTCAACTGTACCAAAACAACCTAAGCACGCCAGCTCCCCTCATTTATTTGTTCATATTCCTAATAACCATCCAGTAACCAAATTATATTATGCCTTATCAATTAGATTAAATTTATGAAATAACCAACGGGGAGCAACTGATCCCTTATTTAGCTACCATTGGCTTCCCAAATCTATATCACCACTCTGTTCCATCAACCAGAGTTGTCGAAAGCTTCTTAGGTAGGTGAGAAGCGCGCTTCCCGAAAACTCGCTTCCGAAGCGCAATACTCCTCGCTTCCGAAACTTCATGGAAATCTTGATTCCCCCATGCTTCTTCTATGCTTCTCACACACATGGTTTATGCTTCCTATATGTTTTTCTCACATTTTTTTTCATGTATTTCATCTAACGCTTTCACTCACTTCCCATGTACTTTCTCTAAACTGGTAATCATCATTGTTAGATTTTAACAAAAATTTAACTCTTTTACTAAAAAATCATGAAATATAAGAATGATTAATTTTATTAGTTTTTATTTTCTTCTTGTTCGATTCCTATTCAATTATCATATTGCTTCATTTTTTATTCTTATTTTGCTTTCAAATTGATACTTCGCTTTCCGCTTCCTATAAATTTTAAAATGCCTCCTTTCTCGCTTTTGCTTCCCATATCTTTTCCCATCAACTAATTTAATCGATTGACATTAGTAGTGATATTTAGAAAAGACCAACTATTTATGTTATAGATTCTTGCAATTTCTCTGTATATTTGTGCAATTAATAGATTCTCCCAATTTCTAGTTTTCTGTTTATAATAGCAATATTATCTATAGCATTATTTATAAATAGTATAGTTATAATCAAATAAAATAGTTATAGTTATGTTAATAGTAGTAGTATCATATGGTTTTGTTATTGTTTCATTTGTTTGATTGTTTTTTTCCCCTCAGATAAATCTAAAATTCCAAAATGTTTATTTTCACACAGAGAATCTGTTTTCATGGGTCAAACCAGAAAAATAAAACTTTGAATATTTACATATTTCCTCTTTAACTTAATTAACCGGTAGATAAAAGGAACTGTTTCTTCTTTGTCAATTATAGGAAACTAGAAATGAACATTCCTTTTCATGATTCAGGCGCGCAGTGAGATAGCTAAAGAGTTTCCATGCATGAATATGATGGTTGCTGATGCGGATACCATTTGAGCAATTTGTAAAGCAAAGGAGGGCGTAGAATCTTTATTTTTTATCCCGGATGCACTGGGCATACATAGGTATTTCTTAGTGGCCAAATCTCAGGGAAAATGTACCAAGTCTATTTCACACTATCTAAGGCAATTAGTACAAACATGTGCTATTGAATCTACTCGATCAACGCTTAGTGAGAAAAGAGGATCTAAATAGGTCAAGCTTGAGAGACAGACTAATGGATTGCATGCTCTAATCTTGACTTTCAGGGCTTTTCTCGACATCAATATGCTTTTTATTTGTGTGGCCTACTCCAAATGGAGAAGACCTCCATTAGTAAGAAAGATCCAAGGCTTGCTTCCCAAAAGGAAATAGGAAATTTAGGGCCAATATATACATATACATAGAAATATATAGCATTAATTAGATCTAGAACCACCATCAATTTCAAAATTTTGCACCTTTGATTGCATTCAAAACTTTAACATACCAAAGAAGGAAAGGGATTGTGACAATAGCAAGTGGACTGTGATCCCCTCAAGTACTGCTTCGTGCATGCCGCCTGTGTTATGACATAGATACACAAACAGATCTGGAAGAACATTTGCAGTGTACACATGCATGGGCATTCCACATGTTTATCCTCATCAATGAAATCCTACAAGCTGAAAAAGTAATCAAAAGATTGTAAGTTAAATATGAGAGGATGATACTATCTGATGACTCTTAATGAACTTTTGAAAGGATGAAAAAGTCAAAAGACAAAAATTGAAAATAGAGAACAGAAATTTTTATATATATATATATATATATATATATATATATATATATATATATATATATATATATATATATATAAAGTTGGAGAGAGATGTTCAAATACCAATTTGTGATCGATATCTTAGTTGTCAAAAGCGTTAGTTGGCGCCTAGGTGGATGACCCCAAAAAAGACTAGCCGGAACTAGTCTACCTCGGCGGGACCAAGAAAACAAAATATCAAGAAAAGCAAAAACATTACAATAAATAGTTAATCTTAGTAACAAATATTTGATTATAATTATGAATTAAGCATACATGTGTAATTCAATGTAAAATATCATAAAATCCGTAAAATTGCATAGCATTGAACATAAAACATATCTATATTGGATAATGTATCTACATAAACATATATGTGTATATATATATATATAAGATACACAGCACCCCCCAACACACCCACACATATGCAATTATATATATATATATATATATATATATATGTGTGTGTGTGTGTGTGTGTGTGAAAAACATGGGCATACATGTAAAGATAAAAATAAAACAGAAGGAAAAAAAGAAGAGAGTGGAGGGTGATAGGAGGAAGAAGAAAAAAAAAAAGAAAATTTCAAAAGAGAAAAAAGAAGGAAAAACATAAGAAGGTAGAGGGGCAAAAGGAGGAGGAAGACGAAAAGAGAAGTTAAAAAGAAAAAAAAAGAAGGAAAAAGGAAAGAACAAGAAAAAAAATAAGAAGAAAAAGAGAAAAGAAAAAAGAAAGGGTTTGGGGAAGGAGGAAGAAGCAGAAGAAAAGTTAATAATAATAACAAAAAGATAATGACAATCATGTCCCCACGGCCTAGGCGGGGACAACTTAGGCAGGAAAACAGGGTCTTACTACCTAGACTCGTAAGTCTAGGTGGTAGCCCTGCACCCAGCCCGCCTAGGCGGCACCTATGTCACAGGGATTCGGCCAGACAGGTGCCGCACCCGCGTCGACGTGACGCGATGCGGGTGCACGTGCGGGTGCGGTCAACCCAACCCTGGGTGCGTTTACCGCACCCAGGGTCATTTTGGTCCAATTTTTTGATTTTTTTTTTTAATTTGCCCTGTGAAATGGGCTGCGGAATTTTTTTAAAAAATTATGTTGACAGCTGACAGCGCAGCGGAACCCGCCCCTTGCTGGATTTTGATTTTGGCCTTGATAGCTTCGGTCTCTTTAGAGTCGCCTATTCCCTGACGAGGACTTTCAGATTCTTCACCTCTCCCCACCCCTTGCTGGATCCCTGCAGGTAGTGATGAGAGAATGAAAGGACGGAACAGCTGATGCCTGTTTGCTGCTGCTGCTCTTGTTTTATAAAGGGGGCACTTGTGTCCACAACATCTGACGAGCTTTGTTGGCATCCCATGCTATTCCTGCCTCCAAACAATGAATTTGCAGCATTGGTTAACTTGGAAATGATGATCCATCTTCCTCAAAAATTAAAACCAAAATTCAAGAGCCTTTTGAAGTCTTTATCCTTCAACCATCCACATCTTTCTTCATCAAGGATTTTCTCTCTCCATAATAAATGATAATGGCGGTGGTAGCCTTGGTGGCTATTAGTATTCACTTTTCTCCTGACGAGATGGGTGCTCTAGCCGTAGCCTGGTGTAGACCTCTTTTTTCCACATGTCAAATCCAATAAATTTCTTTTAGCTGTCATCCAGAGTCGAGACTGGAGATCGGTGTGCAACTGTATATAAAATGAAATTTGAAGAACCCTAGGTAGTGGCGGTGGAGCCGTAGGCCTCGTGAAGACTCTCTCTCCAACAAACCACATCAAACCTTTCGCTTATATTTTTTTTCGTGAAGACCAAGGAGTTTCAGACATGATTGAATCATGACAGTCAGCAGAACGCAGCAGGCTAGGTCGATCAGATTGCCAATCCTTTTGGTTCATCAATTTTGTCCCGTTGCGCCAAAGTACACAACAAGCAGAACGTGGGTAACAAGTCTTCAAACAAACACACCAGCAAAAAAAAAACTGGTTATAAGTCATATATATATATATATATATATTATTTTATTTTTTTTTATTTTTTTGCCGCACCCCCGCAACCCCACACCCGGTTTTTTTGGAAGTGCCGCATCCCCACACCTGCACCCGCACCCATGTGACATAAGGTGGCACCATATCGTTCGAGCCCAAAATAAGATAAGAATCGTATCGTAAAAAATCATAAATTTTGAAAAAAAACTTTAAATTTCTAAAAAAATCATAAAAATAAAAAAATAGCAAAAAATTTAAAAAATCATAACACACAAAACAATGATGAAATGCACAAAATGCAACAATAAAATCATATGTGAAGTATTTGTCTCTATGAGCTACATAACACATCATCAATCATCAAATCTCACAAGAACATAAGTAGGGAGCTCATCTTCGTCCTCCCAGAGGCATACAGAGCTTCTTACTTTTGATGTTATGTTAGGTGATGTAGGATCAAAAGTAGAGAGTTAATCTTCGTCCTCCCAAAGTTGCGCATACCCCATTTGTGCCTCACTCATCTCTTTTTTTTTTTGTCTTTTTTTCTCAAACCAGCAAGTAATTGTTGACATTGTCATTTTATGGCATCAAGCGGCCACAACATTTAGATGTCTCGGGAAAAAAAAGAAGAAAAAAACATGATAGGAGGGAGAAGAAAAAAAAGAAACTTTCAAAAGAGAAAAAGAAGGAAAAAAGAGAAGAAGGTAGAGGGGCAAAAGGAGGAGGAAGAAGAAAAGAGAAGTTAAAAAGAAAAAAAATAATGAAAGAACAAGAAAAAATAGAAAGAAAGAACAAGAAGAAAAGGAAAAAAGAAAGGGTTTGAGGAAGGAGGAAGAAGCAGGAGAAAAAAATAATAATAATAAAAAAAAGATAATGACAATCATGTCTCCATGGCCTAGGCAGGAAAACAGGGTCTTACTACCTAAACCCGTAAGCCTAGGTGGTAGCCCTGTGCCCAGCCCGCCTAGGCAGCACCTAGGCATCGCTTTTGACAAAGGTTGTATGTATTGTATCGTAATCCATATCGTTCGGGGCCAAAATAAGATGAGAATTGTATCGTAAAAATTCATAAATTTTGAAAAAAAATCATAAAAATAAAAAAATAACAAAAATTCTAAAAAAAACATAACACACAAAACAATGATGAAATGCACAAAATGCAACCATAAAATCATGTGAAGTATTTGTCTCTATGAGCTATATAACACATCATCAATCATCAAATCTCATAAGAACAGAAGTAAGGAGCTCATCTTCGTCCTCCCAGGGGTACGCATACAGAACTTCCTACTTCTAATGTTATGCTAGGTGATGTAGGGTCCACCCAAGATTGCGCATACCCCATTTCTGCCTCACTCATCTCTTTTTTTGGTCTTGTTTCTCTCAAAACAGTAAGTAATTGTTGGCATTGTCATTTAATGGCATCCGACAAAGTCTTTGACGTGCAGGTCACAACATTTAGATATGTCTCAGCTAAATGATGCTTCAACCGAGAGATATCACCCAAAATAATACTATGACAACAGTTGTACTTGATTTTCAACCGGTTTTCACTCATTATTCGAGTGCCTCATTGTCATGTCGAATCATTTGATGTCATCTTCCCCCAAAAAAGCTCAATAAGAAGCAAAGAATAGGATTTTTTTACCTTAATCCACTTCCTTGAGTGGAAAAATGGTGGAAATGCACTCTTGATGAAATCACAAAAGTCATCTCCCTTGCACACGGATCGGCCCCCAAATCGCTCTCACGAGTCCTAGGGTGCGTGGATACCTCTCTAATGGCCTCTACACAAATGAGGGAGTCGGGATGTCTTTAAAATCCAAAAATTAAAAAATTACTTTTTGGCCCTTTTTAAGTGTGTCACACCCGATACGGGCCCGTATTGTATGATTCACACGATACGCACTCGTATTGTGATACGAGTATGTATCGTATTGTTTTTCTATATAATAACGATATGTATTGTACAGTATCGTACAATACAAACAACCTTACTTTTGACGACTAAGATCGATATAATTGATGCATTGATATATCACGCATGTTTTGTTAACACATCATGGCCTCTCTAAGTGATGAAAATGTCAAGTCTACAGAAGTAATGAGGAAAATCAAAAGAAAGGAATATGTGACATATTATCTGATGACTTGTAACTTAAGCTAAAAGCTAAAAATCACAAAAGGCTTCAACAGCAGCATATCCACTAGCAAATAACAAGGTGAAAGTTATTATATAAGAAGGCCAGATGCATTACATCTTCAACGGACTGTTGCAATATGACAGCACAAATGTATGTCAAAAAGATCCACTGATATTGACAATATGTGATATTAACTTCAAGAATCCAAGAGAAGTTTTGATAAAGTTAATACTGTTTATTAGTCAAAAACTTATCAATACCATCAACTATATTCTCACTTAACTTCTTAAAGAAACTTACTACCAACAAAATCCAGTTACAAAATTCATCCCAGCTTCCAGATTTGGTGCAGAATAGATGCGAGGCTTATGCCAACTTGGAATTGGTTTCTGTTATGGTTTCATTACAAACTCCATGCTTAAAACAAGAAGCAAACCAATGGCCACAAAAATTTACGAAAACCAATTTAATTTGCACAGCATAAACCTAATCAATCAAGGCCTTGCTAATTCAGAGACACAAATAGAACAAAGGCACAACATCATGAACGCTACCCAATGCAAACAGTAGCTTGAGATATGAGACAACCAAAAAAAAATTGAAGTGGGGGATCAACACAGTTTCATACTGCAAGCATTGGACATAGTCATCATATTAAAACAAGCACAGGTATCTGTTTATACTACGACGATGATGACAAGATGACAATGTTCACAAAGAACATGGGAACCACTATGGTACCTACCATCTACCCACCCACTAACCCAAGTAGATACTAGACACGCATAAACATACATGATAGAGATTACCTTCATCAGAGTATGGACGGCATACATAAGAGAAAGCAAATCAAAGGAAAGAAACACCCGCCCCAGATCCCTAAATTCCCGAACGGTCTAGGATACATATATATAGGAGAGAGAGAGAGAGAGGGAAAGGGGGGGATCCATCGCTCTCCCTACTTCTTGAAGCTGCCGCGTACTCCGGGGCGCGGCTTCGACGAATCCCCGACATTGGTGGCATGCAGATTCACGACCTTCGTCTCGTCGAAAGGGATCTTGGGGTGCTTGGAATCATGGTGTATCTGCATGGATTTGACATCAGGGGCGGTCGTCCTGCAGAGAGGGCATTCAAACTTGGCGTGCCCGCCCTTATCGACGCCGCTTCGGTCGGCCTGGCCGGCTTTCCCTCCGCCCCTGTTCGTCGTGGCCGCGTCGATCTTGGCAGAGATTTCCTTGGCCGTGTGCTTCTTCGGCTTCGCCTTCCCCGTCATGGCGACTGCTGCTGCTGCTCCTACTCGACCCTGAATTGTACAAGAAGGAATCCATCCAACAGGAGATTGAGTAAAAGAGAAAATGTAAGGGTTTCAAGAAGCAACAATAATAAACTCTTCCCTGTTCTTTTCGTTTTTATTTATTTTGGTGC
Organism: Nuphar pumila; assembly: GCF_984573655.1. NCBI lineage: Eukaryota > Viridiplantae > Streptophyta > Magnoliopsida > Nymphaeales > Nymphaeaceae > Nuphar > Nuphar pumila. The sequence continues at coordinate 87,724,296 of NC_143261.1, forward strand.
TGTTTCATCATGGCCTTAAACGCAACGAAAATTGATGATGATGGTCGCCAAGAAATCAGAGGATATAGGATAGGGAGAGGAGAAGGGACAGAAACCCACCTGACCCTTTGTTTTGAGGAACAGGGAAAACCAAGAAGAGCGGCAATAGCGAAAAGGCCCAATGAGATTATCGATTTCACACAAAGAGAGAGAGATAGAGAGCACGGAGTTAGCCGCGTGCAACACTCTTGTGCAATGTACAAGCACATTGCCTTTCAGAGAAAGCTAAGTAGTTTATATCGAAACAGGCTAGATTTTTATAGTGTTTAATTACATTTACCCACTATTTTTTCATTGAAAAAACTGCAAAAAAAAACTTTTTCTCTTCTAGTTACAACTTTTTCTTTCTTCTCATGATTTCTTAATGACGCTATATTTTTTATAATTATCTAATTATGCTAATCTCCAAAATAACTATGAGAATTGTTTCCTCCAAACTTCAAATGAGTTTCATTAAGTATCCCCTGATTTAATTATGGATTCTTTCCCAATCATCTGTGATAAATGTGAAATGATCTTGGAAATAGTTCACCATGAAAGAAAATGAGCTGGACTAAGCTGAAATCTTTCCAACTCCCCCTAGATTTGACTTTCGTTGGGTCTATCATGGTATCACGCTCAAATCTATGTTGATCCATATACAAACAAAATGGGGTTATATCAAGATCATTCATAATTAAGTCTCATTTTAAAGAGTTAAACATTTACTATATAAACATTTAAAGGTGGTTCAAAAATCCTCCAAATCACCCATATTTTCCAAACCAGCAAATTTCTAAGGAGTAGTTTGTTACACTCCCACCCAGAGGTAGCATCTTTCCTTTGAAAGGGCCACTTTGGAGGGAAAGTCCTTCCCCATGGGAGGAGGTACAGGAAAGCTGTTGTTTTATACTTAGTATGTGGGCCTCTTCACATATTTCTCATGAACATGTTTGTTTAACCCTTTTAGGATAGAGGCTCTCTTTCCTATGAAAGAGAACCTCTTTCAAAGGAAAGGACATGAAACAATCGCACCCTAAAGCTTTGCCTTCATGTGCACTTGTGCACACTCGTGTATTGTATTGGCACATTACTAGTATAAAATCTACATGGAAATTACTTAAATTCACTTGTCTGTACCATACCCTCTATTAGGATGTCATAGCTGCAAATATTATTTTGGGTATGTTTGCAAATGAGAAAGTTAACTGTTGTCCCAAAGAAATGGTTGAGATTTGCTTCCTCTGGACCATCAGTTGAGAAGACTTTCATCGGTACATTTTCTCAACTGTAAAAAATGGCCTCTTATTTAGTTATGTTGCTTTGAGAAAATAAAATCATATGTTTGCAAAGCTCTGAAAAACTTTCTCACTTTAGAGAAAGTGGTCAACTTTCTCAAACAAGAAACCATTGATAGGCTCCGTAAACATGCCCTTAGTCAATCCAACCATATAGATATATTTTTGGTGTGGTTTGTTTAGTAAGAATGATACAATAGATCTAATTGTTTTGATGTACAAACAAATCATACCATTACAAAGTTCTAGCACATTATGGTTTCTTGGTTTTTAAATTCCTTAAAAACATGCATATATTTCAAAAACCTCTCAGTCTAATGTTTGTTCTTTACTGAAGACACTATGGGCACTATACGTGTATAGTTAAATGCACAAAACATTCAATGAGAACATCAACAAAAACAATGGGACTACTAGAGAGCCTGGTGCACTTAGCTACATCAAAGTAAATGCATCCCATTCAAGCCCTCAAGGGATCATACTATTTAGTGGTCACTATCATACATCATATAAAATTCAAAGTTGGGGTAAAAAACAATGCCTTTTCAACTTGTTCTATAAGTAAAAGAATTTTGAAATTGTTTTGCCCCCTACAGTTATTACAAAAAATTTGTTATGCTGTAGTATTCAAGTAGTACATTCACTGCCTTTAATTAATTTATACTTCTATCTTCAGCAAAATACTTTAATATATAAAAAGTGTGTCCTTCAAAATCCTAATGTCGTGAACCTTGCTAAACAACATAACCTTTTGTACTACAAAAATATATCTCTCTCGGTGAAAGATTGACAAGATGTCCTCGGCAATGACACCTAAACTTTTTCGGGTTCTTGAACCAACTTCCATCTTTGGTTCTTGGCATCATGTCATGCTATGACTTGTCAGAAATTGGGATTTGTTTGTTCACATTCCTCCCAAGGTGTGAACCTAAACTTTGCTATTCTTTGAGAATATGAAGTACTTTGAAAAAAGAATTGTATATTCTTTCAATCGCCGCCAAGTACACTCATACATTTTAAAAAAGTTATTATAAAATACTTTTCAATAAATATTTTTAAAAGGTTTTTGATATTTGATCATGCATCATTTTTATACATAAATTCATACATTTTCAAGCATGATCATGTGCGATAATCGCTTAAAAATGCTTATTTATAAAGGTTTTCATCATTTTTCATCAAATCATAATTTGAACAAATTGAGCCTCTTTGAAGTATTTTGGAGAGAATAATTAAGTTTTTAGAAAATAATTTTGAGAAAGAGAAGTCTTTTGAAATATCAAAAAATTTTATAGACTCTTTTTGAAAAATTATCCAAAAACCTAATTAGACCTGAACTTCTAATATAAAATAGATTTTTGAGGCTAGAGGGGGTGTTTTTTCCTCTAGCCTTCTGCGCCCCCCTCTCTCTCTCCTCTCTATCTCTTATTATTCCTCTTGCTCTCCTCTCAACTGGTTGCCTACACTATTCTTCTTTTTCTTTCTCTTCCTTTCTTCTAAATCTCGTCATCGCCAGCTCTTCTTATCCCTATCATCGAAGAGATTGGAGGTTTGTTCGATCGCAATAAAAAGTTGCTTCTTCTTCTCAACCCCTCTGTCAAAGACTGACCGTGAGATTTGTTTCTTCTCCCCCTTCTCGTTACTTTTTTCTACAAATAGCATAGATGCTTTAAATTTCTGAATGCATATATCATAATTTCTTTAAGCAACACATACATTATATTTGATTCCCTGCATTTGCATAGCATCCAAAAGTGTTTGAGTCTGCATTTTGTTTTCTGCATCTAGGTTAGAAATAAATCCAATGCATTGCATCACATAGATAGTTCTTTGTAGTTGTATTCTGAAGTTTTCTTTTTGGGAAAAATGCAGTTTATATTTACTCTTTTGAAGGCTAGAGATCTTATCTGCGTGACTTGCATATCCACACAGACCGGTTTGGCCCTCCAATACGTTAAGAGATCAACAATTGATTTCATGCAGTCCCTGACCAGATGTGAAACAGAGCCGTTTCATTATCGTATCATATATTTTTTTGGTGCAAGTGCAAATCACGCAGACTTGCATGATTTGTTGTTCATGTTCAGTCGACCAACTGAAATCAACACAAATTGCATGGTATGCACAAAATAAATCTACGTCCGTCTATCCCGGGATCACGACCAATATTGATCGAATATTTGTTTACCCGTTCCAGTCTCTAATTGCGAGAAACCAACATAGATACATTGTTTCAAAAATTATTTTTGTCATTGGCATCCAACAAACCGTGTTGTTCACAAAGATTCAGTAAGGCCTGCATGAGTCAAGATTCATCGTGATTAATGCATGCCGAATTTCTTTGGTCAAGGTAGAGTAATATAAACTGCAATAGTTGATTGACACGAGTAACCTTAGATTAATTGATTTAGGTTTTAACGTTTTGTTTGTTATTAATTAGGTAATCTGTATTAACATATTTTATTTGGTAGATGTCATATTATTGAGTAGTAGTTATTTAATTGGTTAGCATGGCTTACATCTTTAGTGTAATTTAGATTAGTCGCATGAGTCTTTGAATCAATTTAAACGTTTGGTTTTAGATTAAATAGCTTGTTCCAATTAGCTAGCCATATTTTACCTTGCAATTTTTTTATCCATTGTCATTTAGCTAATTTAACATTAGGTAAGTAGAATTGTTAAAATCAAGTGTTTCATTTTTTTCTTTGTTAATCAAATAAACTAGATTAATTTCTTTCATAGCTGTAATATAGTTAATTTAAGATTCACATTTTTTTGGCCTTTTAGAATTAGTTAGTTTGTTAATTGGATTGTTGCATGTTAGTTTCTTTATTGTTTCAAGTAGTTAGTTTGTTATTTAGTTAGGTTAGTTGTTATATGTTAGTTCTTAGGTTGTTACAGGTTAGGTACATGTTAATGGTTTGTCATAGTTTGTTAGAGTAGTTTATTGATTTTTCTTAATTAAATTATTAGATTTTAGTAGTATTTTTTTTATGGTTCTGCTCATTTTGTGTTTTTATTTTTTTGCAGGGAAGCGTTCAGATGTATGGTGAGCCCTCGAAGAGCCTTCTGAGGTCCCAAAAAGGTCATCTCAAAAGGCACTTCCATAAAAAGACTAAAAACCAATGATAAAGAAGTAAAGAAGGGAGCACAATCAAGATTTTGAAAAGTGCAGAAGTGATTTTCATCAAAATCAAAGTTTGTATGAGCTCAAAACATGTCTGACAAATTTAAGGGTATATTGGTCATTTTAGTAATTGTTGGGGTTCACGGAGACTTGAGGGTCATGGTCGTTCATACCATTGTTGCCCAAGTTTAGTCAACTATTTACATTTTTATAAAGATTGCACAAACTATCGTGGTATAAAACTCATGAGTCATACTATGAAACTTTGGGAGAGGGTGATTGAGTCTAGGTTGAGGAAGGTTGTCATGATATCGGAGAATCAATTTGGTTTTATGCCTGGAAGATCAACTATGGAAGCTATACATCTTCTTAGACAACTTATTGAAAGATATAGAGAGAGGAACAAAGATTTGCATATGGTTTTTATTCATTTAGAGAAGGCATACGATAGAGTACCTAGGGACGTTCTCTGGTGGACAATGATGAAGAAAGGTGTTTCTCTCAAGTACATTAGTATAATTAAAGATATGTATGAAGGAGTAGTAACCAATGTCCGCACTTGTGGAGGGGTGACAATCAATTTTCCGATAACGGTTGGGTTACATCAAGGATCTGCTTTAAGCCCTTTCCTATTTGCGATAGTGATGGATGAGCTTACGAGATCAATTCAAGAAAATGTACCGTGGTGTATGTTGTTTGCTGATGATATTGTTTTGATTGATGAGTCTAGAGCTGGGGTTAATGCTAAGTTAGAATTATGGAGACAGACATTGGAAGCTAGAGGTTTTAAGTTGAGTAAGAGTAAGACTGAATATATGGAATGTCGGTTTAGTAAGCAACGAAGTAGGGATGGGAGTGTAGTGAAGCTTGGTGAGCAAGATATACCGGTGAATGATTATTTCAAATATTTGGGATCCATCATTCAAAAGTATGGAGAAATTGATGGAGATGTAAATCATAGGATAAAGGTTGGGTGGATGAAATGGAAAAGTGCTACTGGAGTGCTGTGCGATCGTAGAATGCCATTGCGGTTGAAGGGAAAGTTTTATAGGACGACTATTAGACCCGCTTTACTATATGGTACGGAATGTTGGGCTGCCAAGAGACATCATATTCAAAAAATGAGTGTAGCTGAGATGCGGATGCTTAGATGGATGTGTGGAAATACAATAAAAGATAAGATTCGGAACGAAGAGATACGTAAGAAGGTAGGTGTTGCACCCATTGAAAATAAGATGCGAGAGAATCGTTTACGGTGGTTTGGACATATTCGGCGAAGGCCTAATGATGCTCCAGTTAGAAGGTTGGAGAAATGGGAAAATATATTAGTTAAAAGAGGTCGGGGTAGGCCTAGGAAGACTTGGATGGAGATGATAGGAAAGGATATGAATGCTTTGAACCTCACCGAGGACATGGCGTTGGATAGAAATGATTGGAGGAAAAGGATTCATGTGGAAGACCCAAAATGAATTTCTTTTTTGGTTCATATCGCTGACCCCAATTGTTTTGGGATGAAGGCGTAGTTGTTGTTGTTGTTGTTGTTGTTGTTGTTGTTGTTGTTGTTGTTGTTGTTGTTGTTGTTGTTGTTGTTGTTGTTGTATCCATCTCTTATAAGTTTTTCTTTTGATGTAAAAAGGGAAATTAAGAAGTTTATTAAGACCTAGTTAAAAAATCCTAACTAGAAGCTAATTAGATACTAAACTAACCTAACAAAAAACCTACTTAGTTGGGTTAATTGGATTTAGATCTAAATCTTGCTCTAAGATCCAGATCCAAATTCCCTTCCCCTATGGCTCATGATTTCTTACCCATGGTTTTGCATGGTGTTGCCACTTAGCAGTACCATGATCTCTCCCCTCTTTCTAAAGTGCCCATCTCCATCTATATAAAAGGGAGACCTCCACTCTTCCTTAGACTCACTCAACCCTCTCTCCCTTAGCCCCTTCTTATACAACAATTTTGGTGGTTGCTTCCCCTTTAGTTTAGCCCACTTCCCCTTGGCCCTAGCCCACCTAGTTTACTCCCTTGGCCACCTGGTTCACCTCCTAGTAGACCAATTCACCCCTAGGTTGACCTAGTTTTTCCTATATTGACCTAGTTTTTCCTCTAAGCTCACTCAGTTCTTCCCAGGTTGACCTAGTTTTCCCCTTCATCCGGATTCATTGTTCACCCGGTTCAACCACACTTGTGAGGATCATCGAAGGTTCGTGTTTTAATTAGAGAAAAAATTCTCCCAAGGATAGTTTTGGATTTTTTTATTTTTTTGGATTAGCACGCTATTCAAGGTAGGTATTCTTATACAGATTTATATCAAATTATGTGATGTTTATGCATGTATTTATATGCATAAATTATTCATAAAATAGACAATGATTCAGTTTAAGAACTTCTGTAAAGAAATTGGACCCATGCTAAGTTCTATTGATTTTTCTAAAAACTTGGACTCCTGCTAAGTACTATTGACTTGTAAAAACCTGACCCCTACTGATCTTACTATTGACCCTTGATACAAGGTCGACCCTCAACTTTCTAAGAGTCAACTCTTACTTAGTTTAAGACTTAAATACCTACAAAACATCTCTTATGAAGGAAGAGACAACTCCATAACTATATGAGTCAACTCTAGAATTCAATGGGTCGACTCCTATGATAAAAAACAACCATCTTGACTTTGGATGGAGGTATATGAATATATGACCTCAAGTAAAGGATGTATATGTGATATGGCTCATGTGGAGTAAGTAGTTCAAGGAACCTGAGGTCCTGACAATTGTAGGATATGGTATGTATCTAGGTACTGTAAGGCATGCATTTTCTACTTATGGCTCTGCAACGAACTTGGGGGTTATGAATCACCCTTTTGAGTGCAAAGACACACATGTTAAACATGTACACCTAAATAAACAAATAATGTCATCTTCATCGGCAAGTCGCTCGAATGGTTCAAGCCACCAAAGTAATAAACAAATAGTTATGAGATAGACAACCCTCGTAACCATGACGTCTACATGCGCTATCTTGAAGAGGATAGGTGGTGCAAAGCTCGAGTGGCCTCTGATAGGTTCATCTATCTTCTTGATGATTTATGGGAGAATGGCATCCCAACTGGTCTCCATGCACTCGAGGGTTAGGAGGTCGGGGCTATCAATATTTTCTAGGTGATAGTGTCCAACTACTGCAGTTAGTTGAGGGTGCATTCTAATTCTTGTTGTTTCTCTGTCGAAGCTATCTCTTTGTCATTGTCTGCCTGCTTTAGAAGTCAGAGGCAGGTAGACCTTTAGAAAATCTGAACTGGGTAGAATAATAAGCACTTGAAGTATTCTCTCTTACTATAATATGTGTCTTCGTGTACCTGAAGAACGGTAAATAAGAGAAATAAAGACCTTGTTGACTATACAACTTTGTATTGAAAACATGTTTAATTAGTCTAAACTCATTAATGTTGCTTAGCATGTACGAGCTTTAAGTAAGTTGTATGTAAGACTATGAGCTTTAAGTAAGTTGTTTTCATAACTATTTTAGTATTGGATACCTGAACTGATGTGCTATTCATCTCATTTTGTATAAATTTGGTGTATATATCTACCAGGCTTTCCCCAATCTTATCCCTTTTTTGTGGGGTACGAGTAGTGATAGTTGCACAACCTGGGCTAGAATGCGATGTGGGGACGACAAACCAGGATTTTTAGGCTCAATTTATTTTGATAATTTTGGCTCTATTTTGTAGATATTTTGATAAACATATTATTCCTAAACACCTGGATTATAAACCTCATTTTATTGAAGTTGGAATGAAATACATGTTTTTGCCAAAAATTAATTTACTTTATTTCCACCTATTTAAATTACATTGATTTGTTTGAAAAATCGAGAGATTGGATTCTGAATATAATCTTCATTGTTAGGCGAGGATTCAAACCTTATGGGAGGAATTTGAATCCAGGTCAACCCAATTCACCTTTTTACTGTAAACTGCTCAAGATCCGCTAACTTAGACCAACCAACATAATTTTTTTGTTGGACCGTAATTCAGTTTTACGTCACCAAATAAAACTGCAAAATTTTCCTAAATTTTTCAAGTTAGAAATCTCGGGGGCGTTAAGCTCTCTTCTTCTGAGGTTTTTTTCTCTCCTTCCTCTCATTCCTTAGCAGCTGAACTCCGGCAACCACCAGTTCAGGTGGGTCGCAAGGGTCGTCTGGCAGGATGGCATTCGCCAACTCGTTGTGCCACCGCTTCTCCTCCGAGTGGTTTGCCACCATTGGTTCCCCTAAAAACCACTACCATCAGTGGCAGAATCAGCAACCCCACCACATCGACGAGGACAACACGGCTACCGATGATTCGGAGTTCAAGAGGAAGCCCACCACCGCATCTATAGTGAGAACCTTAATGATTCGATCCCTTTAGCTCCTGTAATCTTTGAAGTCGTCTTCAACGCTACTCAAAGGACCATCCATTCCCCTCTCCCAACACACACACAGTGGAATCAATTCAAAGGAAAGGAAGGGGTGATACTAAAGACGATTCTGGCGACTGTGGCTGAAAAAGGAGAGGAAGACGAGGGTAGCTCTACGATGGAGGTAAATTCAATATTTTACTTATGCAAACCCCTCTATAAGGAAACTC